>NC_092708.1:194717691-195040555 GCF_047496885.1 Scyliorhinus torazame
GCAGCTGCCATCCAATGTATTTGGCGGGAGGGGTTATGATCTGAAATTATTAAACCCAGGGTGTCTAGAAGGCTGAAAAATGTTGAACTGAAAGATTAGGTGCTATTCTTCAAGCTTACTTTGAGTTTCATCAGGACATTGTGTGAGATCAAGGGCAGAGGGGTCAGTGGTGTTGAGAATTAAAACAATATGCTGCTATTTTCTGTGTTAATTGCAGAGATAGAAACCGGAAATTATTTTTGTTCCCCTATTGTAGACCAAAGTACGCTGCCTGGTCTGTCTATTGAGCTCTCCCCACTCTGTTCAAAAAAAGGCAGTTTCTGTTTAATAATGCAGAAGTTCTCTCTCCATTTTCTTTGGAAGCTGTTCTGCTTAATTTTTCATCCTCTTCCTCCTCCAGGTTATCCCCTTCCTTCTCCCCAACAACTGTCTCGTGGAGATGGGGGTTGCGAAGAGAGGACTCTCTTCACTAACCTACAATAATCAACACTACAGGTGCCTGCCCTTTACAAATCCCGTCTGATTCTCCCCGGGATACAATCCTCTATTCGTGTGGCCAGGATCTTTGCCAATAATTTGGCATCTGCATTCAAGAGGGGAATTGGCCTGTACGATCCACAGCTCTCCGGATCCTTGTCTCGCTTCAGGATGAGAGAAATTGATGCCTGTGATAACGTTGGGGGGAGTACTCCCAGCTCCTTGGACTTGTTAAAAGCCTTAACCAGGAGCAGCCCCAGTGACCCAGAAAATGTCTTCTAAAATTCCACTGGGAATCTGTCAGATCCAGGGGCTTTACCCGATTTCATCGCCCCAGTCCATCTATCACCTCCCCAGGCCCAATCGGGCCCACCAGGGCCTCCACCAGCTCCTCATTTACCTTTGGGAACTCTAGCCTCCCCAGGAATTGATTCATGCCCTCCTCCCCAACCGGGGGTTCCGACTCGTATAGCTGGCTATAAAATTCCCGGAACACTTCATTCACCGCCCCTGGGTCCGTCACCATTTTCCCCCTCGTATCCTTTATGTTCCCCATTTCTCTCGCCGCCTCCTGTTTCCTCAGCTAATGCGCCAGCATCCTGCTAGCTTTCTCCCCATGCTCTAATATTGCCCCTTTTACCCTCCTCAGCTGACCCTCCGCCTTACCTGTGGAAAGGAGCCCAAACTCCATTTGAAGTCTCTGACGCACCTTCAGGACCTCATCATTTGGAGACTCCAAATATCTCCTGTCCACCTGTAAGATTTCTGCTACCAACCTGTCCAGCTCCGACCGCTCAGTTTTATCCCTGTGGGCTCGAATCGAAATACATTCCCCTCTAATAACTGCTTTCAGTGCCTCCCAAACCACCCCAGCCGCAATCTCTCCTGTGTACGATGTGCATTCTTACACTACAAGGATGAAAATCATAGAAATAGCACAGTGCAGAAGGAGGCCATTTGACCCATCGAGTCTGCACCAACCCTCCGAAAGAGCACTGTACCCAGGTCCACCCCTCTGTCCATCCCGCTCTATCCCCTAACCCCACCTAACCTGCACATCCCTGGACAATGCAGGACAATTTAGCATGACCGATCCACCTAACCCACATATCTTTGGACTGTGGGAGGAAACCAGAACACCCAGAGGAATCCCACGCAGACATGGGGAGAAAGTGCAAACTCCACAGAGACAGTCACCAAGGGGGGCCCCAGCTATTGTGAGGCAGCAGAGCTAACCACTGTGCCACTGTATCGCCCCTAAAATGGTATAACTTAAATTGTTTAGAATGTGGCGGCATGATAGTACAGTGGTTAGCACTGTTGCTTCACAGCGCCAGGGTCCCAGATTTGATTCCCAACTTGGGTCAGCACATTCTCCCCATGTCTGTGGGTTTCCTCCGGGTGCCCCGGTTTCCTCCCACAAGTCCCGAAAGACATGCATGTTATGTAATTTGGACATTCTGAATTCTCTCTCCGTGTACCGAATAGTCTCCGGAGTGTGGCAATGATACTGTATGTGGAGGGATGTGAATAGCTGTTACGTGTGCTTCTGTACCCAAAATTTGATGCATTTGGTCACAGATTCAAGGGGACAGTGTTATCAGAGCTGCAACAAAGTCACAAAGAGCTTAATTTTAGACCTTTCTGTCAAATACATTAACATAGGAGGGGTTGTCAGAGGAAAATGAGCAGAGATGAAAAATAGAATAGGAATCTTTCTATCACAGGAGATCCCAGATATACCACATTTGAATCTTTCCTTTTGGACTTGGATGTGCAAAGCCCATTGCAGTCGGAGAATGGTGTGTAAGCTTATCAAGAAACCTGTGTTTTTGTTAACCCGCTAATGTTGTCTGGGAGAGTGTCTCAAAACCCCATAGGATAACTTGAAACTCTGGTTATTAGTGGTGTATATTTGTTTGGAATAATATGAGAAATAATGTACAGCCCAGTGAGGAACCATCCAGTCATTGTGTAAACAATAAATGGGGCAGCATGGTGGCACAGTGGTTAGCACTGCTCCCTCACGCCGCTGAGGACCCGGGTTCGATCCTGGCCCCGGGTCACTGCCCGTGTGGAGTTTACACATTCTCCCCGTGTCTGCGTGGGTTTCGCCCCCACAACCCAAAGATGTGCAGGGTAGGTGGATTGTCCACGCTAAATTGCCCCTTAATTGGAAAAATTTAGCGTGGCCAATCCACCCAACCTACACATCTTTGGGTTGTGGGGTGAAACCCACGCAGACACTGGGAGAATGTGCAAACTCCACACACAGTGACCTGGGAATTGTGCACAATACTTCAAACATTACAGGGCTATGAAGAAAGAGCATGGGGTACACCTAATTGATTGTGTAGCCATCTGGGATGGCCACTTACGGCAAGAAACATGGACGTTCGCAAAGCTTAACGGGAGATATGGACAATGTAAGATTCAGGCAGACTCAGAGCCTGAATGTATATTTGTGAGCAAAGAATCCAAGCAGCATCAAAACCCTCAACCTATTAGCATTTTGATGGCCCATCTCCGTAAGACAAAGTACTGATACTTGAGTAACCAATACAATCTCAGACATTTCGGCGCCACTCCCTTTACTCAGGAAGCATCAACAACAGGGTCAATGACCGCGTAGGACACGCCCAGCCATCAAGGCACCTGCCCCTTTATTGGCTCAGATTGAAGACAGTGATCGAGAACTGCCCAATTAATTGGGTCCAAACCTAAGGACCGCCCAAAAGAGCACAACTCCCCAAGGATAAAGAGAGACACTGCCATGTGTTCGATCTCTTTTGAACCTGGTGCTCCGGCAACGTCCACCTCCAATTGCAACAGCACCAGAAGCAAGTTCATGTTCAATGCCTGCTGCCAGACGGATGAGCCCAGCTGAGCAGCAGTTACTTCTCTAGATCCAGTAGATCCAGATTCGAACAAAGGCCACTGTTCCTCTGACCTATGCCGGGTGTCTGAAGTTAAGTACAGGTTGTCATCGTTGTTAGGTGTAGTTTAACTAGTAGTGTTTATGTTGCATGATTAGTCTTGTGTGTAAATAAAGTACCCTTGATCTTGAACTAACTAACTGGTGTTTGGCTCTTTGATCGATATCCAGTTGAACCTTGTGGTGGTATCATTTGATACCTGGCGACTCTGAGCAATATATTATCGATATCTAAAGAAAGAAGGGCAACCTTATTGATTGCCATATTTATAGCAGGTAAAAAAGGCAACAGAAGGGCCAGCACAAGTAGAGTGGGCCAAATGGCCTCCTTCCCTGCATTTATTATCGATGCTTCATTTTCTGGTAGCTAACGCTGAAATGTTAACGTGGAATTTTGCCAGCGGTTTCTTCTTCTTCATGCAGAATGGTAGCTTGTCTGCCCATTTCCTATTAAATGGAGCGGCGCGATTTTAATACAGTCTCAGTGGAATATCTTATAAAACACTCGATGCTGGGGCACTGGCAGTAGTGCGGGGCTTGAAGTGGAGATCAGTCATTTCTCAGCGTTTTTTCCCATGATCATTGGTGAGCGTCCTTTATTTCCTCAGCTTGAGTGGCTGCCCTTTGAGTCGCCAGATGTGCAATGTTTGCCTTTTCAATTAATAGGGCAGCTCTGTCCGTGAGGCTTGACCAATGGTCAGAACCTTTTTAAGGCGCTGAACTGTATCAAAAGCTCTGGCTATTGAGTGGCTTATCGAGCTCCATTTGATTGTGGTGATTTCCATTTTGAAGAGCTGGATTAGTCTAACTTTTCTGCGAAGCTACAAAAGGCTACAAAAACAAACAGAGGATAACAAAGAGAGAAATAAGGAAAGAGAGGATCAAATATGAAGGTAGGCTAGCCAGTAACATTAGGAATGATAGTAAAAGTTTATTTAAATACATTAAAAACAAACGGGAGGCAAAAGTTGACACTGGGCCGCTCCAAAATGACGCTGGTAATTTTCTGATGGGAGACGAGGAAATAGCTGAGGAACTAAATAAGTTCTTTGCGTCAGTCTTCACAGTAGAAGACATGAGTAATATTCCAACAATTCCGGAGAGTCAGGGGGCAGAGTTGAATATGGTAGCCATCACAAAGGAGAAAGTGCTAGAGAAACTAAGAGGTCTAAAAATTGATAAATCTCCGGGCCCAGATGGGCTACATCCTAGAGTTCTAAAGGAGCTAGCTGAAGAAATAGTGGAGGTGTTAGTTATGATCTTTCAAAAGTCACTGGAGTCAGGGAAAGTCCCAGAGGATTGGAAAATCGCTGTTGTAACCCCCCTGTTCAAGAAGGGAACAAGGAAAAAGATGGAAAATTATAGGCCAATTAGCCTAACCTCGGTTGTTGGCAAGATTCTAGAATCCATTGTTAAGGATGAGATTTCTAAATTCTTGGAAGTGCAGGGTCAGATTAGGACAAGTCAGCATGGATTTAGTAAGGGGAGGTCGTACCTGTTGGAGTTCTTTGAAGAGATAACAAATAGGTTAGACCAAGGAGAGCCAATGGATGTTATCTATCTTGACTTCCAAAAGGCCTTTGATAAGGTGCCTCACGGGAGACTGCTGAGTAAAATAAGGGCCCATGGTATTCGAGGCAAGGTACTAACATGGATTGACGATTGGCTGTCAGGCAGAAGGCAGAGAGTTGGGATAAAAGGTTCTTTTTCGGAATGGCAACCGGTGACAAGTGGTGTCCCGCAGGGTTCAATGTTGGGGCCACAGCTGTTCTCTTCATATATTAACGATCTAGATGACGGGACTGGGGGCATTCTGGCTAAGTTTGCCAATGATACAAAGATAGGTGGAGGGGCAGGTAGTATGGAGGAGGTGGGGAGGCTGCAGAAAGATTTAGACAGTTTAGGAGAGTGGTCCAAGAAATGGCTGATGAAATTCAATGTGGGCAAGTGCGAGGTCTTGCACTTTGGAAAAAAGAATAGAGGCATGGACTATTTTCTAAACGGTGACAAAATTCATAATGCTGAAGTGCAAAGGGACTTGGGAGTCCTAGTCCAGGATTCTCTAAAGGTAAACTTGCAGGTTGAGTCCGTAATTAAGAAAGCAAATGCAATGTTGTCATTCATCTCAAGAGGCTTGGAATATAAAAGCTGGGATGTACTTCTGAAGCTTTATAAAGCATTCGTTAGGCCCCATTTAGAATTCTGTGAGCAATTTTGGGCCCCACACCTCAGGAAGGACATACTGGCACTGGAGTGGGTCCAGCGGAGATTCACACGGATGATCCCAGGCATGGTAGGCCTAACATACGATGAACGTCTGAGGATCCTGGGATTATATTCATTGGAGTTTAGGAGGTTGAGGGGAGATCTAATAGAAACTTACAAGATAATGAATGGCTTAGATAGGGTGGACGTAGGGAAGTTGTTTCCATTAGCAGGGGAGACTAGGACCCGGGGGCACAGCCTTAGAATAAAAGGGAGTCACTTTAGAACAGAGATGAGGAGAAATTTCTTCAGCCAGAGAGTGATGGGTCTGTGGAATTCATTGCCACAGAGGGCGGTGGAGGCCGGGACGTTGAGTGTCTTTAAGACAGAAGTTGATAAATTCTTGATTTCTCGAGGAATTAAGGGCTATGGAGAGAGAGTGGGTAAATGGAGTTGAAATCAGCCATGATTGAATGGTGGAGTGGACTCGATGGGCCGAATGGCCTTACTTCCGCTCCTATGTCTTATGGTCTTAAGCCGATTTTTGTGTGATTCATACCATATATTATTCCTTGTTTACAATTTGTCAAATATGTTGAAAGAGCCCATGACTTATTGCTGCAGTGGGATGTATAGATTTATTTGTGACTTTGCCAGTATTATGGGTTTAGTTGCAAACTAGTAAATCAATTCTATAAACTTTTCAACATAAACTTTGAGCGTGACATGTTTTCATAGCGTCTTTATGTGCTGCAGTGTTTAATTGAACCTCTTTTATTCGCTTAAATGTGTAGCATTCTGAAGTGAAAGAAAAAAGATCATTAATGTGGCATCTTTCAAGACAGGCAGTATGTCTCAGTGCTTTGCAGTCACTGGTGTACTTTGTGAAATGCAGTCACTGTTGGATATCGAAATGCTGCAGCAGTTTATATACAGCAAGATCCCATAACAGAATTGTAATAAATCAATATAATCTGTTGTTGATTGGTGGAGAAACATTGGGCAGACCACTAGGGTGCACACCCTGGCTGTTCAAATGATTGGGATCCTACACATCCATCTAGGAGGGAGATGAAACCTTAGTTTAACAAAGTCAGTGGGGTGTCAGGCTATATTTTGTGCTCGTGTCCATGGACTGAGGCTGTAGACTGCAACTTCCGACTCAGACACTGAGCTGTGAGTGAACAGAATGGATGATCTATTTCTATTTCCTACGACATTCCCTGCAACAAAGTGCATCTTTGGCCCACAGTCTGAGTTCCCAGCACTGTTGCTTTATTGTTCGGTCGGTGATATCTAACGCTTGCTTTTTGCGTCCATCCAATACTTTTTCTTCCTTTCTCTCTGTGATAGCTGGATAATTTAAGGGATTTGGGCTGTGAGATCTGTGACCATTTTAAAGGATAGTGGACTGTCTGAATAAATGTTTAATCCCCAAAAGAGTCTCATTGACTCCAGTGCCAAATTGGAATCCAAAATCTGAGGGCCTCGTAATAGCAAACAGCAGGTTGATAATCTTTGAGCCAACTGAAACCTCAATTTGTCATTTTCTAAATCCGCTATTAGTAATAACAGGTACTTTATATGACCTCATTGCTACAGCAGCAGAGTGTGGCCTTTTATGGTGTGTTTGGCTGAACAACAGAACATAATTCAGTGTTGCCTGGAGCAAAATCAGGTTATTGAGGTCACATAGAAATGAAAGACCTGTACTGCTTTCCAAACCCACACCCATTATAATTGAAATAACTGTTTATATATTTCTAATGTTGAAAAGTAGAAATAAAAATAAAACTGAGAATCTCAGAAGATTGCCTGCATTTTTCTCTGCGTGTTAGCACTATGATGCAAATATGTCACTGCCGTTTCTACAGTGGAGATGGTGCATCCTGCCCCATGTTATGGGCAAGGCTTGTGCTTGGAGCGCACATCAATTTCCCTCTCAAATATGTTAGAAATTGGACAATTTAAATTTTGATTAGAAAATCAGACTGAATAGAGACTGGAGAACGGGGCAACAGAGTCCCTGGCCTGGAGCCAGGGGAAGAATGCTCGGGGAATGAAGTCAGGGCCAGCAAGACTGGAAGTGGGCCACAGACATGTTAAGGCAGAATTCTCTTTGAATTGCTTTGAGCTGGAGGATCAAATAAAATCTAGGTTCTGAAAAAGGGATAAAAACCCTTTCTGTAGATTTTGACAATATTGATCATTCAAATTGTGACTTGAGCTACTTTTACTCTGCAATATTTCGACCTATGACTCAAATTAGGGCAGAGATGTACTTGGAGGGTTAAAATTAGTGCTGGGATGGTTTCTATAGTAACAGTGATTGTAATGTGATGATTAGTCAGGCAGCTCAGCTATCGTTTTTCTCTCTCTTGCTCTCGTTTGATTGCCTCTTGGATTGGTCCGGATTGCAAAAAGATGCTGAATAGAATTCAATACTCATTGTAAAACCCAAGCACCCAAATGTATTCTCATGTTCTTTATATCAAGAATTGGCAAGGTGCTCAAATTTATTTGGCAAGCAGGGCTACATGCCAGTGTGTCAACAGTAATTATGTTGTTCTGCCTGCCATTGTATTGGAGACATAAATCAATGTGTCCTTCCTCATTTCCAGAAAGCTTTGCTTTTGTGAAAAGCGCTTCTGTGGCTTGCATGTTTGTGACTTTTTAATTTTAGTTTCAACATTTATGGTTGGATACTTTTAAGTACCTCTCTCCCTGCCACCTAAACTTAAAAAGGAGCAAAAACACATTCTGACCTAAAATGGGTTATCTTCCTGTTCGCCATTTAGTTCCTTGCTCAACAGTATGCGGCTGGTAATTAGATTTTCTGGCTCCATTGACTCTCGTCTGGTCTGTCATACCGTTTTCCAGGTTCTGGAGCTGGAACTGCACACCAGGCTGAATGGGCCAAGAAGACAGCCCTAAATTAGCGGAGCTCACGCAAGAATTTTGGAAGTGATACATTTTTGAAGAAAATTGGGTCTCTGTCCACACACATGAAGCTTTCAAAAAGCATATGGTGTCCTTCGCTCCATAAGTAGAGGTGCGGAGTTCAAAAGCAAGGAAGTTGCACCAAACACCTCTAAATCATGAGTTAGGTGTCAGCTCAGGTGCCATGTCCTGTGATGCCTACTTTCCAGTTGAAAGGGGAAGATCATAAAATTATTGGAATAGATGGGACTTTCCATGCTTGAGCAGTTTGGCTGGGATTCCATCCTTCTCCAGCAGGAGGAGTAGAGCTGGTCTCCCCGCCCACCACCCCCACCCCCCCCCCCCCCCCCCCCACTCCCCCAAGCTAACCTGCTACAAACTGCCACCCTCCCAATGATTAACTGACCACCCAGCCCCACTTTCCACTCCTCTGCTCTAATGAGTCAGTATCTTGCTTCTACATTCCTTCTTCTCACTCCGCCAATACCACCCCAATTGAACCATTCCCACCCCCCTCCCCCCGCACCGAGGGAGTTCGGGAAGGCATTGAATCTGGCAGGCCCTCTGTTGTTTCCATATATCTGATTTTCCCAGTCAGTGATTGCCTTCAGCCATGCTCCCTCCCCCACATTCCCATAAATATCAGGATCTATGTTATCAGCACCCAAAATCCGAGTACCTGCACAGTTTGGAGATTATTTTCCATATCGGGCATACTTATCTCCTGAAAACAACTCTCCCTTGCTTTGCTGCTCCTTTAAGTAGTCGCTGAATCATCAATTGGAATTTTATTTATAATTTTCAGTTAAACGCGATGGAATCTCTGACAAATGAGAACCCCAGAACTATATTGCCTTTCTTCAAAGCAGTTGGTTTCCACGAGCCTTTGACTCCTTAACATACACAATTCATTGGTCAAGTTGCATCTACCTGCTGAAGGCTTAATGGAGAGTTCCAGCATTCAATACGTGGCCAAATTTTAGATAAGGTTTTTTTTGTGGTTTACTTTAAATTTCCCCCTGATTGTTATGATGCTTTAAAGCATTATTGACGTATTTATTGTTCCTTATGAAGAAAAAAGAATACATGGTTCTCTCAATGTTATCGGCAGCCTGATGAATGTTTGGGTCAGTTCTAAATTTCCATTTAGAACATATTGTGTACTGTAGGCAGTGACCCCCGAGCACGTTCTTCATTGCTTCAAGTGCATATTGGTATGTGTTGTATAATACTTCGAGGACAGTAGTTGGAACATTTGTAATAATCTATATTAGTGTCACAAGTAGGCTTACATTAACACTGCGATGAAGTTACTTTGAAAATCCCCTAGTCGCCACCTGTTCGGGTACACAGAGGGAGAATTCAGAGTGTCCAATTCACCTAACAAGCGCGTCATTCGGGACTTGTGGGATGAAACTGGAACAATCGGAGGAAACTCGTGCAGACATGGGGAGAACGTGCAGACTTCGCACAGGCAGTGACCCGAGCCAGGAATCGAAACCGGGACCCTGACGCTGTGAAGCAACTGTGGGTTTCCAGTGCTAAACCTGCAGTCAAATTTGAGAGCTAAATTGCAGGACCAAGTAATCTTTTCCCCTTTTTAAAAAGGAATTAAGTTACTGACCTGACTCTTGGGACTTGAGTCACTATTGTAAGGATAGGAGAATAGACGATTCAGCCCCTTGAACTTGATCCACCATTCAGTTAGATCATGGCTGATCTGTATCTTAATTTCATATCTGCCATACTTAATCCTTAATACCATACCTAAAAATCTATTAACCTCAGTTTAGGAATTGTCATTAGACCTTCAGCCTTAACAGTTTTTGGCGGGAGAGAGTTCCAGAGTTCCTCTATCTTGAAGAACAGCTTCTTGAACATCACTCCTGAATGGCCTAGCTCTAATTTTAAGGCTCTGCCTCATTGTTTGACAACCTCCCATCGAAGGACATCGTTTCTTCCCTTGTATCCTGCCAAATCCTTTAATCATAAACACCTTGATTAGATCCCCCTTTAATCCTCTTGTGCTCACCAGAATACAAAGCTGATCTTTGCAGCCTGTCCTCATAATTTAACTTCTGTTACATCCGGTATCATTCTGGTGAACCTACATTGCACCCCCTGCAAGAGTGTCCAAAACGGAATACAGTACTCCAATTGCCCTCTAATCGGTTACTCCGGAGGGCAGCACGGAGGCACAGTGGTTAGCACCGCTGCCTTATGGCGCCGAGGTCCCAGGTTCGATCCCAGCTCTGGGTCACTGTGTGGAGTTTGCACATTCTCCCCGTGTTTGTGTGGGCTGTGTTTGTGTGGGCTTCGTCCCCACAACCCAAAGATGTGCCGGGTCGGTGGATTGGCCACACTAAATTGCCCCATAATTGGAAAAATTGAACTGGGTACTCTTCATAAAATAAAATTTGAAAAAAAAAATAATCGGTTACTTCAGGCATATTGAGACTGAAATGTTGGTGGTGGGTTTTGTCGCTTAGACTGTGGTACTGTAAATAACCAGAAGAACAAACTTGTTTGCAAAATCTCTTGATTTTATTAAAATGGCTGTGACCAATGGCAAGCTGCAAAAAGATCGCTGCACACTGCACCTTGTCAAGACCACCAAGTCATTGTGACTTGATGAACCATGCAGTGCAGTAAATGTTTGATATGGTCATGGCTATCGGTGTCACTCTTTTATTTCCAGTCGTGCTGCCAATTATTTTAATCATTTGTTTTTGTGCATCTGATGTTACACTGCCTGGTTTTCTTCTGCAGGTAACAAGCTTCAGCTGACCAAGAAAGAGAAACTAAAACAACGACATGACCGATGGCTTCAGAGTGAGTACCACCCAGTATATCACATCTTTGACTAATGCTAATGCTTTCAAAGCTGCCTGTTCAATTTTACGGGGCCACTGTCTGTGTGGAGTTTGCACATTTTCCTCGTATCTGCGTGGGTTTCACCCCCACAACCCAAAGATGTGCAGGTTAGATGAATTGGCCACGCTAAATTGCCCCTTCATTGGAAAAAATAATTGGGTACTCTAAATTTATTTGAAAACATTTTTTGTAATACACGTCGATCAAAGATTAAATGCAAAAACAAAAGGGATGTACGGAAGCTTTATTTTATAAATGAATAGATGTACACCACCTTTTTAAATGTATACCATTCGTGTTGCATGGATCTGTTGAAGACTCCTTACCCAACGAAGGACATACTACTTTGTTGGAGTGCAATGAAGAATGATGAGTTTGATTCCTAGGATGAGGGGATTGTCTGAATGAGGAGAGATTTAGTAGACTAGGGCAGGTCCCAGGCTCAGAATAAGAGTTTGGTTTTTAGGACTGAGATGAGAAATTCCTTCACTCAGAAGAAGGGTTGTGAACCTTTGGAAATTTGTACTGAAGACAACTGTGGGTGCTCAGGTGTTGGCTGAACAGACACCCTTGACACAAGGAGGTCTAGGGATATGAGATATGTAAGAGGCAGAAGATCAGCCATGATCTAATTGAATGGCAGAGCAGCCTCAAATGGGCAAAATGGCCCACTCCTCTCGTATTGTATTACGTCAGATATACAGCACAGAAACAGGCCATTTGGCCCAACCACTCTGTGCTGGTGTTTATGTTCCACCCTGTGCAAAACAAAGATAGGGAAAGCACAACATTTTCTGTTTTGAGTAGGCTGTCCAATTTACACAGAATATTTTGAATACTAGAAGTCACTTAAACGTTTGCGCTACCAACTGGGTATGTATGAAATGTAGTAGGGGGAAGTAACAGACAGTTTCAGCTTCCCAAAACATGGATCCAATGGTTGATGGTATATAGCATAGAGAGAATTAGAACATTACTCCCCCACAGCTTGTGGACTTAAATTTGTACTCCAACAATATGAAAAGAAATCGACCACCAGAAGGTAGTCTTAAACTCTGGCTTCTATCTTGCAGAAATTGAGCTGATCAAACTAGTGGAACGGAAGAAGAAAGCCCAAAAGAAACGCAGAGCCACCCCTGTAGTGGGAGACATGCAGCCACTTGCTGATGCACTGCCGGAACTGACAGATTTGCTCAGTGCCAGCAATGTATCTGTGGCTAATAAATCAAAAAGGTACTAACTGACATGATTTGAATACACCGTTGTGCTTGTTCATTATTCCGAGTGTGATTTGTCTTTTAAATTCTGTTTTACTCCCTTTTTAATATGGTTTGTCCATACTGTCTGTGTGTCCTTTTATAATAGACTGTGACATTAGTATCTGCTGCCATCACCAACCCATCTATGTTTGTGTATTTGTCACTGGATTACAAGATAATTAGAAAGCAAGAAGATAAATTGTATGAGCAGGTATGGAACACTGGATCTCTGAGGTCTGGATCATGGTTGATGTGATGCTTAATTCCATCTGTGCACCTTGTCCGACATTCCTCACTACCCAAGCATTACAAATATCCACCCGGCTCAGTGTTGACATTTTCGATTCTCCCCAAGCAACTTTTGGGGGACTCTGGGGAGGGGTCAGATTTCCATTGCACCTTTTTGTGAGGAAATGTTTCCTGACGTCGGCCCTGAAAAGCCGAGCTCTAATTTTAAGTTTGCACCCTTGGACTTCTCCCACCAGAGGAAATCTTTTTCTCTATTTACCCGATCAAATCCTTCAGTCATTTTGAACAACCAAATTAGGTTACCCGTTAATCTTCTTAACTTGAGGGAATTAGCCCACCTGAATGCAGGATCCCCATTTTGGAGAATCTAGAACTAGGGGTCGCTGTTTAAAAGCAAGGGGCCGCCCCTTTAAGGCAGAAATTTAAATATTTTTTTCTCTCTTGAGGGTTGAGTGTCTTTGGAACTCCATTACCCCAAAAAGCAGTGGAAAAAGAGTCTTTGAATATTTTTAGTGCACAGAGAGATAGATTCCTGATACACAAGGGGGGTGAAGGTTACTGGGCGGGGGGGGGGTTGGTTGGCAGGAGGTTCCAGTGAGATCAGGCTCGAAGGGTTGAGTGAACTACTCCTCCTAGTTCGTATGATCCCAGGATTTTGGCCTTGAGTATTTTACCCTGGAGTCCACTCCATCTATTGATCACTCTTTTTGGATTAAGAATTTCCTTTCTTGCCATGGCCTATTCTCACAATTGAATTGAATTTTGCAGACTTGAATTTTCCATACTATTTACTCTCGTTCATGGCTGAAAGTCCATCATTTCTCGTACATCTAAGGCCAGGAATCAGCTTGTCTCTCTCTTCTGCACTAAAACCATTTCACCCAGAGGGTGGTGGGAATCGGGAACTCACTGCCTGAAAGGGTGCTGGAGGTGGGAACCCTCCCAGCATTTAAGAAGCATTTAGATGAGCACTTGAAATGCCACAGCATGCAAGGCCACGGGCCAAGTGCTGGAAAATGGGTTTAGAGTAGGTAGGTGCTGGATAGCTGGCACAGACACGATGAGCTGAAGGCCTCTTTCCGTGCTGTAGAATTTTATGACTCCCTCCAATACTTGAATATGTCCCGTGTTCAGGAAATTTAGAAGCTTCCAGAAATTTCAGGATGACATCAGGCATGAGCAGATTTAGCAGCTGAAAGGTGCAGACCTCTTAAGGTCAGCTAGCGAAAAGCCAGATATCTGAAATAGCCCTAGGCTTGGTAACTCTTTAATACAGCCTGTGGAATGGTTGGGTACCTGAGTGATGGTGTGGAAGCTTGACTACTGACAGGAGAGATTGAAATCCTGTAAGTGGATCTTTGGAGGAGGCCAAATCACTGAGTGTCTTTAAAACAGAGATATATAGGTTTTTGATCAATCAGGGGTTATGGGGAGAAGGCAGAAGAATGGGAATGAGAAAAATATCAGCTATGATTGAATGGTGGAGCAGACTCGATGGGCCAAGTGGCCTAATTCTGCTCCGATGTCTTATGGTCTTATGGTGAAGGCATCAGTGAGAAAGCATTACTTGGGAGAAGGTTCCAAGGTGTGTTTCTTTGAGAGTGGAGTTTAGAAAGACACGTGTGGAAGTCAGAGCTCCAGTGAGACCAGTTGGCTCACAGCGTGACAATTCTATTGGGGTGCATGGAAGAGGCTGGAGACGGCGTCCTGTGTGGGTACGAGTCTGGGGGCGCTGGCAACGGCGTCGCTGCCGCTCCCTCCAAGGAGGTATACCACGAGCCCGGTGGTGGTGGCGGCCCTCAAAATTTGGGGGCAGTGGAGGCGGCATAGGGGGGATGTTAGGGCCTCGGCGTGGACCCCATTACTGGGGAACCACCGGTTCGCCCCAGGAAAAACAGGTGGAGGGTTTTCGGGGTGGCACAGGGCAGGGATACGAAAGTTGGGGGACCTGTTTGTGGACGGGAAGTTTGCGAGCTTGGGTGAGCTGGAGGAGAAGTACGGGCTCCCCCCGGGGAACACCTTTAGGTACTTACAGGTAAGGGCGTTTACCAGACGGCAGGTGGTGGAATTCCCACGGCTACTGCCACACACAGTACAGGACAGGGTGCTCTCGGGGGGGGGGGGGGGGGGAAGGGAAGAGAGGAGGAGAGTGGGGAGTGGGGAAGATCTCGGAAACTTACCAGGTGATGCAGGAGGAGGAGGCCTCGGTGGTGGAGTTGAAAGGTAAGTGGGAAGAGGAGTTGGGAGAGGAGATCGAAGAGGGGACGTGGGCAGATGCCCTAGGGAGGGTCAACTCTTCCTTTTTGTGCGCGAGGCTCAGCCTCATACAGTTTAAGATGCTGCACAGGGCACACATGACCGGGACAAGGATGAGCAGGTTCTTTGGGGGTGAGGGCAGGTGTGTTAGGTGCTCAGGGAGCACAGCAAATCACACCCATATGTTCTGGGCATGCCCAGCGCTAGAGGAATTTTGGAAGGGAGTAGCGAGGACGGTGTCGAGGGTGGTAGGATCCAGGGTCAAACCAGGCTGGGGGCTCGCAATATTTGGGGTGGCAGAGGAGCCGGGAGTGCAGGAGGCGAAAGAGGCCGGAATTCTGGCCTTTGCGTCCCTGGTAGCCCGGCGAAGGATTCTCCTTCAGTGGAAAGATGCAAGGCCCACAACCGTGGAATCCTGGATCAGCGATATGGCAGGGTTCATTAAATTGGAGAGGGTGAAATTCACCTTGAGAGGTTCGGTACAAGGGTTCTTTAGGCGGTGGCAACCGTTCTTAGACTTTGTGGCAGAACGATAGACATTGGTCAATGGCAGCAGCAGCTCGGAGGGGGGGGGGGGGGTTACTTTATTTTTGTTTGTTATTTACACTGGAGGGTCTGAGGGGGTGTGTACACCTGTTGTCTTAAGTCGGGGTGTTAATGTTAATTTATTATTTAGGTACAGGGGGTGGGGTTTGGGGGTTGCTTTTTTAGATTGTGTTTTGTACTTAACCCTGTTGGGTTCTTTTTCTTTCTCATTTTGTTATTGATATTTTATGAAAACCTTTAATAAAAATTATTTTATAAAAAAAGAAATTCTATTGGGTGACATCTGTCACTTGGTTTCAGAGTGTGGTGTGTCTGACCACAGTTGGCCTGTTTGTTTATGTGGACAGTGTACTTCCGAGAGCGTTTAATGGTGTATATAGTTTGTAACTTGTGTCATGCGAGCGTGCCTTTAAGAACTGGATGTTTAAGCAATGTACCTTTAAGAAAACAGTGATGTCTTAGAGTGGGTGGAGCTCAGCTCAGTTCAGCCATTTTGCAGTTTGGTTTTGCAGTTTGAAAAGTGCCTGGCTGGTTTTGCTGAGAGCAGTTAAAAAGTGCCTGGCTGGTTTTGCTGAGAGCAGTTTAAAAGTAGAAAGCCAGTTTGAGACAGCAGTTTGAGACGTTCTGTTTTGCTGTGATCTGCTTGAACGGAGAAAGTCAGGTTTGAGAAATACCTCAAACCTTTGGTGTGTCTGTGTGTTTCCGGAGAGCTGCAGGAAGAAAGCAAGGTGCTGGAGCTGAAGTCAACCAAGCTAATATATCTCTGCCATTCTACAGAAAATATATATATCCTTTAACCTGATGTGATTTTGTTTAACGTTATTAAGTCTCTTGGCAGTTTGAAGGAACATTTTAAGGAGTTATTTACAGTTGCAATATTTTCTGAGTTATCTTTGAAGTAAGGGGTGTTAAGAGATCCAATGTTTATTTAAGATGTTAAGTTGAGTTCATGGAATAAACAGTGTTTTGTGTTTAAAAACCCACGTGTCCATAATTGTAATCCCACACGTAGGGAAAAAGCCGTGTGCTAGGAAAAGCAACAAATCCATTAAAGGGAGAGGTTGGTTGAACTCCATGATACATTTTGGGGTTCTGAAAATGCCTCGCCCATAACACTTAGTGTTATCCTTTTAAAAAATCCATGTAGGTCTGTGAAGTTACAGGTGGGGTGAAGGAGTATTGTATTGTTCTCAATCTTTCCATTTTTAATAAATATTTTATGCTTTTGTTAAAAGTTGATTGGCAGTCCTGTGACTGTTCATCCACATCTATAAACAAAAAAGAAAAGTTACAATCTATTGAACGAGGGTACTATTCTGGGATCTGACTGTCCAGTGGTAACATCAGCGGGGATCGTAAAACTTGACAACCTTGATGTATATGCCTAGCTATATACCAGAGAATATGGATCCGCTGCATTCTCCCCTCCTCTCAACCCACTTTCTCTGACACATGCAAAGACAAAAACGTGAAGAACGACTTTGGAAAAAGCAGTGCCCTGGTTTTGGAGATTTATTGTATAAACAACATTGTACAAACGTTATTACTGCATGACCGAGGCCAAAATACTTCCAGTGAATAAATCTAATTTCATAGAGATTGATTTCTCTTAGGTTATTTTTAGAATTGTTATTAAATAAAATCCAGTTAATCTTGGAGTGTGATGCATTGCTTTTCATCTAGTTTAATTGACGACATTTATTTTGTATGCATGTAGCCATGGGGTCTCCATGTGCATAATTAGCTGTTTGTAAATCTGTTGGAGAGAACCTCAAGAAAGCAGAAGAGTTTGACATGAAGGTGTGGGTCGTAAATTGGTGCTTGAGATCATGGCCATATTCCTTCTGGAGCAGGATTCTGTTCAGCTTTGATTGTTGAAGAAGCAGTCCGTATGTCCTTGTTCTTCCTTTCATTTTCTGTGGGGTTGATAAGGGCTGAGTCACTCCTGGGGGTCTGTCATGTTGTTCTTGCTCCCACCTGAACATGGTCTGCAAATAGTAGAGTTGTGTTGGAATGTGCAGACTCTGATGGAAATGTTAAATACTGGTTACAAACATTCCAAGTGTTTTTATTTTGAAAGAGATTTTTGCAAAGATTCAAATTTCAGTTGTACTGGAGGAATTCTACTGATTTCCCATCTTAATTTCAAATAGATATAGTTAATAAACTGAAGTGAAATGAAGCTTATCGTCATAGTAACAGAATTTGTAAATCCTTAAAGATTCTGGTTTTGGGTTTTAATGGATAGCAGGTCACAAATGTGGCTGCCAAGGTGCTGCAAGCCCATATTTATGGTCAAACCAAGCAGATAATCTGTTTATACCAATATGTCTACTTTGACCTGCTACAAGATTACCAGAGAAGGAATGCTCCATGAGAGGGTGGGAATTTTAATAGAGGTTTTCAAAATTGAGGGGTTGAGACACATTAAGTAGGAGAAACTGTTTTGCAGCTGGCAGGAGGTCAATGGACAGTAAAATGTAATCCAGGGGAGCTAAAGACTTTCTGATCTGACACGGGGGGTGCTATCTTTATTTTGGTGCCGAAGAGGATGATAGAAGTAAATGGAAGAGTATCCTACTGCAGAGAAACTGATCTATCGCCGAAAAGGAAATATGTGGGCAGCATGGTGGCGCAGTGGTTAGCACTGCTGCCTCATGGCGTCAAGGTCCCAGGTTCGATCCCGGCTCTGGGTCACTGTCCATGTGGAGTTTGCACATTCTCTCCGTGTTTACGTGGGTTTCGCCCCCACAACCCAAAGATGTGCAGGGTAGGTGGATTGGCCACGCTAAATTGTCCCTTAATTGGAAAAATGAATTGATTATTCTAAATTTAAAAAAAAAAAGATAAGGACGGTAGCACAGTGGTTAGCACAATTGCTTCACAGCTCCAGAATTCGATTCCTGGCTTGGGTCACTGTGTGGAGGCTGCATATTCTCCCCGTATCTCTGTGGCTTTCCTCCCACAGTCCAAAGATGTGCAGGTTAGGTGGAATGGCTGTGCTAAATGCCCTTGGTGTCCAAAAATGTGAGGTAGGGTTACTGTGTTATGGGGATAGTGTAAAGGTGTGGGCTTCGGACTTCCGGTGGCGACCATGGAGTGAACGGTCGCACACGGGCTGCACGGTAGCATTGTGGATAGCACAATTGCTTCACAGCTCCAGGATCCCAGGTTTGATTCCGGCTTGGGTCACTGTCTGTGCGGAGTCTGCACATCCTCCCCGTGTGTGCGTGGGTTTCCTCCTGGTGCTCCGGTTTCCTCCCACAGTCCAAAGTTGTGCAGGTTAGGTGGATTGGCCATGATAAATTGCCCTTCGTGTCCAAAATTGCCCTTAGTGTTGGGTGGGGTTACTGGGTTATGGGGCTAGGGTGGAGGTGTTGATCTTGGGTAGGGTGCTCTTTCCGAGAGCCGGTGCAGACTCGATGGGCCGAATGGCTTCCTTCTGCACTGTACATTCTATGATTTGGCAGCTCCCTCTCATTGTGAGGCTTTTAAGTCGGATTGTTACAGGAAATTTGTAGAGAAAGGGAGTAGTAGCGTACGTGGAGATGGCGGATGAACAGGGTCGGACCCGTCAGCTCCGTGGTCGATGGACCACTTGGTGAGCTTAAATGAGAAGTTCTCCCAACAACGGAAGGAGAATGTGGAGGACCTGACCCGGGCGGTGGACCTGACCCGGGCGGTGGACCTGACCCGGGCGGTGGACCTGACCCGGGCGGTGGACCTGACCCGGGCGGTGGACCTGACCCGGGCGGTGGACCTGACCCGGGCGGTGGACCTGACCCGGGCGGTGGACCTGATCAAGGTGGTGGTTGACCGCGTGGAGACGAAACTGGTGGTCCAGGGTCAGGCGATCCAGAGGTTGGAGGCGCTGGCGGTGAGCATGAGGACCAGTCCACCTCGATGGCCGCAGCGATTGGGATGCTGCGTGACCAGCAGAAGAGGCTGCTGGAGAAAGTGGAGGACCTGGAGAATCGTTCTCCGAGGCAGAACATTCGGTTTGTGGGCCTGCTTGAGGGAATCAAAGGATCGGACGCTAGTGTGTATGTGCCTTTGATCGACCACTGGAGGTGGATCGAGCCCACAGGGCACTGATGCGCAAGCCCCAGGGGGGTGAGTCGCTGAGGGCGATGGTTGTGTGATTACATCGGTTCCTGGACAAGGAAAGCATTGAGGTGGGCCAGGCAGACGAGGCGATGTATGTGGGAGGATGCCGAGATCCAAGTGTCTCAGGACCTGGGCACAGGGCTCGCAAAAAGGAGGGTGAGCTTTAATAAGGTCAAGTCAGCCCTCCACAAGTAGGGCATAAAGTTCGGACTACTGTAACCAGCCCGGCTATGGGGGCCGGGAGTGGTACTTTGACTTGTCGGAGGAGGCAGCGGATTTCATGAAGGAAATAGACTGATAAGAGAAGGAGGATCTTGAACTTTGACTGAGGAGAACTGAACTATGTTTTGTAAAACTTTGGGTCTGTGTTTTTTGGACTTATTTCGGGGGGGGGAGGGGGGTTTGCTTGTTTCTTGCTGTTTTTGTTCGGTTCAGGGTTAGGCTGGTATCTAGTAATTTGCAAAGGGAGGAGGGGTGGCCTTTGTGCTCGGACCTTGGGAGGGATTGTTTGTTTGTTTTTGCTTCTTGCCTTTGTTTCGACTGTTTGCACGAAGAGCGGGAGGGAGGGGAACCAGTGGGAGGTAGGATACTAGGCACCATGGGCGAGGGCCGCCAGGCTAGCTGGGAGGGCTAGTTCACGGAAGCAAATTGGGGCGGAGCTGAAGACCGATGTGTGGTGGTTGGGTGTGGGCGGAGGACTGGACTGCTGACGGGGAGGGGAACTTTCAAAGTGGAGGAGGAAGGTTGACGACAGTGGTTGCCCGAAGGCAGGCCAGGGGAGGTGCGGGACATGGGCTGAAAACTGGCCTAGGAGAGGTTATGGTTGATCGGCGGAGCGGGTGGGGGGCCACCCGACCAGGCTGGTCATTTGGAACGTTCGGGGACTGAATGGGCCAGTCAAAAGGGCCCGTGTGTTCATGCACTTGAGGCAACTGAAAGCGGATGTGGCCATGTTGCAGGAGACACATTTGAAGGTGGGGGATCAGATTAGGCTGAGGAAGGGATGGGTTAGGCAGGTTTTTCATTCAGGGTTAGACTTTAAAATGAGGGGGGTGGTAATCATGGTCAATAAACGTGTGGCGTTCGAGGTGGGGAAGATAGAGGCGGACCCGAGGGTAGATATGTTGCGGTTAGTGGGAAGTTGAAGGGGAACGGCCGTGGTATTGGTAAATATATATACAGCGGCCGCAATGGAGGTTGGTGTGGGGCTGTTTGCGGAGGAGGGGGTGTGCGAGCGGGTGAGGGAGGCCATTTGGAGGTATATAAAGATCAATGACGCAGGTGAGGTTTCGGCGAGGGTGGTGTGGGAGGCACTGAAAGTGGTTATTGGGGGAACTCATCTCAATTCGGGCACATCAGGAGAAGACTGAGCGGGCGGAGTTGGGCAGGCTGGTAGGTGAAACTTTACATATGGACAGGAGGTATGCGGAGTCTACAGATGACGGGCTTCTGAAGGAGCGTCAGAGACTGCAGCTGGAATTTGGGCTCCTGTCCACAGGTAAGACAGAGGGACAGCTGAGGAGGGTGAAGGGGGCGGTGTATGAATATGGGGAAAAAGCCAGCAGGATGTTGGCGCACCAGCTGAGGAAACAGGAGGCGGCGAGAGAGATTGGCAGATCTCTCTCGCCGTGAGTCTCACCCACACAACTCAAAAGATGTGTGGGGTAAGTGGATTGGTCGTGCTAAATTGCCCCTTAATTGGAAAAAAAAATTGGATATTCTAAATTTATTTTTATAATGATCATGCACCGCATAATGGAAGTAGATTCAATACTTTAAAAAAAAATTAAGTACCCAATTCATTTTTAGACAATTTAGCATGGCCAATCCACCTAGCCTTACACATCTTTGGGTTGTGGGGGCAAAACCCACGCAAATGGGGAGAATGTGCAAACTCCACATGGACAGTGACCCAGAGCCGGGATCAAACCTGGGACCTCGGCGCTGTGAGGCAGCAGTGCTAACCCACTGCACCACTGTGCTGCCCAGTAGATTCAATTCTAACTTTTAAGAGGAAATTGGATGACAATTGAAGAGGGCAGGATTATAGGGAAAACGCAGGGGACTGGTGTAGTATACGCTCTTTGAAAGAGTTGGTCCAGAAGCGATGAGCTAAGATGGTTTCCTGTGCTGTGTGATTCTATGATTACGCATGGGATTTTCATGTTGTAAAGCTTTGCCAAGATTCCAGCCGCAAGACGCCTCGGTGCTAAATAAAGCGGTGTAGAAATATCTTGCCTACCAAGTACAATTATTTGGGGCTGTTTAGCACAGGGCTAAATCACTGGCTTTGAAAGCAGACCAGCAGCACGGTTCAATTCGTACCAGCCTCCCCGAACAGGCGCCGGAATGTGGCGACTAGGGGCTTTTCACAGTAACTTCATTTGAAGCCTACTTATGACAATAAGCGATTTTTCATTCATTTCATTATTGCTGTACTGTTTAACAATTGTTTGTTTTATTTTCCAGCAGTTTGAAAAAGAAACCTGGAGCAGTACATTACAGTAAGATGCGTCATGCTCAAAAACGGAAACTGATGTAAGTGCCACTGTTCTGTGCCATCAAACCTTTTTCAGTGTTCGAATGTCCCCAGTCTGATTTTGGAATGGTTTCTATTAAACCCTTCTATGCCAGTGAATGCTAATCCACATTAACCAGATTTGCAGAAAGTGTTTGTGAATTATATAGAATGGAGGATTTTCCATTGATGCAATACAGTTTCCAACTTCAAACTTCAGGATGTCCTGGTCAAGGAAGTATTTGTGAAACATAATCACTACAGTCAAGACATGTAACTAGATTGGACACAGCAGGATCCCACCAAAAGCAATGTATCACATATTTTAGGCATATTGGTTAAGGAATAACCATTGGCTCGTCCACCTGGAGAATTCCCTTCCTCTTCCTTAAATAGTGCCATGAAATTCTTTGCATCCACATAAACAAGTGGAAGGGGCTTTGTTTTAATAGCTTACCCTAAAAATAATATCTCCCAATATAGCACTCCCCCAGCACACTGGACTATCAGCCTGGACTTTGTGCTCAACTGTGGTGCAGAGCTTCAACACCTCAACCTCTTGACTGAGGTGGGAATGCTGCCAAAGACCAAGGCTGTGTGCTGCCTACACAACGTCCAGTTCATGAAGTGTAGTAAAACAAGAATAAATCCAATCTGTGCCGTCTCTTTGTTTGTGTATTGATCTCTTCTCCTGCCCAGAACATAACTGTGTTTGATTTGGTTTCTCAGCTGTGTCTTTATGCTTTCTGAGCACTGAATTTGAATTGAGGAATAAATGAACAGCAGGACTGAAGTTAGTGTTCATGTTGCTCACAAATTGAAGGCTTCTTAATTCAATAAATGTTTCCCTTCTCCAAGGATGCTGTCTAAGCAATTCAGCAGGTATTTTTGAGTGTTCCATTCTCCCTCTCTTAAAATGTGAAAATACAGTGAAAAGATTGTTTGGTTTTGATGCTTCCTCTAAACCATGTAGAATTTGTACTGTCCTTAGATTATTTAATTCATTCCAAACTGTAGCCAAATTGAAGGATTGGCTTGATTTATTTAAAAGGTAAAACTGATTATTTATTTGATCTTTATTAGTCGCATTTTGCCTTTGAAACAAAAAGACCACTTCTTCCTCTTGTATGTTGAATGAGGGCCAACAAAGTGTTTATATCTTTCAAGCTGATCGTCATTGTATTTGTGAGAAATAACTTCATGATCTTGCCAGCTGGAAGCTCTTGTACTCCATGTCATTTGTAAAGATGGAGGATACATTACCTCCTACCTTGTGTATCTAAGAGACTTGGTATTTATTGATTTTATTTTCCTTTGTATATACAATTTTTAACTTCACAGCTAAAAGGGCAGCACGGTGGCACAGTGGTTAGTGCTGCTGCCTCACGGCGCCGAGGTCCCAGGTTCGATCCCGGCTCTGGGTCACTGTCCGTGTGGGGTTTGCACATTCTCCCCGTGTTTGCGTGGGTTTCGCCCCCACAACCCAAAAATGTGCAGGGTAGGTGGATTGGCCACGCTAAATTGCTCCTTAATTGGAAAAATGAATTGGGTACTCTAAATTTTTAAAAAAACAACTTCACAGCCAAAAAAGAACAGCTTACAATGACCCCTTAACACTTACTACTCAATTTCCCATTAAACAACAAGAAAGGAAACATGCAGCTCTCAGTCCACCTTAAAAATCTGCAGGGCATATAGTAATACTTGCTTTACAGAACAGATTCTGTTTCTAGTTAGAACCCCTTCAGACTCTGGCTGAATATCTTCAAATAGCTGCTTCAACTGGGTTGTTCCATAGAATCCAGTGCTGGGAGAGGTGAGTGCACAAAAGGTGTGGCAGGAGAGTCTTTAGTCACGGAGTGCTGATTGGAACAGAGTGCATCTGAGTTTAGGTGAGTGACTGAGTTTGGGTGAGTGGCGAGAGAGGGCTGTGTTTTTGTTGGTGTTCGGGTTTATCCTTGAGGTTCTATAAAGAAATTTTTTTTTAAAAATATTTAAATTAATTAACTAGTTGAATATGGCTGGACAGGTGATGTGCTGTTGCTGTATGATGATGGAACTGGTGGATCCCATTGAGACCGTCAGTGACCACATCTGCAGCAAGTGTTGGCTGCTCGAGGAACTTCGGCTCAGAATTGATGAGCTGGAGACCGAGCTGCACACACTGCAGCACATCAGGGAGGGGGAACATTACCTGGACGCTTTGTTTCAGGAGTCAGTCACACCCGGTAGAATAAGTACTGTTAATTCGGGCAGTGGTCAGGGACAGAGTGGTGTGACTGCAAGGGAGGCAGGTAGGGGGATTCTGAGTTTAGGAGTTGAGGAGCCTCAGCCCTTGACCTTGTCCAACAGGTATGAGGTACTTGCTCCCTGTGTGGATGAGCAAGAGGGCTGTAGGGAGGATGCGTTGACTGACCACTGCACCATGGTACACGAAGCCATTCAAGAGGGGGGAGCAAAAAGACAAGTGGTAGTTGTAGGGGATTCTATAATTAGGGGGATTGATGGCATCCTTTGTAAGCCAGATTGAGAGTCCTGCATGGTATGTTGCCTGCCCGGTGCCAGGGTGAGGGACATCTCTGGTCGGCTTGAAAGGATTTTGGAGAGGGAGGGGGAGGATCCAGTTGTTGTGCTCCACGTTGGGACTAACAACATGGGTAAGACTAGGAAAGAGGACCTGTTTGGGGATTATCAAACACTAGGGACTAAATTAAAGAACAGGTCCTCCAGGGTTATAATCTCTGGATTACTACCCGAGCCACGTGCCAATTGGCATAGGGTTGAGAAAATTAGAGAAGTTAACAAGTGGCTAAAGGAGTGGTGCGGGAAAGAGGGATTCCATTTCATGGGGCATTGGCATCAGTACTCGGGCAGGAGGGGCCTGTACCGTTGGGACGGTCTTCACCTGAACCATTCTGGGACCAGTGTTCTAGCAAATGGGATAAATAGGTTGGTCACAAGGACTTTAAACTAGCAAGTTGGGGGGAAGGGAAATGTAAAGCTATGGACAGTATAATGGTTAATGGAGATCAAGGCAGCAGGTTACGTGACAGGTTATTGTGTAGAGATAGGGGTTCAAAGACGAGGAAAATTAGGAGAAAGGGTAAGAGGAAAAATAAATTGCGAAAAGTTCCTGATCAAGGTGTTAGGATTCATAACAAAGACATAAAAAACAGCATAAGTGTACTTTACCTGAATGCTCGTAGTATACGAAATAAGGTAAATGAGTTGATGGCGCAAATCATCGTGAATGACTATGATTTAGTGGCCATTACTGAAACATGGTTAAAAGATGGTCACGACTGGGAGTTAAATATCCAAGGGTATCAGACTATACAAAAGGATAGAATGGACGGTAAGGGCGGTGGTGTAGCTTTGTTGTTTAAGGATGGCATCCGGGCAATAGTAAGGGATGATATTGGTGCTATGGAGGACAAGGTTGAATCAATTTGGGTGGAAATCAGGAATAGTAAGGCGAAAAGGTCACTGATAGGAGTAGTCTATAGGCCACCAAATAGCAACAGGATGGTAGGGCAGGCAATAAGCAAAGAAATAACGGATGCATGTAGAAATGGTACAGCGGTTATCATGGGAGATTTTAATCTGCATATCGATTGGTTTAACCATGTTGGTAAAGGCAGCCTTGAGGAGGACTTTATAGAATGTGCCCAGGATAATTTCCTGGAACAGTATGTAATGGAACCTACAAGGGAACAAGCGGTCCTAGATCTGGTCCTGTGTAATGAGGCAGGATTGATTAATGATCTCATAGTTCGGGATCCTCTTGGAAGGAGCGACCACAATATGGTGGAATTTAAAATACAGTTGGAGGATGACAAGGTAAAATCAAACACTAGTGTTTAGTGCTTAAACAAAGGCAATTACAATGGGATGAGAGAAGAACTAGCTAAGGTAGACTGGGAGCAAAGGCTTCATGGTGAAGCAGTTGAGGAACAGTGGAGAACCTTCCGAGCGATCTTTCACAGTGTTCAGAAAAGGTTCATACCGACAAAAAAGAAAGACAGTAGAAAGGGGAAAAATCGACCGTGGATATCTAAGGAGGTGAGGGAGAGTATCAAATTGAAGGAAAAAACATACAAAGTGGCAAACATTAGTGGGAGACTAGAGGACTGGGAAGTCTTTAGGGGACAACAGAAAGCTACTAAAAAAGCCATAAAGAAGAGTAAGGTAGACTATGAAAGTAAACTGGCTCAGAACATATAAGCAGATAGTAAAAGCTTCTACAAATATATAAGACAAAAAAGAGTGGCTAAGGTAAATATTGGTCCTTTGGAAGATGAGAAGGGAGATTTAATAATAGGAGACGGGGAAATGGCTGAGGAGCTGAACAGGTTTTTTGGGTCAGTCTTCACAGTGGAGGACACAAATAACATGCCAGTGACTGATGGAAATAAAGATATGATAGGTGAGGACCTTGTGATGATTATAATCACTAAGGAGGCAGTATTGGGCAAGCTAATGGGGCTAAAGGTAGACAAGTCTCCTGGCCCTGATGGGATGCATCCCAGAGTGTTAAAAGAGATGGCTAGGGAAATTGTAAACGCACTAGTGATAATTTATCAAAATTCACTAGACTCTGGGGTGGTCCCAGAGGATTGGAAAGTAGCAAACGTGACACCACTGTTTTTTAAAAAAAAAAAAAGGAGGTCGGCAGAAAGCGGGTAATTATAGGCCGGTAAGCTTGACTTTGGTTGTTGGGAAATTGCTGGAATCTATCATTAAGGAGGAAATAGCGGGGCACCCGGAGGGAAATTGTCCCATTGGGCAGACGCAGCATGGGTTCACAAAGGGTAGGTCGTGTCTGACTAATTTGGTAGAATTTTTTGAGGATGTTACCAGTGCAGTAGATAACGGGGAGCCAATGGATGTGGTATATCTGGATTTCCAGAAAGCTTTTGACAAGGTGCCACACAAAAGGTTGCTGCATAAAATAAAGATGCATGGCATTGAGGGTAAAGTGATAGCATGGGTAGAGGATTGGTTAACTAACAGAAAGCAGAGAGTGGGGATAAATGGGTGTTTCTCTGGTTGGCAACCTGTAACTAGTGGGGTCCCTGAAGGATCAGTGTTGGGCCCGCAGTTGTTCACAATTTACATAGACGATTTGGAGTTGGGGACCAAGTGCAATGTGTCCAAGTTTGCAGACGACACTAAGATGAGTGATAAAGCAAAAAGTGCAGAGGATACTGGAAGTCTGCAGAAGGATTTGGATAGGTTAGGTGAATGGGCTAGGGTCTGGCAGATGGAATTCAATGTTGTCAAGTGTGAGGCTATCCATTTTGGGAGGAATAACAGCAGAATGGATTATTATTTAAACGGTAAGATGTTAAAACATGCTGCTGTGCAGAGGGACCTGGGTGTGCTGGTGCACGAGTCGCAAAAAGTTGGTGTGCAGGTGCAACAGGTGATTAAGAAGGTTAATCGAGTTTTGTCTTTCATTGATAGAGGGATGGAGTTCAAGACTAGGGAGGTTATGCTGCAATTGTATAGGGTGTTGGTGAGGCCGCATCTGGAGTATTGTGTTCAGTTTTGGTCTCCTTACCTGAGAAAGGACATATTGGCACTGGAGGGAGTGCAGAGGAGATTCACTAGGTTGATCCCAGAGTTGAGGGGATTAGATTATGACGAGAGGTTGAGTAGACTGGGACTGTACTCATTGGAGTTGAGAAGGATGCGGGGGGATCTTATTGAGACATATAAAATTATGAATGGAATAGATAGGATAGATGCGGGCAGGTTGTTTCCACTGGTCGGGGAAAGCAGAACTAGGGGGCATAGCCTCAAAATAAGGGGAGGTAGATTTAGGACGGAGTGTAGGAGGAACTTCTTCACCCAAAGGGTTGTGAATCTCTGGAATTCCTTGCCCAGTGAAGCAGTTGAGGCTCCTTCTTTAAACGTTTTTAAGAAAAAGATAGATGCCTTTCTAAAGAATAAAGGGATTCGGGGATATGGTGTACGGGCTGGAGAGTGGAGCTGAGTCCACAAAGATCAGCCATGATCTCATTAAATGGCGGAGCAGGCTAGAGGGGCCAGATGGCCTACTCCTGTTCCTAGTTCTTATGTTCTTATGTAATCCCTATAATGCAGAAAGATGCCATTTGGCCCATCGAATCTGCACTGATCCATGACCCTGCAACCCCATAACCTAACCTTCACTTCCCTGGGCACTGAGTGGCAATTTAGGATGGCCAATCCAGATGACATGGCCTACCCAGTACATCTTTGAACTGTGGGAGGAAGCCAGAGCACCTGGAGGAAACCCACGCAGGCACGGAGAAAAAGTACAAACTCCACACAGACAGTGACCAAGGCTGTTATTGAACTAATAAATTGTGATAACCACTGTGCTACCGTGCAGCCTCTTCCTCGGCTTCAGACAAGCCTTCTCTGCTTTTAAAATATTATTACATTTTTTCAAATCATCCTACTGGGAATGGAAACTGACTTTACTTGTGGTCTAAAAACAAGGCGTACCAGATCAGATTTCACTTAGTATTTCTTGATTTTCTTTTCCTTTGTATTCATTGTTTGTAAAAGAATACACTTTCTTCTGTGAAGCTCTGCGTGATAGTACTGTATCCACTATTTTGAAGGATTTGGCACTACATTTTCGTACTATTTCAGTGTGCAGATTACTGAAGTGGAGTCGTTGTTAGCCGTTCCAGATTGTGCGCTTCTGTGTGTGAAAGAAAGAGAGATAAAAATCAGAATCTGTGACGGGGAAAATAACTGTAAGCAAACTTCTGCCAGAGAAAACTCTGTTCTTCCTTCCTGACTACAGAGCAAATTAAGCATAATATTATAGAATATTAAAACAACATTATTCAGTGCTGACCTGTAACATTTTCACAGTTAACATTCCAATAGTCAGAGCTGAGTCCTGGAGTGCTTGATTTATGTTTATTTCATTAATCTCCATTTTATAATCAGATTTTTTTTTAGTGAAAGAGCAGATTTAAGTAAGTATTTTACTGGTCTTTCATTCTGTTCCATAAATCTGTTCGTCTGCAGGGATTTTCTCATGTAATCTGTGATTAATGCTGAATCCATGTTACAGTGTCATCCTCTGCTAGTGCTGTCGCAGTTTAAATGAACTATCCCGCTCACATGTTATCTGCATCCTAGAAAGACTAGAGTGACTCCACTTTTGTTTGTGTACAATTTAATTATTCATTGTGTAAATTGTTTGTGTATCCTATGCTGCCTTCAATCATCATGAAACTACATCTCTCCAGAGTTCACCAGCAGTTGCAAAGACTTGGATTTGTCAATTTAGAAACTCCCCTAGGCTGGTTGCTGAATATCACAATTGTGCTTAAAATTTGGAATATTATTATGATCCCAGACCAGACCCCACCAGTGGCCAGGATACTGGACCAAAACCCCAATATTTTAGTTTATTTTAAGACTGTGTGGAACGAATGATCCGCTCCAGGAATGATTGCATGGAAAAAATAGGGCTGAGGCATTTCTAAAACAAAACTTTATTATAAATACAGTATTACGGACTTCTGGTGACGGCGGACAGGAGGCAGCCGCACAATGGAGCACTCCCGCTCGGGGATAGGAATTTAGGAGTTTTAACGCCCGGTCCGGGGGCAACGGAGGCTGAAAAGGCTGTAAGAAGGCACAGGGAGGAGAAATGTCCAAGTTTGGGAGAAAAACGGCCGTGAAAAAGGGGGTTAACGGAAGTCCGCCGGGGAGTGAAAAAGTCAGTGCAGGAACTGGAAGGAAAGCGGAGGCACCAGGGGAGGCTGTATCGCTCACAGCAGAAGGAATGACCAAGGTGATGGCTGTGGAACTTGAAAAACAGTTCACAAAACGCATGGAAGCGATGAAGAAGGAGATGGGGCGGTTTTGAAAGTGCTGGTGGAGGACTCGGTTGCCCCGGTGAGGGCAGCGGTATCAAGCGCAGCGGCGGAGGTGCAGGACACTGAAAGAAGTGGAAGAGGCATTATCGCAGCACCATGATCAACTCGGCTCGATGGGGAAGGAGTTGCGTTGGGTGATAGAGACCAACAAGGGTCTGCGAGCCAAAATGGACAACCTGGAAAACAGATCCAGACGACAGAATGTGAGGATTGTGGGTCTGCCCGAAGGGGTGGAAGGCCCGAGGCCGACGGAGTATTTTGCCACTATGTTGGTGAAGCTATTGGGGAAGGGGGACGTTCCCTCCCGATGTGAACTGGATCGGGCTCATCGGTCGTGGAGGCCTATACCAAAGACGAATGGGCCGCCAAGAGTAGTCTGTGTTTCCGTAGGTATAGCGTGAAGGAGAAAGTCCTGTGCTGGCCAAAGCAGATGCGGGTGGTGCAGTGGGCTGGAACTGGTGTATGCATATACCAGGACTTTACAGTGGAGCTGGCGAGGAGGCGGGCTGCCTTCAGCCGGGTGAAGAAGGCACTGTATATCAGCATGGTGCAGTGCGGCATAGTATCTCCAGCTAAGTTGAGGGTGACCTACAAATCCAAGGACTTTTATTTTGGGACGGAAGAAGCGGCGGAGGGGTTTGCGAAGGCAGAAGGACTGTGGCAGAATTGAGAAATGGTCGTGTACCGATGTAGCCTCATGTAATTTTATTTTTTCACTGCGTATTGGTGTATGCACTCATTGAGTCGACGCTGTATATATTTGGACAAGGGAAGAGATGGGACTTTCATTTGCAATAATGGTTCTTTGGGGGTTGTGTGCTAAAGGAGATTTCTTGGTTTTCCTGGGTCCGCGCAAGGAGGAAGGAGACCTGGGCGGGGGCCTCCACGCTGGCCGGTTTAAGTCGGCCAGTGAACGGGAGTGAGGTGGGGGAGGGGCTGCAGCCATCGGAGCCTGGTGGAACAGGTTTTGATGAAAAGTTGGGGGAAGGAACAGAGGTTGGAGGGAGGAGTTTACAAGTGGAAGTGGAGGGGAGGAGTCTGGGGGGTGTCTACAATTCATGGGTGTCATTCACGGTACTCTTTCAGGGATTGGATGGCGTTGAATATTAGGGGGACGGGGAGGTTGGGCGTTGAATATTAGGGGGGCAAGGGGGGCGGTTGGGCATTGAATATTAGGGGGAGGCGGTTGGGGGGTGGACTATAATATGTCAATTGTGACCAATAGGCAATTTCCTGATTCCTTTTTCTCTTTCCACCTTGGAAGGGTTTGTTTTATTTGATGCTTATATTGTCAAGTGGGTCGTTGTTTGGGGGGTGGTGGGAGGTTGGGATTGTTGTTATTGATAAGGGGATTGACATTGTATTCATAACGTTTACTGTTTGTTGGTGGGGTGTAAATTCTGAAGAAAATGTGAAAATGGAAAAAAATACTTATATGAAAAAAAAAATACAATATTACATTTTTAACTTCATACCTGTAAAATAACAGTTTACAATTACCCTTAACACTGAAAAGTAGCATACAAATTTCAATCCATCTTAAAAATCAGCAGGGCAAAGAGTAACATTGCTTTACAGGACCGATTCTAGCTCTCGTTCGAACCCCTTCAGACTCTGGCTGAATATCTTCAAATAGCTGGGTTGTTTTAGCCATTAGAACATTGAATAAGATAGAACATCAAAACTCTACAGTGCCTAAGGAGGCCTTTTGGCCTATCGGGTCTGCACTGACCCTCAAAAAGAGCACCCTACTTAGGCCCAATCCCCTGTAACCTACACATCTTTGGACACTAAGGGCAATTTATCATGGCCAATCCACCTAACCTGCACATCTTTGGACTGTGGGAGGAAACCGGAGCACAGAGGAAATCCACGCAGACACGGGAGAAAGTGAAGACTCCTCCTTGTCTTCAGACAAGATTTCTCTCCTTTTGAAATATTATTACTCTTTTTTTAAAATCAAACTATCCTACTGGGAAAGAAAACTGCCTTTACTTGTGGTCTGAAATCAAGGGTTGCTAGATCAGACTTCACTTCCAAGAGCCTTTCTCTCTCCACAGCTTTCTCCAAAATTACCCCTCTCAAAACAGCCTTCCTTGGCTCCACCCCGCAATGATCTCATCTCCCAAGCAAAAGACAAATTAACTTTCCAGGGGCTAAAATCACATTTACTCCCAAAGGACTTCTCCAGGAAAACCACTATGCATTAGTCCAGATTGAAAAGCTCATTCCTTCGTCAATTTCACCAGCTGGCTACTAAAACTACCCAGGGCCCGCAGAACAGAATTGAAACAAAAACATGACCATTGCAGCCAAACACGTTCTAACTCCAGACTTTTAACCCATGAAGTGTCCAATACATTTATAATCTAATTTTTCTAAAATCTTCCAATCGTCGCAATACCACAGAAAATCGGTGAAATAAAGGCTTGCTGTTGGATATTTGGCATTGCTTCAGGAATAGCATGGGTGGCACAATTTTAATTCCCAGAGGACGAACTAAATAGTGGCACAGACCCACTGAAGACAGACAATCACTTTCCATCCCAAAACTAATTTGTGCCAGATATCAGACCATAGGAACAGGTGTAGGCAGTTCAGCCGTTTGAGTCTGCTCCGCCTTTAAATAGGATCATTCCTCACGTCCACTTTACTTCCCTTTCCCCGTAACCCTTGATTCCCTTACTGATCAAGAATCTATTTATCTCTGTGGCAAGGAGTTCCAAAGACACTCATCCATCAGAGAAGAAATTCCTCCTCATCTCAGTCTTAAATTGGCACCCCTTTATTCTGAGACTAGGCCTTCTGGTCTCAGCAATTACCCTGTCAATCCCTTAAGAATCCTATATGTTTTGGATCACCTATCATTCTTCTAAATTCCAATGAGTGGAGTCTCAACCTGTTTTACCTTTCCTCATAAGACAATCCCTCCATATCTAGGATCATCCTAGTGAACCTCCTTTGACCCACCTCCAATGAAATAATAGCTTCCCTTAAATAAGGGGACCAAAACTGCTCACGATGCTCCAGATGTGGTCTCACCAGTACCATGTACAGTTGCAGCAAGACTTCCCTATTCTAATACTCCAACTTGCTTGAAAGGCCAACATTCCGTTAGCCTTCCTGATTACCTACTGCACCTGTGTGCTAGCTTTGTGGTTTCATGTGCAAGTATCCCCAAGTGCTTTTGTGTTTCAGTTTTCTGCAGTTTTTCTCCATTTAAATAATACTCTGTTTTTCTGTTCTCACTTCCAAAATGAACAACTTCACATTTTCCTGCATTCTACTCCATTTGCCAACTTTTTGCTCACTTAACTTATCAATATCTCTTTGCAAACTGTTTGAATCCCTCTCGCAACTTGCCTTTCCACCTATTTTTGTGTCATCTGCAAATCTGGCTACAGTACATTCGCTTCCTTTCTCCAAGTCATTAATATATATTGTAAACCGTTGCGAACCCAGCACTAATCCCTGTGGAACCCCACTGGTTACAGGTCACCAAACTGAAAAAGACCACCTTATCACTGTTTCCTGCCCATTAGCCAATTCTCTATCCATGCCAATGTACTACCTCCAACACCATGGGCTCTTATCTTGACATAACCTTTTGTGAGGTACCTTCTTGAATGCCTTCTGGAAGTTTAAATGCAACACATCTACTGGTTCTCCTCTATCCACTCTGATTGAGACTTCCTGGAAAAACTCTTGATAAATTAGTCAGACACTATTTCCCTTTCATGAAGCCATGCTGACTCTGCTTGATTAGATTGTGATTTTCCAAATATGCTGCTATTTCTTCCCTAATAATTGATTCCACCATTTTCCAACAATAGATATTCGGCTAATCTGCCTTTAGTTACCTGCTTTTTGCCTCCCTCCCTTCTTGATTAGAGGTGTCACATTGGCAGTTTTCCAATTCTCCAGAATTAAAGGATTTTTGGTAAATGACAACGAATGCATCCACCATCTCGGCAGCTACTTCTTTTAGGATCCTAGGATTTCTCATGTCCTGCCAGAAACCAGACATAGCAAACTTTAAAGCAAGGTTTTCAAAAAGGCGTTAAAACTGAAATTGTGTCATAGGTTTCAATGCACGTTACTTAAACACAAAAGGTAGCACTTACTGCCACAATAGATAGTTGGTTGGTGCTTTGGAATGTGTTACTGTTCTGAGCTCAGAACCTATTTCCTTCTTTCCTTCTGACAATCCACATGTCAATCATATAAAAATTTTAAAACAACATTATATTAGGAGAACTTAATGGTTAATCCCTCATCTACAATTTGAGTTTTGCACTTAGCGAGCAGTTTTCCCATTGTGATAATCAGCCTAGCTCCTTACTTGGTTATCTTATCAATAGTTTCTCTCCGGGTTGAATAGCAATTATATGGAAAAAGAAAAAGCATAAATTATAAATTGGGTTTTTGTTTCTGTATCATTGGTGCCAATTAAAGATGACGTATGCACTGATGTTTTGTTTTGCAGAAATGGCTCTCTCTTCCCACACTGTTCTCTGACACTTTAGCAATCTGTGCATTGCACACTGTTTCTCATTACTTATCCAGAAACTGACCATTGCAGCAGTCAGCCCAAGACCATTAGTACTCTGCTAAACAGGCAAAGACTAATGGTTAACATTGCTACAATATGAAATGTTTCCACAGTCCCTGAGGACCAAAAGCTGCTCTCCCCTTTTGAGAGAGAACTGACTGGTGATGATTTGATTTGATTTAATTTATTGTCACATGTTCCAAAGTACAGTGAAAAGTATTTTTCTGCGGCCGAGGAACGTACATAGTAGATACAAGAATAATCAAAAGAGAACATTGACAAATGATACATCGACAAAACATTGATTGCTTACAAAACATTGATTGGTCAATTCGGCATAAGGAAGGGGGAAGTTTTGGGTATTCTAAAAGGCATTAAGGTGGACAAGTCCCCAGGTCCGGATGGGATCTATCCCAGGTTACTGAGGGACGAGATAGCTGGGGCCTTAACAGATATCTTTGCAACATCCTTGAGCACGGGTGAGGCTCCGGAGGACTGGAGAATTGCTAATGTTGTCCCTTTGTTTAAGAAGGGTAGCAGGGCTAATCCAGGGAATTATTGACCTGTGAGCTTGACGTCAGTGGTAGGCAAACTGTTGGAGAAGATATTGAGGGATAGGATCTATTCACATTTGGAAGAAAATAGACTTATCAGTGATAGGCAGCATGGTTTTGTGCAGGGAAGGTCATGTCTTACAAACCTAATAGAATTCATTGAGGAAGTGACAAAGTTAATTGATGAGGGAAGGGCTGTAGATGTCATATACATGGACTTCAGTAAGGCATTTGATAAAGTTCCCCATGACAGGTTGATGGAAAAAGTGAAGTCGTATGGGGTTCAGGGTGTACTAGCTAGATTGATAAAGAACTGGCTGGGCAACAGGAGACAGAGAGTAGTAGTGGAAGGGAGTGTCTTAAAATGGAGAAAGGTGACTAGTGGTGTTCCACAGGGATCCCTGCTCGGACCACTGTTGTTTGTGATATACATAAATGATCTGGACGAAGGTATAGTTGGTCTGATTAGCAAGTTTGCAGATGATACTAAGGTTGGTATAGTTGCAGATGGCGAGGAGGACTGTCAGAGAATACAGCAAAATATAGATAGATTGGAGAATTGGGCAGAGAAATGGCAGATGGAGTTCAATCCAGGCAAATGCAAGGTGATGCATTTTGGAAGGTCTAATTCAAGAGTGGACTATATGGTCAATGGAAGAGTCCTGGGGAAAATTGATGTACAGAGAGATATGGGTCCATTGTACCCTGATGGTGGCAACGCAGGTCGATAGAGTGGTCAAGAAGGCATACAGCATCCTTGCCTTCATCAGACGGGGTATTGAGTACAAGAGTCGGCAGGTCATGTTACAGTTGTATAGGACTTTGGTTAGGCCACATTTGGAATACTGCGTGCAGTTCTGGACGCCACATTACCAGAAGGATGTGGATGCTTTAGAGAGGGTGCAGAGGAGGTTCACCAGGATGTTGCCTGGCATGGAGGGTGCTAGCTGTGAAGAAACGTTGAGTAGATTAGGATTGTTTTCGTTGGAAAGAAGGAGGTTGAGGGGGGACCTGATTGAGGTATACAAAATTATGAGAGGTATGGACAGGGTGGATAGCACCGAGCTTTTTCCAAGATTGGGGGTGTCAATTTCAAGGGCTCACGATTTCAAGGTGAGAGGGGGAAAGTTTAAGGGAGATGTGCGTGGAAACTGTTTTACGCAGAGGGTGGTGGGTGCCTGGAACGCTTTGCCAGCGGAGGCGGTATTGGGCAGGCACGATAGCATCATCTAAGATGCATCTAGACAGATATATGAACGGGTGGGGAACAGAGGGAAGTAGATCCTAGGAAAATAGAAGACCGGTTTAGATAAAGGATCTGGATCGGCGCAGGCTGGGAGGGCCGAAGGGCCTGTTCCTATGCTGAAATGTTCTTTGTTCCTTGCTACAGTGCGGAACAAGGGGCCAAACAAAGCAAATACATGAGCAAGACCAGTATAGGGCGTCGTGAATAGTGTTCTTACAGGAAACAGATCAGTCCGAGGGGAAGTTGTTGAGGAGTCTTGTAGCTGTGGGGAAGAAGCTGTTCCTATGTCTTGATGTGCGAGTCTTCAGACTTCTGTACCTTCTGCCTGATGGAAGAGTCTGGAAGAAGGCAATGCCTGGGTGGGAGTGGTCTCTGATAATCCTGTCTGCCTTCCTGAGGCAGGGAGAGGTTTAGACAGAATCAATGTGGGGGTGTCACGTTTGTGTGATGCGTTGGGCTGAGTTCACCGCAGTCTGCAGTTTCTTGCGATCTTGGACTGAGCAGTTGCCATATCGGGCTGTAATGCAGCCAGATAGGATGCTCTCTATCGCACATCTATAGAAGTTGGAGAGTCAATGCAGACATGCCAAATTTATTTCGCTTCTGGAGGATTTAACCTGCACTGTAAATTCTATGTTCTATGTAACCTGAGAGCCACCACACCTCAGGCGAGGGGCAAGGTTTAAAAGGTGGGGCCTTCATGGATAACCTTGGCTGGTACCGGAATTGAACCTGTGCTGTTGGCATTGCTCCGCATCCCAAACCAGCTGTCCAAATAAATGCCACACCCCCATACTCTACACAGCAATTACCACAATATATAGAGAAATATAAATCAATGCTAATACAACATGACTTCAGAACAGTCTAGTTAATCTTTTACAGCAGAAAATACCTGTTGATATTACAACCAACCTTCCTGGGCAATTAGCATGGCCTGAAGGCTGTCAGTCAGCCCTCTGGATGGGCCTTTGCACTGGGAATGGAGATGTGAAGAGTGCGGCAGTCTGAAGGACCCAAGATTTGAAGCGCAAGAGAGGCATCAAAAAAAGAACATATCAGCCACCCCCATAGGTGTAATCACTGCTGCAGGACTGCTGAAAAAACCTCTGGTCTTCAGCTCCCTCTGTTTAGCACTCCGTGACTGCAGAGGAAAGTGAGCTGATCGCGGCAGTATTGACCTCTTTAATTCTCAGACTCAGCCAGGCTCTACCAGGATATCTCAGGGCAGCGTAAGGGTGTTTGAGTTCTGACCTGCTCCAGGTACTGCAAAAAAATGCATTTTCCATGGAATCGATAGGATCCTTACAGTGCAGAAGGAGGCCATTCAGACCATCGAGTCTTCATCGACCTTGCAAAAGAGCACTCTTAGCACAGTGGTTAGCACTGCTGCCTCACAGCACCGGGGGCCCAGGTTCGATTCCCGGCTTGGGTCACTGTCTGTGCGCAATCTGCACATTATTCCTGTTCTGCTTGGGTTTTCTACAGTTTCCTCCCACAAGTCCCGAAAGACGTGCTGTTAGGTAATTTGGACATTCTGAATTCTCCCTCCGTGTACCCGAACAGGCGCCGGAGTGTGGCGACTAGAGGCTTTTCACAGTAACTTCATTGCAGTGTTAATGTAAGCCTACTTGTGACAATAAATATTATTATTATTCTAGACTCTGAAGATGAGTACATTGATGAAAATCCTATGAAGACTATGCAGACAGTGAATTCAGCAAAGGTCTGGATGATGAGCCGGAGCTGGACGAATATGAATCGCTAGTAAAGCTGTTAAACAGGAGAGATGGGCACACTCAGTGAGGGAGTCTGTGTAGTGCTACATCAGTGGTTTGGCGGGAATGACGAGGTGATCACAAGGGACGCCCAGCCTGTGCCAGACCTCGGGTAGTGCGAATACTCTGAGAATGTGCACGTAGAAATGGACAGCAAGATTGCAGCCCCAGGCACCTCCGATGAAACTGATGTAACTCTGAACCAACTGAAAGCATAAAATATTATAACAATTCTGGAGAAACTAGCTCCAGAAGCATACGGATAACCATCAAAGTCCCACGATGAAGTTCTGGTAGTGGGTTCACCCGAGACATGAGGCCATTCCATCGCAGTTGGTGTTCGAAGAGCAAATGACAGTCCAATGGCGACGGGTGATACATGCATCATAATCTATGATGGGGATAAACCATGGCCTGCATCCATATGTAACGTCACAACGACAGTTGATACTGAATCTGGATACAGTTCCACGGTGCTAGATGATACGTATAGACTATCACATGGTGACGATGGTTCCCACATGGCCTATCTGAAAAAGAGGAGGTGTGCATAGTGATATTGAGTGATGAGGAGCCATCACTTGGGATTCAAGGGCAAGAGGAAGGTGCAGCACCCAGTGCTGATGATGCTAATCCTACCCAGATACCAGAATGTGAGGCAATCCAAACACCAGATTGTAATGTACCCCCGATAACACAGGATGAGGCTCTGCAGTTGGTCGCTGAAGGTGCTGACTTAACTACCACCGCACAGTCCCTCAACAGCATGCCAACACGAGACATCTCTGCAGACGACCCACAACACACTGATTCCATGACGTAGGCCAGCGACAAGATGGGTGCTATCAGAGCCAAACCAAAGACGAAAAGCAATCAAAAGATAGCCTGCAAAAAAGATAAAAGGAGCAGTCGCAAATTGGCACAAAAAGGAGGAAGAGAAGGAGAGTGGGGGACGCTGCGAGTCCCACCGAGGACACCAAGAAAGGAGACATTGACAATGTGACTACAGGCCGGGGACCAAACCAAAGAGCAGCAGCAGAGAGCATTTCGAGAGCACATAGCAACGCAGAAGCCAACAAAGAAACGGAAGAAGCTGAAGACACCAGGATGGCCGACAAGAATACCAGGTGTCAAGGAGTATCGCCTAAAAAGGCTAAAACACAAAAAACCGGCACGGAAACCAGTCTTCAAAAAAGCTAACGAGCCCAGACGACCAGCGGATCCTGTACGAGAGGCACAATGAGCTGTGCACAAGAGACACACACCTAGCAAGCATATCATGCCCATGGATACATTAGTTAAATCTATTTATACATAAACCACATATGTAAAGTAAAGATATTGATCATGTTGGTATATAATGATCAACATCTCCAAAGGAAGGGGGCTGTGGTGATGTGCCTGTGAATAATATTGCATACACAGCAATGCGACCTCCCACCAGCAGGTGGTGTCAGACATCAGTCATGTGACATCCGGCAGTTGGTAGTAAGGCGTACACAAGGACAGTCTCACATCGGATAGTTCCAGAGCAACGTAGTCTGTGTAACTTTCTGTATGTTATCCTTCCACATGATAACTAATCAATCATCATTCTGATTAAGTCAGCAACAGTTCTGTATGAATTCTTGCAAGGACAAGACAACAGAACGTAACACTTGATTCCTGGCTTTAACATCATAAAACATCCCAAGGTACTTCACAGGAGTGTTACAAAGAAAAATTGACACTGAGGCACATGAGAGAGTTTTTGGGGACGTAACCAAATACTTGGTCAAAGAAAGTGACTTTCAAAGAGCATTTTAAAGAGGAGAGGTGGAGAAGCGAGAGGTTTATGGAGGGGATTCCAGAGCATGAACCCTTGATTGAAGGCATGGCCACCATGAAGAAAATTGAGGGCTGGGGGTGCTCGAGGGCATAATTCGAGTAGTGCTGAGGCAGTAGAGGAATAAAATTATTTTATGCTTTTGGCAGCTGTGCAAACCCTTTCTAATGCAGTTGGTGAAACCTACAGCCACTGAAGTGCTGAATTTCTCCCTTGCCAATCCAGTCACATAGGCTACTGCACAATAGAGGGGGGTAGCCTTGCAAGGCTTGATTGGGAGACTGCCATGGCAAGTTCAGGGTTTCAGTTTATCAGCAACGCAAGTTTTGGATATCCTCCAATTAAGAGATTGTAATCAAGTAGGTGAAACAAAAAAATAATCTGAAAATTAGCTGCATATTTTGAAGGAAATAGGTGTTGCACTAAACCAATTCATTAGCTTTTCATCTGCCCAAAAGTAATTGTACTGGCATCAGTGGGAGCAGCGATGGACTGCACATTGGTGGCCATCAGATATAATGCAACTACTTATTATCTGATTTTGTAAGTATTAAGGAGAAATTTCTGATGCTTGGTCTGGAGGTTTTATCATTATCAGTATGTAGAGAGCTTGCGGTTTTAAGAATTACTTTGTTAACAACGGTGGTGTTGGCCATTTCCTGATCGTGTCGCAATCAGAACTGAGGATGTCTTGACAAGTGAAAATTGCAGTGAAAGTCATTATGCTGTGAAACAGTTTGTTTACCGTTTTTGAGTTGCACTTCCTTTGCCTGTTAATGGTAGCTGATTTATTCTTGCGTATGGGCCATGTGGGTTTATGTTTACTGTTAACTTGATGTCCTTTAGACATTCCCTCAGCATACAGACTGATAATGCATTTGTTTGATTGCATTTCAGAGAGGACGAGGTAGCCAGATTCAAGGCTACGATTTACAATGCCGCATTTAAGGCAAACCCTCTTGCACTGGTCGGTGAGCAACTTCTCAAGCGAATGAGGCAAGAAGATGAGGACCTGAAGTAAGGCCTGAAATTACACCACAAGCCAATCCGCAAAATACCAACATTTTTCACCAGTGATTATTTGAACGCTCAGGAAATGCTGAACCAATATGAGTTTTCTCTTCTGGCCAGATTTCTGCAGAAAACACTGACAGTCCATTTACAGCCTCTATCCCTATGAAATGAAAATCGCTTATTGTCACAAGTAGGCTTCAATGAAGTTAAGCTGAACTTTCTCACACTGGCCAGCTAATGGAAATCTACAATAGGGCAGGATCACTCATCAGATAAAAGAGACATTGAGGGCAGACAAGTAGGAGAAAACTCTTATGTACTTCCAAGAATTATTTTAGCACCTTACAGAATAGCTTTGTTATAATATGATGTAATAAAGTTTGGTTGAATCCCACTGCTTCTTGCTTGTTTCCCCAATTGACTATTTCTGCATTTATCGATTTCTGATTTCTTTGTTTCACACAAACTCATTACCTGGTCACATGGATTTACAGAGCTGATGCTGCAGATGTTCTTCCAGTGGTCCTGCTGAAAATCTACTCGTGCTGAGGTACTTTTCTTTTCACCTTTGTACATTGGCACCTTAACCGCTGCCCACCTGCGGAGGCACCTAAACTGCTGCCCACCTGTGAGGCACCTTAACCGCTGCCCACCTGCGGAGGCACCTTAACCGCTGCCCACCTGTGAGGCACCTTAACCACTGCCCACCTGTGAGGCACCTTAACCGCTGCCCACCTGTGAGGCACCTTAACCACTGCCCACCTGTGAGGCACCTTAACCACTGCCCACCTGTGAGGCACCTTAACCGCTGCCCACCTGTGAGGCACCTTAACCGCTGCCCACCTGTGAGGCACCTTAACCGCTGCCCACCTGTGAGGCACCTTAACCGCTGCCTACCTGTGAGGCACCTTAACCGCTGCCTACCTGTGAGGCACCTTAACCGCTGCCCACCTGTGAGGCAGACTTTAATGCAGTGTTGTGGCTTATTCAAGTGCTAGAGTATAGTTTAAGTAAAATAATGCTCAGACTGTTTCTGTTTTATATTAGAGGATTTCAGGCATCTAACTAAATCATTCGTGCTACCATGATGGTCATACGACTAACTTTAAATTAAACTCAAATTAATTTATGAGACATGAGCATTGCTGGCTGCCCCAGCATTTATTGCTTGCCCCTCACTGCCCTCCATTTCGGAGCGCATTTGCGAGTCAACCATATTGCTGTGGATCTGGAGACACTTGTAGTCCAGACTGGATAAGAATGACAGATTTTTAAAAATAAATTTAGAGTACCCAATTCATTTTTTTTCCAATAAAGGGGCAATTTAGCGTGGCCAATCCACCTACCCTGCACATCTTTCCGTTTTGGGGGCGAAACCGATGCAAACACGGGGAGAATGTGCAAACCCCACATGGACAGCGACCCAGAACCGGATCGAACCTGGGACCTCGGCGCCGTGAGGCAGCTGTCCTAACCACTGCGCCACCGTGCTGTCCTTTGACAGATTTTTTCTCATCCAGGACATTAGTGAAGCAGATGGGTTTTTGCAACCATTGACGATAGATTTTCAATTCCAGCTCAGTTGGCTGGAAGGCTGGTTCATGATGTGGAGCAGCGCCAACAGCTCAGATTTAATTCCCGGAGCACCAGGATTATTCATGAAGCCCCTTCTTCTCAACTTTGCCCTTCGCGTAAGGTGTGGTGGCCCTCAGGCTAAATCACCACCAGTCAGCTCTCTCTCAAAAGGAGTGAGCAGTCTATGGGCCTCTGGGACTGTGGCAACATTTACATTTACTCCCTATCTCTTTTGGTAAGATGGAAGAGATTGGAGTACAAGAATAAGTAAGTATTGTTGCAGTTGTACAGGGCTTTGGTGAAACTGCACCGTACCTGAAGTATTATTCACCATTTTGATCTCCATATTTAAGGAAGGAAATGCATTGGAGACAGTACAGCAAAAGTTCACTAGATCTGTTCCTGGTTTGAGGGTGTTGTCTAATAATAAGAGATAGAATAGATTGGGCCTATACTCTGGAGTGAATAAGAGACGAGCTCAATGAATCATAAATGTTTCTGAAGGAGCTTCACCCAGTGGACACTGGTTGTTTGCAATACCGACATGAACCATATTTTCACACAGCCAGTGGTTAAGATCTGCAATGTGTCATCTAGAGTCTGGTGGAGACAGGTTCAATTGAGACATTTAAGAGGGTAACTGGATTGTTATCTGAAAATGAAGAATGTGCAGGGCTATGAAGTGGAAGTGGTTGGGGGGGGGGGGCGGGGCGGTTTGGCAGCATTGGGTGAATTGCTCTTTAAGCGAGCCAGTGCAGACACGGTGGGCTGAATGGCTGCCTCCTGGGCTGTAAACATTCTGTGATTCTCTGATTTAATTTTGAGTGTCTTCCCATGGGTTGTGACGGGAAGCATAGTTCATTCAAAATCATTGTCGTGCAAGTATGCGTTGCATCTCTGGAGTAACATCTGCCTGACAACAGTAAATACCACAGAATTCAAGTTCGGTAGTGGAAAGTGAGAGAGACACAATCCGGGTAATTGTAACCCATCTTGAAACTGGATGGATCGCTTGACCTCCCTTTTACACCCATCTGATTTTGTTTTCTTTCGAAATCAATGGAAAGTAAAATTGCCCGTGGTACAGAACGGGCTGTCAGTCCAATCCAAATCCTTCAGTATTACTTCATGTGGAATTGATTAAAAATTATGCCCAAGAGTGATGGGGCACAAAGAAAAGTACAGCACAGGAACAGGCCTTTCGTCCCTCCAAGCCTGCACCAACCATGCTGCCCGTCTAAACTAATAGGGTTATTTCCTAATTCTTCCATCTGAACCAGTTGTATCTGAAATAGAACTGTGTATGTACCTACATGTTGTATCTGTAAAATCTCAGATACTTCGACCAGTGTATTAATCAAAGGTTTTACCCAGTGCCCTTATTTGCGAGGTGAACAAAGGACAAAACGGGTTCATGGTTTAACGCGATTCTATTCACAATTCTTTCAGTCAACAAAGTATGGTTCAGACTCACAGCTGAGCTCTAGGTATTACCTGCACTTAGTGATGGAGGCTGGCCGGGCTTTGATCACTCGATGTGGATATCCTCTCAGGGCTTTGAAACCCAGGATCCCTTCTTCTTGCGATGGTGTGCCTAGGGGACTCCCAGGTTATCGCTGAGCGTCTGTTCCCATGCTCCTTCCTTTATTGTCTGCGAACATTGAGTCATAGATTTACGCCCACAATTGGCTGGTGTTCCATTGTCCCACCAGATCCCATCTTGTTAATGAGAAAAGCAGGATACACCTGTTTATCCAGGGTGATTCAATCAAGATCCATTGTTCTCTGAAACACCCTTGTCTGACCAGCTAATAGTCCATTATGGAGTCTGATGGCTTCTTTTGTCTGTCCTTTGTCTGCTGCCAAGTTGATCACCTGTGTCTGGAAATTCATAACATATTCATAGCATAGTCTTGTTCTTTGTGTAAATGTGAGTGGGTAATCACAAAGTCCATATAGCAATAATGAGTTTGTGTTCAGTTGAGTGCTCCTACAGACAGGCAGTATCAATTCAGCCAGGGCCTCGTGGAAGTTTCTGGTTCTGGCCTATGTGTCTTGGCAGCCTGTCTCCAGTACCACATACAGCACATGGACTGTGGTGGTTCAAGAAGGCAGCTCACCACCACCTTCTCGAGGGAAGTTCGCGATGGGCAATAAATGCTGGACTAGCCAGCGATGCCCATATCCCATGGATAAAAAAAGAACCAGTGTACAGTCGACACTGGAGGGATTTCCAATTTTACCAACTGAAATTAGGAAAGTTCTGCAAAGAACACTTGTCAGGTATTGTCTTGTGAAATAACCCTACCTAACACACTGATACCTCTGGAAGAAACGTCAACAGGGAGAAAGTTGAATGCTTTCATTCTGCTGTTGTTCATAGGGAGCCACATAACATACTGATGCTTTCTGTGCAAAATGCTGCAAAGTACACATTAACCACGTCTACCAAACTGTTTTTGTTTGCTGTTTTGTTCCGTGCCCGAGTTAGCTGTGCACCTTTAACAATGGTTGAGTTGAACACACATTCTTTGAAGGCTACAATCAAGACATTGTCTCAATGCGTAGAACTGGTTGCGGGAGCGCAGTCATAAAAACTCATCCATCATCTGGCTTGAAATTCTATCAAGGTTTGATTTCTCTTTGGAAATAATGATGCTCGAATTACTCTTGGCACTGCACACTGCTGTTGAGAGCACAAAACTGTTTTGTCCTTCGAGCTTTAACACCCTGTAGAAATAGAAGATCAGGCACCATTGCAGCCAAGTCTAATTTAGTAACGCTACCCGTCAGATGGCAACAATTAGGTTGTAGCACAGACTGCAGTATGTTCTGCTCACCAAGGAACACCTGGCAAAGTTAGTTTCAATCCTGCATTGCTGACAGCACTTGGTGGGTTCATATCCAAAGGATTCACACTATTTCCAGGTTGATCTGACGGTTAAGCTGATATCACATTGATATGGTTGTAATCTCAGTTGGCTTTATTTGGGTTGGAGTTTCTTCCCTTTTTTTTTTCTTTGGTACGATTTTGGTGCTATTTATCAGCGGCAAGGTTCGAAAATCCCCAAAGTGGGGTTATGTCATTGTTGGTAAATGGAACACTTTTAGCACAGGGTGTTCTACCTGAAGCGGAGGAAAAGTATCACCCTACGTTGTTCTGTTGGCGTGCCTGCACCTTAACCCGAGCTTGGGTAAAAATATCCCAAGTTCTTTTTCAACACTAGCCATACTTGCATGTGGTGCCAAATGCTGTGTCATTAAATTTAAGAATGCATTTTAAACATTGCTTTAAATCATGAGAATGGATTGTTGTTGGTTCTGTTTTGGATTTGGAGAACAAATTGTGCTGGCTGGCGGTTCTGAAATCCAGTCTTGCCTCCTGGATTTCAGATCTGTCCAAAACATATTGAAATCACTGAAGAAAAAACAAGATTATTTGGTCGTTATCACATTTGTGATACTTCGCTGTGTGCAAAATAGCAATTCCTATATTACAACCATGATGGCACTTGTAAATATTTGGTTTGCTTGTGAGGCCCTTTGGCTCGACCGGAGGTCGGGCAAGGCACTATATAAAGGAAAGCTTTAAAAAAAAATTTTTTAAACATTCGTGGAACGTGAAAGAAGGAATTTCAATGAAGCTTTTCATGGCCAAAGCACTTTACAGCTGGTGAAGTACTTTTGAAGTGTAGTCACTGCTGTAATGTCAGAAATGTGGCAGCCAATTCGCTAACAGCAAGATCCCACAAACAGTGATTGGGTTGCAATAACAGGGATGACATCCCAACGCTTCTAAGAACGGTGTTGTGGGATCAGTGCCTTAATGAGAAATGACATGAGCACTGGAGATCAAGATGTGGAATCCGTCTGGGTAGAAATAAGAAATAACAAAGGGACGAATCCTTTGGTAGGTCCCCGAACAGTAGTTCTGCAGTGGGGCACAATATAAACCAGGAAGTACTGGGGACTTGCTAGAAAGGTACGGCAATAATAGTGGGTGATTTTAGTATGCACATAAACTGGAGGAATAAAATTGTCATGGGTACCATGGAGGCAGTGTTCATTGAATGCATTAAGAGGTTGTTTCCTGGAACAGTGTGTTGGGGAACCAACCAGGGAGGAGGCTACTCTCAATTTGGTATTCTGTAATGAGGAGGGATTAATTAATGACCTCATAGTTAAGGACCCACAAGGGAATAGTGACCATAGTATGGTAGAATTCAAAATTCAGTTCGGGGGCGAGAAAGTAGAGTCCCACACTCGGGTCCTGGAATAAAACTATGGAAATTACATAGACATGAGGACAGATATGGCCCGTATAGACTGGGCAGGAAGGCTAAAAGAGGGGACAGCTGATGAGGGGTGGCAGTTGTTTAAGGAGATACTCAATTGCTCACAACTAAAATATATCCCAGTGAGGAAGAAAGATGGTAAGAGGGGTAAAAAATCATCCATGGCTAAACAAGGAGGTCAAGGACATTATAAAGACAAAACCTAAGGTCTCTCATATTGCAAAGACCAGTGGCAGGCTGGAAGATTGAGAAACTTTCAAACATAAACAAATAGATGCTAAAACTGTAATAAAAAGAGCTAAGGTACATTACGAAAAATAAAACTAGTGTAGAATATCAAAAAGGATAGCAAAAGCTTCTACAGATACATAAAAGGGAAGAGAGTCGCTAAGGTGAATTTGGTCCCTTGGAAGATGAAACTGGTGAATTAATAGTGGGGAACACAGAAATGGCAAAGATGCTAAATCAATACTTTGCCTCAGTTTTCACGGTGGAGGACTCGAGTGCCATCCCTAAAGGAATGGGCAATTCAGAGGTAATAGAAAGGGTAAAACTTGGAACAATCAGCATTAGTAGGGAAACAATACTCACAGGCCCTTGGGATTGAGGGCAGACAAGTTCCCAGGGTCTGATGGCCTCCATCCTAGAGTGTTAAAGGAAGTGGCAACAGAGATAGTGGATCCATTGGTTAAAATACTCCCAAATTCCCTGGACATGTTAAAGGTTCTAGTGGATTGGAAAAATGCTAACGTAGCACCCTTATTCAAAAAGGGAGTGAGGCAGAATGTGGGAAATTACAAACCAGTTTGTTTAACATCTGTTGTTGGAAAATTGTTAGAATCAATTATCAAAGACGTAACTTCAGGACATTGGGAAAGCCAAAGCACTATCCATCAGAGACCGCATGGTTTTATGAAGGGCGAATCATGTTTGACTAATTTGCGAGAGTTCTTTGAAGATGTAACAAGCTAAGTGGATAATGGGGATCCTGTAGATATAGTATATCTGGACTTCTGGAAGGTGCCGCAAAGAAGGTTAATTCACAAGGTGAGATCACGTGGGATTTGGGGTAATTTATTAGCTTGGATAGAAGACTGGCTGACGGACAGGAGACAGAGTCAGGATTAATGGTAGCACGGTAGCATTGTGGATAGCACAATTGCTTCACAGCTCCAGGGTCCCAGGTTCGATTCCGGCTTGGGTCACTGTGCGTGGGTTTCCTCCGGGTGCTCCGGTTTCCTCCCACAGTCCAAAGATGTGCAGGTTGAGGAGGGGGCGTCGCACGGTGCGAGCCGAGGTCACGGGGGGAAGCCGAGGTCATCCAGAGTTTGCTGACTTCTGGGAGCAACATGGGGGGAGTAATTACGCTAGCGGGGGATCTAGCGGGGGGGGGGGGGGTGGGAGGGGGGAATTACTGGGTTGCTGCTGCTGGGGAGGGGGGGAGCTGGTATGGGAGAGGATGGGCGGGGGGGCACCGCCTGGGGGAGATACAGCTGCATGGGAACTGGGTGAGGAGCTGGAAAAAGGTGATGGCTAATCGACAAGGGGGGGGCGGTAGGAAGCCCCCCAACTCGGCTGATCACGTGGAACGTGAGAGGGCTGAACGGGCCGATAAAGAGGGCACGGGTACTCGCACACCTTAAGAAACTTAAGGCAGATGTGGTTATGTTACAGGAAACGCACCTGAAACTGATAGACCAGGTTAGGCTACGCAAAGGATGGGTGGGGCAGGTGTTCCATTCAGGGCTAGATGCGAAAAACAGGGGGGTGGCTATATTAGTGGGGAAGCGGGTAATGTTCGAGGCAAAGACTATAGTGGCGGATAACGGGGGCAGATACGTGATGGTGAGTGGCAAACTACAAGGGGAGACGGTGGTTTTGGTAAACGTATATGCCCCGAACTGGGATGATGCCAATTTTATGAGGCGGATGCTAGGACGCATTCCGGACCTAGAGATGGGAAAGCTGATAATGGGGGGAGATTTTAATATGGTGTTGGAACCAGGGCTGGATAGGTCGAAGTCCAGGACTGGAAGGAGGCCGGCAGCAGCCAAGGTGCTTAAAGATTTTATGGAGCAGATGGGAGGTGTAGACCCGTGGAGATTTAGCAGACCTAGGAGTAAGGAGTTCTCGTTTTTCTCCTATGTCCATAAAGTCTACTCGCGAATAGACTTTTTTGTGCTGGGTAGGGCATTGATCCCGAAGGTGAGGGGAACGGAGTATACGGCTATAGCCATTTCGGATCACGCTCCACACTGGGTGGACTTGGAGATAGGGGAGGAAACAGGAGGGCGCCCACCCTGGAGAATGGACATGGGACTAATGGCAGATGAGGGGGGGTGTCTAAGGGTGAGGGGGTGCATTGAAAAGTACTTGGAACTCAATGATAATGGGGAGGTCCAGGTGGGAGTGGTCTGGGAGGCGTTGAAGGCGGTGGTTAGAGGGGAGCTGATATCAATAAGGGCACATAAAGGGAAGCAGGAGAGTAAGGAACGGGAGCGGTTGCTGCAAGAACTTTTGAGGGTGGACAGACAATATGCGGAAGCACCGGAGGAGGGACTGTACAGGGAAAGGCAAAGGCTACGTGTAGAATTTGACTTGCTGACTACAGGCACTGCAGAGGCACAATGGAGGAAGGCACAGGGTGTACAGTACGAATATGGGGAGAAGGCGAGCAGGTTGCTGGCACACCAATTGAGGAAAAGGGGAGCAGCGAGGGAAATAGGGGGAGTGATGGATGAGGTAGGAGAGATGGAGCGGGGAGTGGAGAGAGTGAATGGAGTGTTCAAGACATTTTATAAAAAATTATATGAAGCTCAACCCCCGGATGGGAGGGAGAGAATGATGGGCTTCTTGGATCGGCTGGAATTTCCCAAGGTGGAAGAGCAGGAAAGGGTGGGACTGGGAGCACAGATCGAGGTAGAAGAAGTGGTGAAAGGAATTAGGAGCATGCAGGCGGGAAAGGCCCCGGGACCGGATGGATTCCCAGTCGAATTCTATAGAAAATATGTGGACTTGCTCGCCCCGGTACTGACGAGGACCTTTAATGAGGCAAAGGAAAGGGGACAACTGCCCCCGACTATGTCTGAAGCAACGATATCGCTTCTCTTAAAGAAGGAAAAGGACCCGCTACAATGCGGGTCCTATAGACCTATTTCCCTCCTAAATGTAGATGCCAAGGTCCTGGCCAAGGTAATGGCAATGAGAATAGAGGAATGTGTCCCGGGGGTGGTCCACGAGGACCAAACTGGGTTTGTGAAGGGGAGACAGCTGAACACGAATATACGGAGGTTGTTAGGGGTAATGATGATGGCCCCACCAGAGGGAGAAACGGAGATAGTAGTGGCGATGGATGCCGAGAAAGCATTTGATAGAGTGGAGTGGGATTATTTGTGGGAGGTGTTGAGATTTGGTTTTGGAGAGGGGTATGTTAGATGGGTGCAGCTGTTGTATAGGGCCCCAGTGGCGAGCGTGGTCACGAATGGACGGGGATCTGCATATTTTCGGCTCCATAGAGGGACAAGGCAGGGATGCCCTCTGTCCCCATTATTGTTTGCACTGGCGATTGAGCCCCTGGCGATAGCGTTGAGGGGTTCCAAGAAGTGGAGGGGAGTACTTAGGGGAGGAGAAGAGCACCGGGTATCTTTGTATGCGGACGATTTGCTATACGTGGTGGACCCGGCGGAGGGGATGCCAGAAATAATGCGGATACTTGGGGAGTTTGGGGATTTTTCAGGGTATAAATTGAACATGGGGAAAAGTGAGTTGTTTGTGGTGCATCCAGGGGAGCAGAGTAGAGAAATAGAGGACCTACCGCTGAGGAAGGTAACAAGGGACTTTCGTTACCTGGGGATCCAGATAGCTAAGAATTGGGGCACATTGCATAGGTTAAATTTAACGCGGTTGGTGGAACAGATGGAGGAGGATTTCAAGAGATGGGATATGGTATCCCTGTCAATGGCAGGGAGGGTGCAGGCGGTTAAGATGGTGGTCCTCCCGAGATTCCTCTTTGTGTTTCAGTGCCTCCCGGTGGTGATCACGAAGGCTTTTTTTAAAAGGATTGAAAAGAGCATCATGGGTTTTGTGTGGGCCGGGAAGACCCCGAGAGTGAGGAAGGGATTCTTACAGCGTAGCAGGGATAGGGGGGGGCTGGCACTACCGAGCCTAAGTGAGTATTATTGGGCCGCTAATATTTCAATGGTGAGTAAGTGGATGGGAGAGGAGGAGGGAGCGGCGTGGAAGAGATTAGAGAGGGCGTCCTGTAGGGGGACTAGCCTACAGGCTATGGTGACCGCCCCATTGCCGTTCTCACCGAGGAACTACACCACAAGCCCGGTGGTGGTGGCTACACTGAAGATTTGGGGACAGTGGAGACGGCATAGGGGAAAGACTGGAGCCTTGGGGGGGTCCCCGATAAGAAACAACCATAGGTTTGCCCCGGGGGGAATGGATGGGGGATATGGAATGTGGCAAAGAGCAGGAATAACGCAACTGAAAGATCTGTTTGTGGATGGGAAGTTCGCGAGTCTGGGAGCGCTGACCGAGAAATATGGGTTGCCCCAAGGGAATGCATTCAGGTATATGCAACTGAGGGCTTTTGCGAGGCAACAGGTGAGGGAATTCCCGCAGCTCCCGACACAAGAGGTGCAGGACAGAGTGATCTCAAAGACATGGGTGGGGGATGGTAAGGTGTCAGATATATATAGGGAAATGAGGGACGAAGGGGAGACTATGGTAGATGAACTAAAAGGGAAATGGGAAGAAGAGCTGGGGGAGGAGATCGAGGAGGGGCTGTGGGCAGATGCCCTAAGCAGGGTAAACTCGTCGTCCTCGTGTGCCAGGCTAAGCCTGATTCAGTTTAAGGTATTACACAGGGCACATATGACGAGCACGGCTCAGTAAATTTTTTGGGCTGGAGGATAGGTGTGCGAGGTGCTCGAGAAGCCCAGCGAATCATACCCATATGTTTTGGTCATGCCCGGTACTACAGAGGTTTTGGATGGGGGTGACAAAGGTGCTTTCAAAAGTAGTAGGAGTCCGGGTCGAACCAAGCTGGGGGTTGGCTATATTTGGGGTTGCACAATAGCCGGGAGTGCAGGAGGCGAGAGAGGCCGATGTTTTGGCCTTTGCGTCCCTAGTAGCCCGGCGCAGGATATTGCTAATGTGGAAAGAAGCCAAGCCCCCGGGGGTGGAGACCTGGATAAATGACATGGCGGGGTTTATAAAGCTAGAGCGGATTAAGTTCGTCCTAAGGGGGTCGGCTCAAGGGTTCACCAGGCGGTGGCAACCGTTCGTCGAATACCTCGCAGAAAGATAGACGGAATGGGAAAAAGAAGGCAGCAGCAGCAGCCCAGGATCGGGGGGGGGGGGGGGGGGGGGGGGGGAAGGAGGAGGAACCAGAAGGACTCTCAGGGTTGTTAATATATACTGTATAGTATGTATAGGTCGTTGCTACAGATAATTATATATTGGACTGTTAAATTATATTTTATTTTTGGAGAGTGTTACTTGTGACAAGGCAGTTGCCAATTAGGGCTAGTTTTCATTTTTGTTATTTATTATTTATTCATTTTTTGTTTATAAAATAGGTCATTGTTATTTGTGTTGTTATAATATTGTGTAAAGAATGCACAATGTACTGTGTTGGTTGACCAAAAATTTTCAATAAAATATTTAATAAAAAAAAAAAGATGTGCAGGTTAGGTGGATTGGCCGTGATAAATTGCCCTTGGTGTCCAAAATTGCCCTTGGTATTGAGTGGGGTTGCTGTGTTGTGGGGATAGGGTGGAGGTGTTGACCTTGTGTAGGGTGCCCTTTCAAAGAGCCGGTGCAGACTCGATGGGCCGAATGGCCTCCACTGTAAATTCTATGATATTTCTGGATGGCAAAATGTAACTCATGGGGTGCCATAGGGTTCAGTCCTTGGACCCCAGCTATTTACAATCTATATTAGCGACTTGGATACAGGGATAGAACGTTCTATAGCCAAATTCACATATGACACAAAAATAGGTGGGACAGTAAGTTGCAATGAGGAAATAAGAACCTTACAAATGGATATAGATAGGTTAGAAGAGTGGGCCAAGGGCAGCACGGAGGCGCAGTGGATTAGCCCTGCTGCCTCACTGCATCAAAGTCCCAGGTTCGATCCCGGCTTTGGGTCACTGTCTGTGTGGACTTTGCACATTCTCCCCGTGTTTGTGTGGCTTTCGCCCCCACAACCCAAAGATATGCATGTTAGGTGAATTGGCCACACTAAATTGCCTCTTAATTGGAAAAAATGAATTGGGTACTCTAAATTGAGATTTTGTTTTAAAAAAAGAAGTGGGCCAAATATGGCATGGAGTTTAACGTGGATAAGTGTGAGGTCATGCATTTTGGTCGATAAAATGGAAAGGCAACTTATTATCTGAATGGGGAGAGACTTCGGGATGCTCCGATGCAGAGGAATCTGTGAGTCCTCGTGCATGAGTCGCAGAAAACTAGCGAGCAGGTGCAGCAGATAATAAGGAAAGCAAATGGAATGTTGCCATTTATAGCAAAAGGAATTGAGTATAAAGGTAAGGAAGTGTTGTTGCAACTATACAAGGCATTGGTAAGACTGCACCTGGAGTATTGTGCACAGTTTATGTCTCCTTATTTGAGGAAAGATGAAGTGGCATTGGAGGCAGTTCAGAGGAGGTTCACTGGATTGATTAGATTGATTCCAGAGATGAGGGGTGTGTTGTATGAGGAGAGATTGAACAGTTTAGGCCGATACTCTCTAGAGTTTAGAAGAATGAGGGGAGGTCAAATCGAGGTATACAAGATGCTAAACGGTATGGATAAAATAGACGTGGAGCAGATGCTTCCTCTTGTGGCCCATTCTAAACGAGAGGTCATAATCTTAGAATAAGAGGTAGCAAATTTAAAACCGATTGGAGAAGAAATTATTTCTTCCAAAGGGTTGTGAATCTGTGGAATTCATTATCCCAGAGTGCGATGGATGCAGGGACAGTGAGTATATTTAAGGAAGAGTTAGACAGATTTTTAATTGGTAATGGGTTGAAGGGTTATAGAGAACGGGTAGGACGGTGGAGTTGAGGCCATGATGGGATCAGCATTGATCACATTGAGGGTGTTCGGGCTCGGGAGGCTGAATTGCCTCCTCCCGCTCCTAGGTCATGTGCTCTCAGGAGGCTGATTTTGCAATCCAGCTCTTGGTCTGTAGCATTGTAGGTAACAGATGAGGAACATATCAACCATGATAGAATAGTGGAGCAGACTCGATGGGCCAAATGGCCTAATTCTGCTCCTATATCTTATGAGCATCCACCTGAAAGAGCAGATGGAGCTTGATTTTTGCATCTGATCTGAAAGACAGCACCCCCTAAACAGTGTACTGAAATGTCAAGTCTGAATCATTCTCAAGACTCTGGCGTGGGGCTTGCTCAGAGGTGCGAGTGCTACCCACTGATCTCCATTTGGCGATCTGGCTTCATTTGATCACATTCCATTCTTGCTCCTGTCCCTGCGCAAGTCCGGGAAAATTCCAACTCGGTATCCACAACTTCAGCTGGACAAAGTAATGGATAGCATCATATTACTTCCTGACCTTTCCTGCTCCAAAACAGATGTCATGGAGCACCTGTTTATTTTTGATTTTCCACAAGTTCTTTCAAATTTTCCGAGAATGGTTTGATTTTTGAGTGAAACAGGACAATGATTGCCTTGAGGGAAAAATATATTTGGATGCTTGGAAGATGTTCATTCCAAAAACGCATAGCACCATTTGAAGAGGGCTCATACTTGCTTTGGTCACAGGATAGTTGCTGGGATAGAGCCTCAAATTTTGTTGTGTTCAAATTTTTATTTGCATCCAATGTAGCCTTATAACCCGCCTTAGATGGAACATATCCTTTTTTTTATTCTTTCATGAGATGTGGGTATCACTGGTAAGGCCAAGAGTTTGTTGCCCATCCCTGATTGCCTTGGCTTGCTCAGACATTTGGGAGGGCAGTTGAGCAATAACCACATAGCTGTGGGTCTGGAGTCGCATGTCGGCCAAACGGGGTAAGGACAACAGCTAATAATAATAATCGCTTATTGTCACAAGTAGGCTTCAGTGAAGTTACTGTGAAAAGTCCCTAGTCGCCACATTCCGGCACCTGTTCAGGGAGGCCGGTACGGGAATTGAACCTGCGCTGCTGCTTTGTTATGCCAGCTGTCCAGCCCACTGTAGATTTTCCTCCTTTTAGGCCTTTCGTGAACCAGATGGGTTTTTACAGCAATTGACGATAGTTTCACGGTCATCATTACTGAGACCAGTTTTATATTCTAGATTTGTTAATTGAATTGAAATTTCCCCTGTGCTGGGATTTGAACCCATGTCTCCCGAGCCTCTGGGTTACTAATCTGGTGACATTACCCTCTCCCTTCAATTGCTGAGCGAGCACCTTGTGATTTGAAATGTATGGGGAGAGTTGCCCAAGCTGCAGTATCCTGACTTTTTTTTCTTGCTCCACGTGAATATTTGTATCCTTCCTTTGTGTTTGTCTTGAGGGAGCCTGACTTTTCTCCTGCCTTTGCTCAAATATTCTATTACTGTGTCAGTTCTGTAGGGAATCTTGCGTATTCTGTGATTTTAAAGTGAAGCAAAATAAGCCGTTTACAGGTGATCTTTTAAAACCAAGTGCAACCATTTTTATTTTCACTGAGCTATTAACTAATATGTGAAAAGTTATAGTCGCCTAATACTATTAATTTATTTCTCAATTATTTGTGTGTGAATTGCATCAATGACAGCAAAGATCAATTTGTGAGGAAATTATAAACTACTGCTTCACACTGATTTCTTAAACAACCTCAGTTTTTCACTCCAAATTTGTGTGTGGTGGATGTGTTTTTTGGGAACAGAATAATTCTTCCTCATTACAAAAAAAAAAATCTGTGCACAAAAGGTGGGGAGCGTTGGTACTAATGGCAAGAATCACCATGATGAGATTATCGGAGTTGACTCTGACATAGTGACATCCTGCATTACTCTTGCCTCTGAGCATATTGTTGTGCTTTTTCTGGGTTACTTCTTTTTGCGTTACCTGATGCACGTTCCAACCCGCTTCAACCCCATGCTAGAAAAGGTCCTCTTGGTCTTTTGCGCCAGTCTTTACAATCATTGCCAACACACAAATGTAGACATTAAGAGCAGGAGTAGGCTCGAGACTGCTCCACCATTTAATAAGGGAATGGGTGATCTGATTTTAATCTCAACCCCACAGTCCCTCTGACCCGCGACAGCCTTTCATCCCTTCGCTTATCAAGGATCTATCTATCCCTGCCTTAATATATTCAAGGATCCTGCCCTGACCACCTTTTTGAGGAAGAGAATTCTGAAGTCTCTCGACCTTTTCAGAGAGAATACTTTTTTATCACCCCTGTCCGAAATGAGCAATCCCTTATTTTGAAACCGTCGCCCCCAGACTTCATCTTCCATTTGTAAATTTCACTGTCTGAGGCGAGGATTTCTCTTGTTTTAACATGTTGACAGTCCCCGGCAGAACTTTGAGTGTTAATTAAGAGGAGACGATGGTGTCATGACACTGGATTAGTAATCCAGAGGCCCAGGCTAATGCTGTGGAGACACGGGTCCAAATCTCACCACAGCAGCTGGTGGAATTTAAATTCAATTAATTAAAATCTGAAATTGAAAAGCTAGTCTCAGTAACTGTGTCCATTAAACTATCGCCGATTGTGACTTCCGGTAGCAGCCATGGAATGAGTGGTCGCACATTTGGCAACTCCAGCTCAAGTGGGCAGCACGGTAGCATTGTGGATAGCACAATTGCTTCACAGCTCAGGGTCCCAGGTTCGATTCCGGCTTGGGTCAATGTCTGTGCGGAGTCTGCACACATCCTCCCCGCGTATGCGTGGGTTTCCTCCGGGTGCTCCGGTTTCCTCCCACAGTCCAAAGATGTGCAGGTTAGGTGGATTGGCCATGATAAATTGCCCTTAGTGTCAAAAATTGCCCTTAGTGTTGGGTAGGGTTACAGGGTTATGGGGATAGGGTGGAGGTGTGGACCTTGGGTAGGGTGCTCTTTCCAAGAGCCGGTGCAGACTCGATGGGCCGAATGGCCGCCTTCTGCACTGTAGCCATTGGGCTGCTCCAAAATGACGCTGGTAATCTCGTGATGGGAGACAAGGAAATAGCTGAGGAACTAAATAAGTACTTTGCGTCAGTCTTCACAGTAGAAGACATGAGTAATATCCCAACAATTCAGGAGAGTCAGGGGGCAGAGTTGAATATGGTAGCCATCACAAAGGAGAAAGTGCTAGAGAAACTAAGAGGTCTAAAAATTGATAAATCTCCGGGCCCAGATGGGCTACATCCTAGAGTTCTAAAGGAGATAGCTGAAGAAATAGTGGAGGTGTTAGTTATGATCTTTCAAAAGTCACTGGAGTCAGGGAAAGTCCCAGAGGATTGGAAAATCGCTGTTGTAACCCCCCTGTTCAAGAAGGGAACAAGGAAAAAGATGGAAAATTATAGGCCAATTAGCCTAACCTCGGTTGTTGGCAAGATTCTAGAATCCATTGTTAAGGATTAGATTTCTAAATTCTTGGAAGTACAGGGTCGGATTAGGACAAGTCAGCATGGATTTAGTAAGGGGAGGTCATGCCTGACAAACCTGTTGGAGTTCTTTGAAGAGATAACAAATAGGTTAGACCTAGGAGAGCCAATGGATGTTATCTATCTTGACTTCCAAAAATCCTTTGATAAGGTGCTTCACGGGAGACTGCTGAGTAAAATAAGGACCCATGGTATTCGAGGCAAGGTACTAACATGGATTGACGATTGGCTGTCAGGCAGAAGGCAGAGAGTTGGGATAAAAGGTTCTTTTTCGGAATGGCAACCGGTGACGAGTGGTGTCCCGCAGGGTTCAGTGTTGGGGCCACAGCTGTTCTCTTTATATATTAACGATCTAGATGATGGGACTGGGGGCATTCTGGCTAAGTTTGCCGATGATACAAAGATAGGTGGAGGGGCAGGTAGTATGGAGGAGGTGGGGAGGCTGCAGAAAGATTTAGACAGTTTAGGAGAGTGGTCCAAGAAATGGCAGATGAAATTCAACGTGGGCAAGTGCGAGGCCTTGCACTTTGGAAAAAAGAATAGAGGCATGGACTATTTTCTAAACGGTGACAAAATTCATAATGCTGAAGTGCAAAGGGACTTGGGAGTCCCAGTCCAGGATTCTCTAAAGGTAAACTTGCAGGTTGAGTCCGTAATTAAGAAAGCAAATGCAATGTTGTTATTTATCTCAAGAGGCTTGGAATATAAAAGCAGGGATGTACTTCTGAAGCATTATAAAGCATTAGTTAGGCCCCATTTAGAATACTGTGAGCAATTTTGGGCCCCACACCTCAGGAAGGACATATTGGCACTGGAGCGGGTCCAGCGGAGATTCACACGGATGATCCCAGGAATGGTAGGCCTAACATACGATGAACGTCTGAGGATCCGGGGATTATATTCATTGGAGTTTAGGAGGTTGAGGGGAGATCTAATAGAAACTTACAAGATAATGAATGGCTTAGATAGGGTGGACGTAGGGAAGTTGTTTCCATTAGCAGGGGAGACTAGGACCCGGGGGCACAGCCTTAGAATAAAAGGGAGTCACTTTAGAACAGAGATGAGGAGAAATTTCTTCAGCCAGAGAGTGATGGGTCTGTGGAATTCATTGCCACAGAGGGCGGTGGAGGCCGGGACGTTGAGTGTCTTTAAGACAGAAGTTTATAAATTCTTGATTTCTCAAGGAATTAAGGGCTATGGAGAGAGAGTGGGTAAATGGAGTTGAAATCAGCCATGATTGAATGGTAGAGTGGACTCGATGGGCCGAATGGCCTTACTTCCGCTCCTATGTCTTATGGTCTTATGGTAAACTCTATGAAGGCAATTTTTTTGGTCTTTTTCCCTGTTTGCTGGGCAGATGTTTTGGTGGAAAAATGTGTAAAGATTATTGAGGAAAGTTTAAACTCCACTGGTGGATGGATCCATGGAGCAGAAGTGGGTCGAGAAGGAAGAGATATTGCAGCAAGAAAATCTGTGCGCCACAAATGAAGATAGAGGAGGGTAAAGGGTCAGCCCTGCCTGCCCAGCGGTCACCAGAGCAGCTAGTGGACTTCTTAAATGAGAAGTTCACCTGGAAGAGGAAGGAGGCCCAGGAGGACCTGGCCATGGTCGTGGAATCATTAAAATCTGGAATTCACCGTGTGGAACAGAGGCTGGAGTCCCAGGTGAGGCCATTCGGAAAGTGGAGGACATGATGTGGGAGCGCGAAGAGCAGCTTATCATGTTGGCAGCTGAGATTGGAATGATGCGGGAGACCCAGAAGTGGCTAAAGGAGAAGGTGGAAGAGCTGGAAAACCGGTCCCGGAAGCAAAACCTAAGTATCATGGGGATACCTGAGGGCATCGAGGGAACGGACGCTGGCTTATATGTAGTCAAGAAGCTGATGGGGGAGCTGGCCTTTGACTGGCCCCTAGAGACGGACTGAGCGCAGAGAGCATCGATGAGAAAGCCGCAGACGAAAGCCGCCGAGGGCAATGGTGGTGCTGCTCCACCGATTCCTCGACAAGGAGAAGACATTGCGGTGGGCTAGGCAGACGAGGAGATGCATCTGGGAAGGTAATGAACTCTCGGTGTACCAGGAGCTGGGTTGCTATGGACGCGGAGAAGGCGTTTGATCGGGTAGAATGGGAGTACTTGTGGGAAGTGTTGGGACGGTTTGGGTTTGGGCAGGGATTTGTGGACTGGGTCTGGTTATTGTATAAGGCGCCGGTACCGAGTGTACAGACAAATCAGGTGAGCTCAGGGTACTCTGGGTTACGCCGTGGGGCAAGGTAGGGGTGCCCCCACTTCCCGTTGCTCTTTGCCTTGGCAATAAAGCCACTGGTAATGATGCTTCGAGCGTCAAGGAGTTGGAGAGGGATTGTGCAGGGGGGGATTGGGGGGCGTGAAACACAGGGTCTCTCTATGCGGACGACCTGTTGCTTTATATCTCGGACCCAGTGGGAGACATCAGGGTAATTATGAGTATTTCAGATGAGTTTGGTGGTCAGTTTTCCAGATGTAAGCTAAACATGCGGAAGAGTGAAGTTTTCCCGATCGAGGACGGGGCAGGAGAGGAGGTTGGGCGGGTTGTCGTTTAAGGTGGTGTGGGTGAGCTTCAGATATTTAAGCATCCCAGATGGTGCAGGGATGGGAACAACTGCACAAATTGAATCTGGCGTGGTTGGTGGAACAGATGAGGGGGGATTTCAAGAGGTGGGATGTGCTGCTGCTATTGCTTTCAGGGTGAGTGCAGACCGTGAAAATGACGGTGCTCCCGAGGCTTTTATTTGTTCTTCAGAACCTCCCGATCTTCATCCCTAAATCATTCTTTAGGAAAGCTAATGCTCTGATCTCGGGGTTTGTGTGGGCGGAGAAATCACCACATGTAAAAAAAGGTGCTGTTGGAGCGGGGGAGGCACGGGGAGCGGTTGGCCTTGCTAAACATACTGAATTATTACTGGGCAGCAATAACTATGGTGAGGAAGTGTAGTGGGGGAGGGGGAGGTGTGGTGGCGGGTGGAGGCGGCTTCTTGCAGGGTATGAATTTGGGGGCCTCTGCCGTTCCCACCAGCCAAGTACTCCACGAGCCCTGTGGTGGTGGCGGCCCTGCGGGTTTGGTGACCGTAGCGGCAGCATCTGTGGTTTGAAGGTGCCTCGGTGTGGGCACCGATTTGCGATAATCAAAGATTTGCACCAGGGGGGTAGTTGGATGTGGGTTTTTGGGGTGGCGGCGGGCAAGAATCGAGCGGTTTGGGGATCTGTTTGTGGGGGCAGCTTTGGAAGTTGAGAGGAATTGGAGGAGGAATATGAGTTGCCCAGTGGGAACTTATAAGTACTGGATTATGTGTGGAAGCAGGTGACGTCTTTCCTGATCTGACGCCTCCCAGAATAAGGGTGTCAAAAGGGGGAGTGGGGGAGGGCAAGGTGCCCGAGATTTACAAGGAGTTAATGAACTGGGAGGGAGCGCCGATAGGAGAAGTCAAATGAAAATGGGAGTAGGAACTGGGAGGGCGGGGTGGGTGAATGGAGGCTGGGTTGTGGGAGGAGGCCCTGAGGAGGGTGACTGTGTCCTCGTCGTGCGCAAGGCTTAGCCTTAACCAGTTTAAGGTAGTTCATCGGACGGATATGATGGTGGCTAGGAGGAGCAGGTTCCTTGAGGCGGTGGAAAACAGGTGTGGGCAGCGCATGGGGAGGCCCGTGAACCATGTTCACATGTTTTGGGCATGTCTGAAACTGAAGGGGTTCTGGCAGGAGTTTGCGGACATAATGTCCGAGGTGCTGAAGGTAAAGTTGGCCCCGAGTGCAGAAGTGGCGATTTTCGGTGTGCCGGGAGTCCAGGGGGCGAGAGAGGCCGATGTTCTGGACTTTGCCTCCCTGGTAGCCCGGAGGCAGGTTTTGCTGGAGTGGAGGGACTCGGAGCCACCAAAGCTGGGAGTGTGGGTGAGCGATCTGACAGAGTTCCTCAGGCTGGAAAAATTAAGTTCGCTTTAAGAGGGTCAGCTGATGGGTTTTCCCAGTGATGGAAGCCGTTTATCGACTTTTTCAAGGAAAATTGAGGTGTCAGCAGGGATGTGGGGGGGGGGGGGAAATAAAGGGGTGAAAAATGGGGAAGGCAGGATGGGAGAAGGGGAATGGCGGGGAGGTTGGGGAGTTCACATAGTTCTTTGTTTATTATGAGGTTTCTGTTTGTTCTTACACTCGGTGTTGATTTGTGTTTAATGTTTATACAAATGCCTGAATAAAAATATATTCTTTGAAATACTATCAGCGATTGTCATAAAAAAGCAGCCGGTTCACTAATGCCCTTTAGGGAAGGAAATCTGCCATCCTTACCTGGTCTGGCCTATATGTAACCCCCAGACCCACAGACGTTGACCCTTTACTGACTTCTGAAATGGCCGAGCAAGCCATTCAGTTCAAGGGCAATTAGGGGTAGGCAGCGAATGCTGATCTATCCAGTGACACTCGCATCCCATAAAAGAACAAAGATTAAAAAGTAATGTAACCTCACCCTTGTCTAATCATTGCTCAAAGATGGTTTTTGTTTACAATGCATTCAACATCTATTCTCAGACCAGAACTGTAACCCTGCACAGTATCAGTTGGTGCTTTCTCTTATATACTCAGGTGGAGAAGACCATCAGGTGTATATAAATTTGCCAACTTATTATTGAACGCCTCTCTAAATCCAAATTCTTCCCTCCCAGCAGAGGCCAGAAATTCCGCAGGTGACCAGGAGGCAAAAGCCCAATCTGTTGATCGTTAATATCCAATATCTGTCTATTTATGTAACATGGGTTGTATGAAGATAATAACGGAAACCAGGCGGAAATATGTCAGGAATGGGGGCTGAATATTCCAATCTAAAATGTAATCAATAACTCCAATGAAAGCGGGGAGAGGGGGAGGGAGGGGGAGGGGGGGGGGGGGGTGGGGACAACTGGGTTGCTGCTGCGGAAATCCAAAAGGAAATGGCTAAAGAGTGGGTGGGCGGGGATGGTGTGCGACACTGGGGGAGCGAGCGGGAGCGCGGAGGCGGGATATGGGACTGGCCTAGAGAAGGTAATGGCTAGTCGACACGGGAGGGGGGGCAGGTAGCCCCCTAGTGAGGCTGATCACGTGGAACGTGAGAGGCCTGAACGGACTGATAAAAAGGGCCCGAGTGCTCGCGCATTTGAAAGGACTAAGGGCAGACGTGTTTATGCTCCAAGAGACGCACCTAAAGGTGGCGGACCAAGTTAGGTTAAGGAAAGGATGGGTGGGACAGGTGTTCCACTCTGGACTGGACGCAAAGAATAGAGGGGTGGCCATTTTGGTGGGGAAACGGGTAGCATTTGAAGCAAAGAACATCGTAGCAGATAGCGGAGGTAGATATGTAATGGTGAGTGGCAGGCTGGAGGGAATGGAGGTCGTGTTGGTTAATGTGTATGCCCCAAACTGGGACGATGCGGGATTTATGAGACGGATGCTGGGGCGTATACCGGACCTGGAGGTAGGAAACTTGATTTTAGGAGGGGACTTTAATACGGTGCTGGACCCGGGGCTAGATAGAATCAGCTCAAGGACCGGAAGAAGGTCGGCAGCGGCCAAGGTACTTAAGGGGTTTATGGACCAAATGGGGGGAGTGGATCCATGGTGATTTCTTAGACCTAGGGCTAGGGAGTTTTCCTTCTCCCATGTCCATAAAGTGGACTCCCGGATAGATTTTTTTTTTGTTTTGGGAAGGTCGTTGATCTCTAGGGTGGAAGAAGCTGAGTACTCAGCCATAGCGGTTTCGGATCATGCCCCACATTGGGTGGACCTGGAATTAGGAGAGGACAGGGAGCAGAGAACACTCTGGTGATTAGATGTGGGACTGATGGCGGATGAGGGAGTGTGTGCAAGAGTGCGGGGGTGTATTGAGAGATACCTGGAGGTCAATGACGACGGCGAGGTCCCTGTGGGAGTGGTATGGGAAGCACTAAAAGCGATGGTCAGAGGAGAGCTGATCTCCATTGGGGCCCACAAAAGGAAAACAGAGGCCAAGGAAAGGGAACGATTACTGGGGGAGGTTTTAAGGGTGGATAGGGAATTTGCAGAGACCCCGGAGTAGGAATTGTACAGGGCGAGGAGACGACTCCAGACGGAATTTGACCTTCTGACCACCAGAAAGGCGGAGGTACTGTGGAGGAAGGCACGGGGGAGGAGGTATGAATATGGGGAAAAGGCTAGTCGCCTGTTGGCTCATAAATTGCGAAAGAGGGCAGCAGCGAGGGAGATAGGAGGAATTAGAGACGAAAGGGGAGACACAGTGCGAAGGGCAGGAAAGATAAATGAGGTGTTCAAGACCTTCTATGAGGAACTGTATAGGTCTCAACCCCCAGAGGGAGAGGAGGGGATGCGGCAGTTCCTGGACCAATTGAGGTTCCCGAAAGTGGAGGAGCGGGGGGGTGGTAGGCCTGGGGGCACCGATTGGGGTGGATGAGGTTATTAAGGGACTGGGAAGCAGGGAAGGCCCCGGGACCAGACGGGTTCCCGGTGGAATATTACAGAAAATATGTGGACTTGTTGGCCCCGTTGATGGTGAGGACGTTCAATGAGGCCAGGAAAGGGGGTACTCTACCCCCGATGATGTCGGAGGCGACGATATCGCTAATGTTGAAGAGGGATAAAGATCCGTTGCAGTGCGGGTCCTATAGACCCATTTCATTATTGAACGTGGACGCCAAATTGTTGGCAAAGGTACTGGCATCGAGGATAGAGGACTGTGTCCCGGGGGTGGTGCACGAAGACCAGACAGAGTTCGTAAAAGGGAGACAACTGAATGTTAACGTGCGACGACTATTAGGGGTGATAATGATGCCCCCAGTGGAGGGGGAGGCAGAGATAGTGGCGGCAATGGACGCAGAGAAGGCATTTGATAGGGTGGAGTGGGAGTATTTATGGGAAGTGTTAAGGAGGTTTGGGTTTGGGAACGGGTTTATTAGCTGGGTTAGACTTCTTTATGGGGCTCCAACGGCAAGCGTAGTTACAGGTCGACATAGATCGGTGTATTTCCGACTATATAGGGGAACAAGACAGGGATGCCCGCTGTCTCCATTGTTGTTCGCGTTGGCAATTGAACCTCTGGCCATGGCGTTGAGAGACTCCAGGAAATGGAGAGGGGTGATTAGAGGGGGAGAAGAACACCGAGTCTCGTTATACGTGGATGACCTATTGTTATACGTGTCGGACCCAGCGGGGGGATGATAGAGGTTATGCGAATTTTGAGGGGGTTCGAGGATTTCTCAGGGTATAGGCTAAACACGGGGAAGAGTGAATTATTTGTGATACATCCAGGGGACCAGAGTAGAGAGATAGAAGGCTTGCCTCTAAGGAAAGTGGAAAGAAACTTCCGATACCTGGGGATTCAGATCGCTAGGAGCTGGGGAAACCTGCACAGACTTAATCTGACACGGTTGGTAGAACAAATGGAGGAGGACTTCAAGAGGTGGGACATGCAGCCTCTATCGCTGGCAGGCAGGGTGCAAGCAATTAAGATGATGGTCCTCCCGAGGTTCTTATTTGTATTTCAATGTCTCCCTATACTGATCACCAAGACCTTTTTTAATAAAATAGACAGGAGCATCATGAGCTTCGTGTGGGCAGGGAAAGTTCCGAGAGTAAGGAGGGGGTTCCTTCAGCGTAGTAGGGACAGAGGAGGATTGGCACTACCGAACTTGGGCGATTACTATTGGGCCGCCAATGTGGCAATGATACGTAAATGGATGATGGAGGGTGAGGGAGCGGCGTGGAAAAGACTGGAGAGAAAGTCCTGTAAAGGGACGAGTTTAGAGGCGCTGGTGACGGCGCCGCTACCGATCTCACCTAAAAAGTTTACCACGAACCCGGTGGTGGCGGCAACATTGAATATCTGGGGACAGTGGAGGTGACAGAGAGGGGTGCGGGGAGCCCTGGTGGGGTCCCCAATCAGGAACAACCATAGGTTCGCCCCAGGAAGAATGGATGGAGGATTTCAGAGCTGGTACCAGTTGGGAATTAGGAGGGTGGGAGATTTATTTATAGATGGGACTTTTGCGAGCTTGGGAGCATTGGAGGAAAAGTATAAGTTGCCCCGGGGAAATTTCTTGAGATATATGCAGGTGAGGGCGTTTACTAGACAACAGGTGAGGGAATTTCCGTTGCTCCCGACACAGGGGATACAGGACAGGGTGCTTTCAGGGGTGTGGGTCGGAGAGGGCAAGGTGTCAGAGATTTACCGAGAGATGAGGGAAGAGGGGGAGGAGTCGGTGGGCAAACTAAAAGGAAAGTGGGAAGAAGAACTAGGGGAGGAGATAGAGGAGGGTATGTGGGCTGATGCCCTAAGCAGGGTAAATTCCTCTTCCTCATGCGCCAGGCTTAGCCTGATTCAATTTAAGGTGCTACATAGAGCACACATAACGGGAGCAAGATTGAGCAGGTTCTTTGGAGTGGAGGACAAATGTGGGAGGTGTGGCGGGAGCCCGGCAAACCACGCACATATGTTTTGGGCGTGCCCGGCACTGGAAGGGTATTGGAAGGGAGTGACGGGAGTGATTTCGTGGGTGGTGAAGGCCCGGGTCAAACCAGGCTGGGGGTTAGCTCTATTTGGATTTGCGGAAGAGCCGGGAGTGCAGGAGGCGAAAGAAGCCGACGTTGTGGCCTTTGCGTCCCTAGTAGCCCGGCGCAGGATCCTACTCATGTGGAAGGAGGCGAAACCCCCCGGACTGGAGGCCTGGGTAAACGATATGGCGGGGTTCATTAAACTGGAGCAGATAAAGTTTGCCCTGAGAGGATCGGCTCAAGGGTTCACCAGGCGGTGGCAGCCATTTCTCGACTACCTAGGGGAACGTTAGAGGGAAGACAGATGACCAGCAGCAGCAACCCAGGGGGAGGGGGTTTAGTTTAGTTTAGGTCAAAGATAAAGGGGTTTTGTTACTTGTGTATTGTTAAAAATTTCTGTCTTGTTATTGTTGCGTTTGCTTTGTAAGAGGGGAAAAATTGTTGTTTGGGGAAAGAATTTTCAATAAAACATATTTAAAAAAAAAAATAACTCCAATGAAAGGTCATCAATTTGAAACATGGACCCAACCTCCTGCCTGACCTACTGAATGCTTCCAGCATTTTCTTCCATCAAACAATCTAACCAAATGTTGCTTTCCTCGTTTTAAAAACCTGAACTAGGTATCAGCCAAGTCAACACCTTTTCATTGCTCACAAAACTGACTTGAGCAAGAGTTGAATTTGTCTTTGCAACTTGCCACCATTATAGATCAACAATTCTAGTGTATCCTCGCACCCCACAGGAACTTGTGCAATCTTGATTGGTTCTGGGGAATTGAGTATGTCTTCTTGTCCAGGTTTCACTGCCATTTGCACCTGTAAAGGCCCCCAACCTACACTGTCGCTCTTTTCTGTCCTTCAGTTTTGAGAATACTCTTCAAACTCCAGCAGTTGTTTTGATTCAACTTTGAGAAGCCAGGCCTGTCGTTTATCACCTAGTCGATTCCTCAGTTACGTGTCTATAAAAGAGTAATAAAAACAAACATTCTGGTCATACTTGGAGCAGATGGTGAGATTACTTTTCTTATTAAGATAGTAAGGATTGAATTTGTCTTCTGAAAACAGTGTTTCTCTGAAAGCAGACACGCATGTTGCCAATATATTATGTTGAATAGTGCAGAGCTGTTATTCACCTACATGCTCCAAATGTGAAAGCAAATTTGAAATTCATTTCAAGCAATGGAACTCGGTCAGTGGAAGCATTTTTTGCTGAAAATGTGATTACACTAGAACAATTATTCAAGTGAAATACTTCAAGCCTTTGACTGGGGTATCTGTTCAAATATCTAACCCACAAAGTAATCTTGGGGATCACCTGATCCAGGGGTTAGCAGAACACCGAAATGGCACCTCAACTCTTAAGTATTGGGAGGATTGCAGAATTAACACATTGACTTGCTTTGATCACGAAAGACGGGCACCAAATGCAAAGCCGCGGAGGGGTGGCCATCCTGCTGAGCAAAGGACGGGGTTTGTAGGGGCAAAGGAAGTGCGGATCCCGGGTGGGAGGTATGTGATAGTGAGCAGGGTGTAGGAGGGGACGGCGGTGGTGCTAGTGAATGTGGGGTTTGTGAAGGGTTGCTTCCGGACCTGGGCAAAGCACCAGTTGATCATGGAGGGGTTGATTTTAATTGTGTGCTCTGGAACCGAGGGTGGATAAGTTGAGTCCTCAGTCAATGGGAAGGTTGAGGATGGCGAAGGAGCTGGGAGGGTTTATGGAAAGGATGGGAATGGTGAATCCGTGCAGTTTTAGGAACCCTGGGGTGTGGGGGGTATTCCTTCTCGCACGTGTACAAGATATACTCCAGAATTGACTTTTTCGCAGTGAATCGAGAGGTGTTGGTGAGAGCGGGGTATGCAGGAATCGTGACCTCAGACTATGCCCGCACTGGCTGGAGGTCAAGCTTAGTTTAAGGCAGGAGCAGAGGCCGGGATGGAGGTTAGACTCGGGCTTTTGTCGGACAAGGGGTTCTGTGAGAAGGGGCGATCGGTGATCAGAGACTGAAGTTTGGGCAGCATGGTAGCACAGTGGTGAACACTGTTGCTTCACAGCGCCAGGGTCCCCGGTTTGACTCCCGACTTGGGCCTCTGAGTGGAATCTGCGCGTTCTCCCTGGGTCTGCGTGGGTTTCCTCTGGGTGCTCCGGTTTCCTCCCACAAGTCGCGAAAGACATTCTGAATTCACCCTCTGTGTACCCGAACAGGCGCTGGATTGTGGCGACTAGGGGCTTTTCACAGTAACTTCATTGCAGTGTTAATGCAAACCTACTTGTGATGATAAAGATTATTATTATTATGAAGTTGAATCAGAATGGGGCCGTATCAGCAGCCAGGTTTTGGGATGCATTAAAGGCGGTTCGGGGGGAGGTTATCTTGTTCAAGGTGCACAGAGACAGGAGGAGGAGGGAGGAATATGGACTGTTGTTGCACGAGATCGTTGAGGTGACAGGAAATATTCGAATGCCCCCACCAAGGAGGGGTTGGGGGAGAGAATGAGGTTACAGGGGCAGTTTGACAGGCTAACGATGGGGAAGGCAGTGGAGCAGCTACGGAGGGCAATGGGGTGCAGTATGAATATGGAGAGAAGGCGAGCTGTATGCTAACCCATCAGCTATGGAGGCTGGCCTCATCCAGGAAAACTCTGAGGGTGCGGAGAGAGAAGGGGAGGTTGTGTCGGAGCCGGGGAAGATTAACGAGGCGTTCAGGGAGTATTATGAGAAGTTATATAGGGCCGATCCAGATGGTGAGGAAGGGGATATTGGGTGGTTTTTGGATGAGCTGGAATTCCCTCAGCTGGGTGAGGAGAGAAGACAGGCCCTGGAGGAGCCGGTAGGGCTGAGAGAGGTGATGGAAAGCATAAAAGAGATCAAGTCGGAGAAGGCCCCAGGGCCAGATGGTTACTCAGTGGAGTTCTGCAAGGAGTTTGCAGCGGAATTGGCACCATATTTATTGGTGATGTTTAGCGAGGCGCTGGAGAATGGGGAGCTACCGGAGACACTGACCCAGGCATCGATCACGCTAATCCCGAAGAAGGGGAAGGACCTGTTGGAGTGTGGGTCATGCAGGCCCATATCATTGTTAAACACCGATGTGAAAGTGTTGGCTAAGTTAATGGCGGAGAGGATGGAAGGATGCATTCCAGGGGTGGTCACAGAGGACCAAACCGGTTTTGTAAAGGGCTGGCAGCTTTCTAGTAACATAAGGCTGTTATTAAACATGATCATGATCCTGCCGAAGGGACGGGTGCCGGAGGGTAGTGGTATCTATGGACATAGAAAAGGCTTTCGACTGGGTGGAGTGGAGGTACCTATTTGAGATTTTGGGAAGGTTTGGGTTTTGTTCAAAGTTTTTGGCGTGGGTGGATCTGCTGTATGTGGCCCCAGTGGCGAGAGTACAGACAGACTAGATGAGTTCACAGAATTTCGGGTTGCACAGGGGGAATGAGACAGGGCAACCCCTTAGGGGGTCAGTAGAGTGGCCAGGGAATGTGAGGGGGAGCAGGGAACACTGGGTGTCACTGTGCTGCAGTTCGTGTCAGACCCATTGGAGAATATGGGGAGAATTATGGACATACTGGAGAGATTCGGGGCCGCCTTGGGCTATAAGCTGAATGTTAGAAAGAGTGAGGTGTTTCCAGTGAATGCGGCGGGTCAGGGAGCCAATCTTGAGGTGTTGCCATTTAGGGGTAGCCAGGGTTCAGGTATCATGGGTCCAGGTGATGATGCACAAGTGGAACCTGACAAAGTTGGTGGAGGAGGTTGGGGAGGACTGAGATACGTTACACCTGACATTGACGGGGACGGTCCAGGTGGTATAAATAACCGTTCTGTCAAGGTTCCTGTTTGTATTCCAGACCCTCCCGATCGTTATCCCTAAGGCCTTTTTCCAGAAACTGAATGCAGCGATTTCTGAGTTTTTATGGGCGGAGAAGGTACCTCTGGTGAATGGGCCTTGCTACAGAGGCAGAAAGGGGGGTTGCATTACTACTGGGCGGCGAATGCGGAGAAGGAGTGAGGTTAGAGTGGGTTAAGATGGAGGAGGGGTCCTGTAGGGGGTTCACCCTGAGGACCGTGGTGACAGTGGCTCTTCCGCTGGCAGCGAGGAGGTACATGGTGAGCCAGCCTGGTGGTACAGTCCACAGTTAGGGTGTGGAACCAATTGAGGAGGCACTTCAGGATGGAGGGGAAATTGATGCGAACACCGCTGTGTGGGAACCATGGGTTTAAGCCAGGGGAGACAGATGGCATGTATAGGAGGTGGAGAGAGGTGGGGCTGATGAGGGCGAGGAATTTATATCTGGAGGGGAGATTTGCAAGTCTGGAAGAATTGCAGGAGAGGGTAGAGTTGCCGAAGGGAAGCGAGTTTGGGTATACGCAATAAGAAGTCTTACAACACCAAATTAAAGTCCCAACAAGTTTGTTTCGAATCACTAGCTTTCGGAGCACTGCTCCTTCCTCAGGTGAATGAAAGCAGTGCTCCGAAAGCTAGTGATTCAAAACAAACCTGTTGGACTTTAATCTGGTGTTGTAAGACTTCTTCCTGTGTTCACCCCAGTCCAAAGCCGGCATCTCCACATCAGGTATATGCAAGTAAGGGACTTTGTGGCGTTTTTGGCGAGTCGGAAATGCTGGAGTTGATGGAGGGGAGGAAGGCCGACGTTGTGGCCTTAGCCTCTCTTATTGCCCGACGAAGGATTCTGTTGGAATGGCGTTCGACAAAGCCACCGGGGATGGCGGCCTGGCTCCATCGTCTGTATGACTTTTTCTGGCTGGTAAAGATTAAGTTTGAATTGAGGGGATCAGTGGGGGACTTTGAGATACGGTGGGGATTGTTCATGACCATGTTTGAGCAATTGTTCGTCGTTGGGGGGGGGGGGTGAGAAGGGGGAAAAACTTGCTTAAACTGTGGGGGATGGAGAATTTTTTCTGATTTATTTATGTTTTTGTACTTTTGAATATGGTTGGAATAAAATGCATTTTAAAAAGACGGGCACCAGGAAAAGCCCAAGAAAGTACAAGTTGTTTTCTCTTGGGTCCCTCGGGTAGGAATCGTCAAGTGAGATATTAATTCTTTCCTGCCCCCACCCTCGGGTAATATCTGCTTTTTACATGTTTAAAATGATGAATGTTGTCAATTACATTGATGCAGAGCAATTTAGTGAATCTTGTTGCATAATTTGCTTCAAAATTTATTGTGCAGCTTGTTTTGTTTTATTCTTTGGAACGTGGGCGTCGTTGGCCGAGCCCAGCATTTATTGCCCATCCTGCATTGCCCTTGAGAAGGTGGTGGTGAGTTTGAAGAATAAGTTAGCATTGAAGTATTTAGAGGGGAATTCGAGCTGTGTGCGAACTTGCGAATTAGGGGCAGGAATAGGCCACTCGGCCCCTCGAGTCTACTCCACCATTCACTAAGAATTCACTGATCTGATTGTAACCTCAACCCCACATTCCCTCATATACCTGCTAAGCTTCCACCCATTTGTTTATCAAGAATCTATCTACCTCTGCTGTACAAATGTTGAAAGACAGGCAGCACGGTGGCGCAGTGGTTAGCAGTGCTGCCTCACAGCGCCGAGGACCCAGGTTCGATCCCGGCCCTGGGTTACTGTCCACGTGCATTCTCCCTGTGTCTACGTGAATTGGCCATGCTAAATTGCCCCTTAATTGGGAAAGGTAAAGAATTGGGTACTCTAAAGTTATATTAAAAAAATTGTTGAAAGACACTGTTTCCACTGTGTTTTGAGCAAGAGAGTTCCAGAGACGATTCTGAGGGGAAAAAATGTTTCCCTCATCTGTCTTAAATGGCGACCTCTTATTTTTAAATAGTGTGCCCTAGTTCTAAATTTTCCCTCAAGAGGAAGCCTCCTCTCCATCTCCACCCTGTCAATACCCATCAGGATCTTAACCGTTTCAATCATATTACCTCTTATTCTTTGAAACTCTAGCAGATGCATGCCTAGCTTGTCCAATATTCACCTTTATAAGACAACCCTCTCTGACCTGGTCTTTGCCCAGTAAACCTTCTCAGAACTGCTTCCAATGCATTTTCATCCTTCCTTAAATAATTAGAACAGTACTGTACAGACTGCTCCAGATGGGGTCTCACCAATGACTTGTACACTGAACGTTCTGACAAAGAGCCAAATGGCTCGAAACAATAATTCTGCTTTCTGTCCTTACAGATGCTGCCAGACCTGCTAAATTTTTCCAGCATCCTCTTTTCGCATTTCAGATTCCTTCATCCACAGCATTTTGCTTATTTTGATGTTGGAATGCATATGTGTTAATGGGAAAAGTGTTGCAAATACAGTTGACCAGCTATGGACACCAGTTGCCATATGGGGTGGTATTAAGATAATAGTGGAGACCTGGCTGGAATATGTCAGGAATGGGGACTGAACATTCTAGTTTAAAACGTATTCTTCGGGTGGCACGGTGGTGCAGTAGTTAGCACTGCTGCCTCACGACATCGAGGGCCCGGGTTCGATCCCAGCCCCGGGTCAGTGTGGAGTTTGCACATTCTCCCCGTGTTTGCGTGGGTTTCGCCCCCACAAACCCAAAGATGTGCAGGGTAGGTGGATTGGCCACGCTAAATTGCCCCTTAATTGGAAAAAATTAAATAAACTGTATTCTTCAGGGATGGGCAAGGGTAAAAGAGCAGGCTGAGTGTGGCAGTGTTGATCAAGGAAAAGTAATGTTACAGTCCTACAGCGGGGCAATACATCAAAAGCAGAATCTATTCAGTTAGAATTAAGGTACAGAAAAGGAGTCGTACATTGCTGAGTGTTTACTATAGACATTCCATTCCCCCCCCCCCCCCCCCCCCCCCAAAAAAAAGTGAGACGGAGATAAAAGGAGCAATTCTGCATTTAAATTTCATGAAAATACCAAAATAATAGCGCTTTTAATAATAGTCCTTTATCTTTAAAATAGAGGTTGGGTTATTGTTGGGTGGGAGAACTGTTCTCTTTCAAGCAGCTAAAGTTAAGGAAACCTAATAGCATTGAAAATTGTGAAGTGTTTTCTTTCAAGTAAGTAGGAAGAAACTGTTTCCTTTGGCAAGTGGAATATGATAACCAGACGTCGTAGGTTTTACAATAATTGATAGAAGACGTTGAGGGGAAGCAAAATGCCTTTTTCACAAGAGGGTTGTTAAGAAGCGGAATGCACTGTCTACCTGAAAGTGTGCTGGAATCTGATTCCATGGGAACTTTTAAAAAGGCGATTTAACATGTACTTGAAGGGGCTGGTTTAGCCCACTGAGCTAAATCGCTGGCTTTTAAAGCAGACCAAGGCAGGCCAGCAGCGCGGTTCAATTCCCGTACCAGCCTCCCGGAACAGGCGCCGGAATGTGGCGACTAGGGGCTTTTCACAGTAACTTCATTTGAAGCCTACTTGTGCCAATAAGCGATTTTCATTTCATTTCAACTAATTTGCAGGATTAAGGTAGTTTTTTTAATTTAAAAGCTGCCATGTGAGACGAATACAAAAGCAAAATGCTACAGATGCTCGAAATCTCAAAGAGAACAGAAAATGTTGGAAAGACTCAGCAGGTTCGCCAACATCGTGGGGAGAGAAAACTGAGTCAATAGCTGGAATTTTTCAGCCTTTGATGCCGGCGGGATCTTCCGGTCCCGTCGACGGTACGGAGGTTTCAGTGGATCGCCGGGTTTCCGCACGACGGGACAGGTCAGCCATACATTGGCGGGACCAGAAGATCCTGCTGGCGCCAAGGACTGGAAAATTCCGGCCAACTCCTCAGGCCTTCTAATGACCTGAAATGTTTGTCCTGTTTCTCTCCACAGATGCCACCTGAATCCAGTATTTTCTGCCTTTATCTGGGGTGCGGGACCAAAGATCCAGTGCGGGTGAGTGAATGGCCTTTGCACTCTCAGATTCTCTGATTCTAGATTTGACAAATGCTTCCCTGGAGGAAAAAGCTGAGCTGATTTCCCCCCGCTACTCTTGCTTGCTGCTGCCCTGAAGTTATTTCACACTGCCCTTTTATGTCGGGTTGCAGTAACTGAAATGGGGGTCAAATTGAATGGAAGTAGTTCCAGATTGGTTGTGTCAATGTTTAATTAAGAGCTACCCGTTACTGAGGGTGGTCCTGCAACTACAAAATGTTCAAAGTGGCACTAGAGGGATCATTTGGAATTATATGATATGGTAACTCTCTTATTCATTTAATTTCCACAAATAGTAAATTCATTGACAGCAATGATTGACATTGCTACTATTGATCCCTCCTTAACATGCACACAGCCAGCTGTTGAGGTTCCTTCAACTCCTCTCCACTGCTGGTACTCATGCTTTTCATGATCACTGAACATCTCAAAGTATTTTACAGCCAATGAAGTGCTTTTTGAAGTGTCGTCACTGTTGTAATGTCGGAAATGCTAATTTGCACTCCGTAAACTCCCCATAAACAGCAATGAGATGAGGACCTGATTATCTGATTATTTTTTTCCATCTTGAGTGAGGATAAATATTGACCAGGACACCCGGAGTAACTGACCCGCTCTGGGATCTTTTATATCTACCCGAGAGGGCAGATGGGGCCTCGGTTTAGCATCTCGGCTGAAAGATGGCACCTCGACAGTGCAGCGCTACCTCGGTACTGCACTGGCGTGTGGGCTTTGATTTCTGAACTCCCTACAGTGGGACTTGAGCCTGGAACCTTGTGATTCAGAGGCGAGCGTCTGGTAACAACGGAGCCAGAGCTAGTCCATGAGATGAGTGGGTTGTCCCGGATCCGATGAGAGGCTGAGCAAATTGGGTCTATATTGCCTGGAGCTTTGAAGATCTCATTTAAACATTCCAGTTCTGAGGGGGTTTGATAGGGTGAACGCTGAGAGCTTGGGCGGGATTCTCTGAAACGGGGGCTAAGTTTGACGCCAGCGTAAACACCGGAGCGTTTCTCGCGGGCGTTAACGGGCCCCATAGCCCAGCGATTCACTTAACCTGAAGGGGGCCAGCAGCGCACTGGAATGCTCCATGCAGCTCTGGCTGCCGATACGGGGCTCTTCACTTCCGGCCGGGGGTGCACCCATGTGCGCAGCGACAGCTTGCAGCGGCGTCCCCACGCACCATGGCGGACCCACACAGCGGACAGGCCCCCTCAATATAGGCCCCCCCGAGATCACGTGCGCCCGCCGATCGGTGGCCGCCAATCGTGAGCCTGGCCGTCCTGGAGACCCTCACCCTCCACCAGGGCGGCTGCGGACTCAGCCCACAGCCACCACTCCGAGTACCCGCCGGGTGGAACCATGTTAGAACCACGCCGGCGGGAACTGTGCCAGTTTTCAGCGGAGAATCGGCGCGGGGGCCTCTTTCAATGGCCCCCGACCGGCGCCGCATTGACCATGCAATTGGTGCAGATTCTCCGGGGACCGGAGAATCGAGGGATTAGCCTTGTGCCGGATTTTGGCTTCGCCGCCCATTCTCCGCCCCCGGGCCGAGCGCGATTCCGCCTCGGAGGCTCAGAGAATCCCACCCCTTGTTTATGTTGGTCAGAGAATCTTAAACACGGGACACCATCTCAGGATTGGGGATGTGGGGGTGGGGGGGTGGGGGTGGGGGGGGGGGGGGCGGGTTGGGGGGTGCAAGGGCAGTGATCGAGATGAAGAGAAACTTCTTCTTTCAAAGCGTTGTGAATCTTTGGAATTCTCTACCCCTGAAGGTTGTGGATGCTCCATCAATGAATACATTTAAGGCTAGGATGCACAAATTTTTAGATTCAAAGAGAATCAAAGGATATGGGGAGCAGGCTGTTAAGTGGATTTGAAGACGAGGACCAGTCATGATCTTATTGAATGGCAGAGCAGGCTCGAGGGGCCAGATGCTTGTCTCCTGTTCCTATTTCATGTTTTTTTGTGTAATCTCATGAATTCATACATTCAGATATTCACATAGACTGACGCAACTATGATCAGATTTTACCTGCACCGCTGGCAGTGCTTTACTCTGTTAGCACCAATACCACTAGAATGTACAGGAAAAAAAGACTTTGAGTTGTAGCATGTCTTGCATAACCTCAGGATGTCCCAAAGTTCTCGACAGCCAATAAAATGCTCGTGCAGTCACTGTTGTAATGTGAGACACACACCAGGTAATTTGCGCACAGCAAGATGCCACAAACAACATGATGGCAACTGGAACATCTGTTTTTTTTTTAAGTAATATTGATTGAGGAATAAATAGTGACCAGAACACACAATGGACGACACCTCTGGAATTGCAGCACTCCCTCGTGGCTGCACTGCAAGACTCTGGTTCGATTCCGGCCTCGGGTGACTGTGTAGAGTTTGCATGTTCTCCCTGTGCCTGTGTGGGTTCGCTCTGGTTTTCCCTCTCAGTCCAAAGATGAGCAGGTTAGGTGGATTGGTCATGCTAAATTGCCCCTTAGTGTCTAAAGATTAGGTGCGATTGTGAGGGATTGGGCCCAAGTTGGTGCTCTTTTGGAGGGTTAGTGCAGATTTGACGGACTGAATGGCGAGTCTGCTCCGCCATTCAATCATGGCTGATATTTTTCTCATCCCCATTCTCCTGCCTTCTCCCCATAACCTCTGCTCCCTTTATTAATCAAGAACCTATCTATCTCTGTCTTAAAGACACTCACAGTGATTTGGCCTCCACAGCCTTCTGCAGCAATGAGTTCCACAGATTCACCACCCTCTGGGTGAAGAAATTCTTCCTCATCTCTGTTTTAAAGGATCGTCCCTTTAGTCTGAGATGGTGTCCTCTGCTTCTAGTTTTTCCTACAAGTGGAAACATCCTCTTCACGTCCACTCTATCCAGGCCTTGCAGTATCCTGTAAGTTTCAATAAGATCCCCCCTCATCCTTCTGAACTCCAACGAGTACAGACCCAGAGTCCTCAACTGTTCCTCATACGACAAACTGTTCATTCCAGGGATCATTCTTGTGAACCTCCTCTGGACCCTTTCCAAGGCCAGAACATTCTTCCTCAGGCACGGGCCCAAAACTGCTCACAATATTCCAAATGGGGTCTGACCAGAGCTTTATATAGTCTCAGAAGTACATCCCTCGTCTTGTATTCTAGCCCTCTCGACATGAATGCTAACAATAGCATAGGGCTAAATCGCTGGCTTTTAAAGCAGACCAAGGCAGGCCAGCAGCACGGTTCAATTCCCGTACCAGCCTCCCCGAACAGGCGCCGGAATGTGGCGACTGGGAGTTTTCACAGTTACTTCATTTGAAGCCTACTTGTGACAATAAGCGATTTTCATTTCATTTCATTTTCATTTGCCTTCCTAACTGCCGACTGAACCTGTACGTTAACCTTAAGAGAATCGTGAACAAAGATTCACGACTATTCGTGACCAAGTTCCTTTGTGCTTCTGATTTCCTAAGCATCTCTCCATTTAGAAAATAGTCCATGCCTCCACTTCTCCTTCCTTTTGAAGCTTATTAAGGGCTCTGAGTCCCATAATTTGTCATCAGTTTTACATTGTTAACTAAATCCACACAATCTGAAGTTATTGGTGTGGGTATTGTTTAAGAAGTTGCCTGTTTGTGATTTAGAAGTGCTGTGCTGAACTGCAGCATATCAGGTTTGAATGAAGTTGGATATTGCTATTGATTTCCACAGCTATGATTTGGTTTCTCTTTGCAAATTTGTTCTATTTTAGAACAGTGAATAAGTCTTCACTACGTTCCAATGCCTATTTCTGCACCTTTCTGCAGAAGTGATTAAGTCATTGGGAACGTCACCTTGGTTTAATGAGCAGAATCTTGTTACTATGTTGTGGTAACCACGTAAACCGAGCAACGTTAGCGACATTTGTTTTCCTTTAATCTTTCACGGGATGTGGGCATCGTGAGCAAGGCCAGTATTTGTTGCCCGTCTCTAATTGCCCTTGAACTGAGTGACTTGATAGGACATTTAGTGAGGCATAACTATGGATGTAGGCCAGACCAGGTAAAAATGGCAGATTTCCTTCCCTGAAGGACATGAGTGAACCGGATGGGTTTTTAGAACAATCGATGATTATTGTCATGGTCACCAGTACTGACACTAGCTTTTAATTCCAGATTTTTTTATTAATTGAATTTAAATTCCACCAGAGGCCATGGTGGGATTTTAACACGTGTCCAAATGTCCCCAGAGCATTAGCCTGGGTTTTGCCTTCCCTTAACCTCCTCTGTTCCAAGGCGAACAAACCCAGCCTATCCAATCTTTCCTCAGCTGCAATTTTCCAGTCCTGGCTACATCCTCGTAAATCCCCCCTAAACCCGCTCTAATGCAATTACCCTCTTTCTGTAATGAATTAACCAGAACTACACACACTGCTCAAGTTGTGGCCTAACTAATGATTTATACAGTCCCAAAATAACCTCCCTGCTCTTGTATTCTATGTCTCGATTAATAAGTGAAAGGATACCATACTATCATATCACCCATTCACTGATAGGAAAGCTGCTATTAATACCGAGGCACTGTTAATATCTGGGTACTCGAGATGTAGCTAGTAAGTTAGGTATTAGCCTTGGTTTAGTGACAGTACCCATGGATCTGACTTTGAAGCTTGTGGGTTTGTATCCCATTATGGAGATTGAACACGCAACCTCGGCTGATACCAGTGAAGTATGGGGTACGGTGAAGTTGCACTGTTGGAGGTTTTGTCTTTTAAATGAGACACTAAGCTGAGCCCCTATTCGTTCCGTTGCTATTTGGAAGAAGCGCAGTGGAATTCTCCCCAACAGTTATCCCTCAACCAGCATGGATTACTTACGTTGCTGTTTGTGGGACGATGCACCATTTGGCTGACAGGTTTCCTCCATCACAACAGTAGCTGCATTTCAGTGGCAATGTTTGTTCCCGAAATGAGTTGTACATCTGTCTAAGGTGCCTTATTCAGGATTTTTTTTGTGGCCTTTTTATTAAAAAAAAATAAATAAATAAATAAATTTCATCTTAAAACCTCATTGGGAGAATGGAAAGGCTGGGAAAAGGCAGGGCCATTTGGAGAAATCCGAGAAATGTTATGGTTTTAACTCCTGCAGACATGTCACACAGTAGCATTACGCACTCTCATCTAGTCAATGAGATGCTTATACTGAAGCCTGAAATGTATGCACTGTACAGTGAAAAGGATTGGCCATGTCGATTATAAAACTCATGTGTAATGTCATGCGATTTATTTTCTAAAAACTATTCGACTTCGATATGTTTAACAAAAGCATTCAAAAACATTTTATGATATGCAAGTTAAAACATGATGAAATGTAGGGCAGCACGGTGGCGCAGTGGGTTAGTCCTGCTGCCTCACGGCGCCGAGATCCCAGGTTCGATCCCAGCTCTGGGTCACTGTCCGTGTGGAGTTTACACATTCTCCCCGTGTTTGTGTGGGTTTTGCCCCCACAACCCAAAGATGTGCAGGGTAGGTGGATTGGCCAAGCTTAATTGGAAAAAATTAATTGGATACTCTAAATTTATATTAAAAAAACCATAATGAAATGTTCATATTATTTCTATTTCCGAGGATATTTTATATACACCATCATGGATGGACATTTAAAGGTGATTTTTATGAATGGTTTGAAGAAGGAAGCAATAGGCAAGGGCTTTCTAGTGGCTACATAGCTGATATTAGTAGTCATCATTGTGACTCTCCTGGCCCTGAGAATTGTATTTGGATGATGGTGACATATCAAAGTAAGGTCACTGTACTCAAAGTCGTGATGTAAACTTAAGGAATGAGTAAACCGGCACAGAATATTTTAAAGGTAAAAGATTCATGATAAGCGAGGAACTGTGCTGTATGGCTGACCATCCGTGGCCTCCGTAAGTAATAGAATGTGACCTGGAAGAAATGACATAATTGAAGTCCTAACCTAACGTGGTTTAGTTGAGAGCAATAAACCTACTGGAGGAAACAAAGGTGGGAAGCTCAAATGGTAAGGTCCTATGGTGCAGTTATAACTAACTAGTTCTGTAGAGGGACGTTTGATCTGGTGGTGCCAATTAAAAGAAAAATTATGTTCGTAAACTTGTGCATTTCTATTAGCGGAGATATGTGGTGCCATGCAGGCTTTTACAGAAAATTTTCTAGTTTCGCATTACCAGTTTTGATCAAGTAGTCACTTGGTAGTAAAGAACTTGAGTATTGCTGAGAAAAAAGAGAATATGATGTTAAAACTTTTCAGCTTGTGCTCACCAGGACAGATGCAAGAATACCAAATTCCAAAGGGAGCAACAATTTATATTGCATGAGAAAAGAATGCGAATTGGTTGGCAAAGTAGCACAGATTGGTCAAGGCACTTCCTTTCTTGAATTGGATAAAAGCATGGGGGTGATAAATAGTTCCCTGGTGCATTCTCCATGGCAGCACCTTGACTAATCAAAGCTGACTGGCCAACCAATTGGCACCCATTTCTCACCCAGTATAAATTGTTGGTCCATTTTTTTTCTGGGGGTCGTGAATCTTTGGAACTCCCTCAGAAGGCAGTGGAAGCCGAATCTTTGATTATTTTCAAGGCAGAACTAGATAGCTTCTTGATGAACAAGGGGTGATAGATGGGAGGTTACAATCAGATCAGCCATGATCTTAATGAATGACCTGCTTCTGGCTTGTATCTTTGCATGCATGTTCAAGAACTTACAGCACTGAAGGTGACCATTCAGCCCATTGTGTTAATGCAAGCTTCGGGCAGCATGGTGTCGCAGTGGTTAGCACTGCTGCCTCACAGCGCTGAGGGCCTGGGTTCGAACGCAGCCCCGGGTCACTGTCCGTGTGGAGTTTGCACATTCTCCCAGTGTATGTGTGGGTCACCCCCCCCCCCCCACAACAGGGTAGGTGGATTGGCCACGCTAAATTGCCCTTTAATAAAATAAAAAATAATTGGGCACTTCAAATTTATTTTAAAAAGCATTAGTGCAAGTTCTTTAAAAGAGCTCCAATTACTCCCACATCCCTCTTGTACCATTGCCTGACAAGTTTTTTAACTTTTCAAATATATATCCAATTCCCTTTTAAAAATGATTATTTAATCTGCAAACACCAGCCTTTTGGACAGTGCATGCCAGATTGTGATAATTTGCGGTGTTTAAAAAGGAAATGCAACTTCTCCCTGATACATTTGCCAATTATCTGAAATCTGGTCCTCTGGTTATCAGCTCTCTTGTCAGTACTTCCTATTATCTCTATTAACGTCCTTTAAAATTTATGAACAAGACTAATAAATCTCTTTGTAACATGAGAGAAAGAATTCAAAAAGGGTAGTAGTTCAATGTTATTAATCTGACCGCAAAGTGTCACCAATGAAGTTTAATGATCTCTTTACTTTTGCTGATACATTTGGATCTGGCTTCGGAATACCTACTGGTATTTAAAATCAGTTTGTGGCATTACATAAAATACAAGAATTATAAACTTTGCGTGGAAAGAAACTTCTTTGCTTCCCACAACTATATGCTGTCGGTCATTTAGACCTAAAAACTGTGGAGCATTGTTGAGTAACATAAGCTGTGAGGCAATGTTCACTGCCATGTGAAGTGCGCATACGTCAACATATACTCTGCACTTGGGTTAGTCATACTAATGTGACAATACAAGAAATGGGAATTGAGTGTCTTATTTTGATTCTGAATCAACCAAAGCATCCCTGATGTAAATTAGGGTAAAGGCATTAAGCAGTAATGCATAACAAAAATCCATGCGCCGGCCGCGATTACGACAACAGATTTGCAAAGCCTATTGAACAGAATTGTACGTTTGGTTCGCAGTGTAATTTGCATATTCTGTAATCAATCTTTGCGAAGTTGAAGATTTTTTTTGGGTTTATGACACATTCACAATTGCCGAGCAATTCAAAAGCAAGCAGGTTGAGAGTGACAGTCAGGGGTGATCTTTCATCTTTGAAAAAGGTATGTGGTAGTGGCAATTAGCAATTGAATCTAAGATCTGCCAGAGTCAACATCCCTATCTCTGCAGTCAGCATCAGTTAGTGTGTGCAGTAATCATGTCCAAATCATTTTTCTGAGGTGACGAGATCAGCAAGAGCAATGAGAGTAAATAATTGTTGTGGCTGGTCTGTATTTGTCAATCTATTACTGTACCATCTTTTATATAAACACTTGTGTTTGTTATATTTTATCATTGTATATCAGGAAAAATAATACCGTACTGGATCTCATCATGGCATAAAGAGAATGTGTTTCCTAGATTTCCCTGCACTCAACTTGTGCACACGCACTGTGTACTCCGCCTACAGTTCTGTGGCACCTCTTGGACCAGTCCAACCTTACCAGTCCAATGGTATGAAAACATTCTCACACAAATGAACCTGCGTGCTTACTTTCAGCGACTGATGCAAGTGGACACCAAGGTCACACGGAGTATCCACCTCTCTCAATTTACACCCATTCAAATAATAATCTGCCTTCCTAAATTTGCTGCCGAAGCAGATTATCCACATTATACTGCATCTGCCATGCACGTGCCCACCCACTCAGCTTGTCTAAATCCCGCTGTAGCATCTCTGCATCCTCCTCACAGCTCATGCTCTCACCCAACTTTGTACCATCTGCAAATTTAGAGATAATACATTTAGTTCCCTCGCCAAAATCATAAATATATAACGTGAACAGTCGGGGTCCTAGCGCAGATCCCTGCGGTACCCCACTAGTAACTGCCTGCGAATAAGAAAAAGACCCATTTATTCCAACCTTTTGCTTCCTGTCTGCTAACTAGCTTTCTATCCATCTCAAGACACTACCCGCAATCCCATGTGCTTTAACTTTACATATTAATCTGCTATGTGAGACCTTGTCGAAAGCCTTCTGAAAGTTCAATGTTTAGAACATAGAACAGTACAGCACAGTGCAGGCCCTTTGGCCCAAGATGTTGTGCCGACCATTTATCCTAATCTAAGGTCCACCTAACCTACACCACTTCAATTTACTTCTGTCCATGTGCCTGTCCAAGAGTCGCTTAAATGCCCCTAATGACTCTGACTCCACCACCTATGCTGGCAATGCATTCCATGCACCCGCCACTCTGTGTAAAGAACCTACCTCTGACATCTCCCCTCTCCCTTCCTCCAATCACCTTAAAATTATGTCCCCGTGTGACAGCCATTTACGCCCTGGGGAAAAGTCTCTGGCTATCCATTCTACCCATGCCTCTCATCACCATATACACCTCTATCAAGTCACCTCTCTTCCTTCTTCGCCCCAGTGAGAAAAGCTCTAGCTCCCTCAACCTTTCTTCATAAGACATGCCCTCCAGTCCAGGCAGCATCCTAGTAAATCTCCTCTGCACCCTCTCCAAAGCATCCACATCCTTCCTATAATGAGGCGACCAGAACTGGACACAAGTGTGGTCTGACTGGGGTTTTATAAAGCTGCAGCAAAACCTTGCGGCTCTTAAACTCAATCACCTTGTTCATGAAAGCCTGCACACCATATGCCTTCTTAACAACCCTATCAACCTGGGTGACAACTTTGAGGGACCTATGTACGTGGACCCCAAGATCCCTCTGTTCCTCCACACTTCCATGAATCCTGCCTTTAACCCTGTATTCAGCATTCAAATTCGACCTTCCAAAATGAATCACTTCACATTTATTTATGTTGAACTCCATCTGCCACTTCTCAGCCCAGCTCTGCATCCTGTCAATGTCCTGTTGTAACCTGCAACAGCCCTCAACACGACCTACAACTCCACCAACCTTTGTGTCATCGGCAAACCCAACCTTCCACTTCCTCATCCAAGTCATTTATAAAAACCACAAAGAGCAGAGGTCCCAGAACAGATCCCTGTGGGACACCACTGGTCACCGACCTCCAGGTGGAATACTTTCCATCCACTACCACTCACTATCTTCTTTCGGACAGCCAATTCTGTATCCAGACAGCCAAATTTCCCTGTATCCCATGCCCCCTAACTTTCTGAATGAGCTTACCGTTTAGCTAGATGTTCCCGTTTTCGAGTCCACACCGAATTTTAAACTTTGTTATTTTTATAGAATAAAGAAGATTAACTTTATTTACTAACTTTATTAACAACGTATTTTGACTACCTTTTTGTGATCAAGTTACCACAAAGCCGGGGGCAGCAGGGTGGTGCAGTGGTTAGCACTGCTGCCTCATGGCGCAGAGCTCCCAGGTTCGATCCCAGCTCTGGGTCACTGTCCGTGTGGAGTTTGCACATTCTCCCCATGTCTGTGTGGGTTTGACCCCCACAACCCAAAGATGTGCAGGGTAGGTGGATTGGCCACGCTAAATTACCACTTAATTGGAAAAAAAATGAATTGGGTACGCTAAATTTATTTTTAAAAAGTTACCACAAAGTCAATTAAGCACTTTTGAACCATGGTCACTGCTGTAATCTGGGAAATGTGGCAGCCAGTTTTTACTTGGTATGGTTCCACATACAGCAGTAAGAATTGAACAGACAATCTTTTTGTCCTGATAGAGGGATACCCTGTGGAAAACTGCTCTGATGACATTCAAATAGTGCCAAGGCATCTTTAATCTGAAAGGGCTGAAGAGGTTTCAGTGTAATGGCTCATCCAAAAGACACCACCAACAATGTTGCCCTCCCTCAATCCTGCACTAGAGTGGTGAGCAAGAAGAGGACTCAGCACCTTACTCTCATGACCACTTGTCTGTCCTTGGCCTACTTGCAATGCTCCAGTGAAGCCCAGCACAAGCTGGAGGCGGCATTTCATCTTTCGGTTGGGCATGTTGCAGCCCTCGGGACTTGACGTTGAGTTCAGTAGCTTTAGATTTTGGCCTTTCTCCTCCATCTTAAACCCCCTTTCTTTTTTCCTTTTTTTTCGTTGAAAACGTTTTTATTTGGTTTTTAATATTTTTACATTTTATATATAAAACAAAACATCAAGAACAATGAATGCCACCCCCCATTCCACCAACCAATACCCCAATAACACAACAAAACCTCCCCCTCCCATCCCCTTAGCAGCTCACGGTAACCAACTCTTTAAAGTGTAGAATAAACAGACACCAAGTCTTGTGGAACCCCTCCGTCGCCCCCCTCAAAGCAAACTTAACCTTCTCCAAATTCAGGAACTCCATGAAGTCCCCAAGCCGCACTGAGGCACAGGGTGGAGAAGCTGATCTCCACCCCAAAAGGACACGGTGCACAAAAACCTCACAGCAGTGTGTCATTGTAAGATCACAAGATATTTACGGATAAGGGAAGCCACTTGGTCCACCTTAATGCATTCATCCAGAACAACCCTATCTTTTCATTATGCTGCATTTAGTTCTTTCTTCAACAATTCCGAGGTTTTTGCTTCCACCATTCTGCCTGGAAGTCCATTCCAAGCTTTTGATCACTTGCGATTGTCGAAGTTAAAACCCCCCCCAATATCACTTGCATTAGTTTGAACCAGTGTTGCCTTGTCTCACACGAATAATATTTTGGTTTTCCTTTCAATAACCTTTATCTTATGCTCCTCTATAAGATCAGCTCTCACATGACATTTCTCTAAGATTAAAAGTGTTTTCTCTTCAATTTTTCCTCTCAAATCAGACTGCTGACACCAAGGATCAGCTTCTTGGAGCATTAATATAAATCTGGTACCCTCTACACCAAAAGGTGAGTGTGTCAATTTGAGCTTTCAGGGCTGAGAGGCTTTCGCTAGATAAGATATGGTTAGGGCAGCACAGTGGTGCAGTGGTTAGCATTGCTGCCTCACGACGCTGAGGTCCCAGGTTCGATCCCGGCCCTGGGTCACTGTCCGTGTGGAGTTTGCACATTCTCCCCGTGTTTGCATGGGTTTCGTCCCCACAACCAAAAAGATGTGCAGAGTAAGTGGATTGGTCACGCTATTGCTCCTTAATTGGAAAAAATGAATGGGTTCTCTAAATTTTAATAAAAAGAAAAGATATGGTTATTCTGGAATATGAAACAAAGGTGAAAAAATAGATTTGAGGTGTGAAGTCGCCTACTCCTTTTCCTATTAATTCTGTACTGCCTCCTTTTCCACCGCCTCATTTAAATTGGTGCTCATCTGCAACCTCGCCCATTTCATATGAGCTTCTCAATCCAATTTATGGATGTAAATTAGGAACATTAGTGTCCCGACACTGAGCTGGGAAGTAGCTCCATCACGATCCTGACTTGTGAATGTAGATAGTGGACAGGCTTTGGGGAGGCAGGAGGTGAGTACTTGCCACAGAATTCCCAATCTCTGACCTCCTCTTGTAGCTACAGTATTTACATAGAATTCCTACAGTGCAGAAGGCCATTCGGCCCTTCGAGTCTGTACCAACTCTCTGAAAGAGCACCTGAGCAAGCTCCAACCTCCCCCCGTCCACCCTGCCCTCCCTATCCTCGTAATCTAACCTCCACATGCCTGGACACGAAGGGACAATTTAGCACAGCCAATACACCTAATCTTATTTTTAAATAAATTTAGAGTACCCAATTATTTTTTTCCAATTAAGGCGCAACTTAGCGTGGCCAATTCACCTACCCTGCACATCTTCGAGTTGTTAAGGGAGACCCATGCAGACATGGGGAGAATGTGCAAACTCCACATAGACAGTGACCTGGGGCCAGGATCGAACCCGGGTCCTCGGCGTCATGAGGCAGCAGCGCTAACCACTGCGCCACCATGCCACCCCAATACACCAATCGGCACGTCTTTGGACTGTGGGTGGAAACTGGAGCACCTGGAGGAAATCCACGCAGACACTGGAAGAACGTGTAACCTCCCCACAGTCAGTGACCCAAGACCGGAATTGAACCCGGGTTGCTGGTGCTGTGAGGCAGCAGTGATAACCACTGTGCCACCCAGTTCTGTTTCTGGTCAATGGTAACCCCCAGGCTGCTGATAGAAAAAGAAATTTAAAACAAAATTAGAAACTAATTAAATAAAATAAAGATGGAGTGTCAGGTGATGTGTTGTTCCTGCATGATGTGGGCGCTCGCAAATCCCATTGTGGTTCCCAGTGACCACGTCTGTAGTGAGTGTTGGTTGCTTGAGGATCTCTGGCTCAGTGTTGATGAGCTGGATTCTGAGCTTCAGACGCTGCGTTACATCAGGGAGGGGGAGTGGTAACTGGACACTGTTTCAGGAGGCAGTCACACCCCTTGGATTCAATACCATGAATTCAGCCAGTGGTCAGGGACAGGAGGGTGTGGTTGCGAGTAAGACAGGTAGAGGGATCCAGGGCGTAGGGTTGCAGGAGCCTCAGCATTGAACTTGTCCAACAAGTTTGAGATTCTTGCTCTCTGTGTGGATGGCAACGGGGACTGCAGGGAGGATGAGCAAACTGACCACAGAACCGTGCATTACTACCTGAGCCATAAGCTAATTGTCACATGGTCCATAAGATTAAGCAGGTTGTTTGCTCAAAGATTCTGTGGGAGGAATGGGTTTGAATTCATGGGACATTGGCACTATTACTGGGAAAGAGGGGACCTGTTCCGATGGGTCAGTCTCTGAATCATGCTGGGACCAGAGTCCTGGCGAATCGCTTAACTAGGGCTGTAGACGGGCAGCACGGTGGCACAGAGGTTAGCACTGCAGCGTCACGGCGCCGAGGTCCCAGGTTTGATCCCAGCTCTGGGTCACTGTCGGTGTGGAGTTTGCACATTCTCTCCGTGTTTGCATGGGCTTCGCCCCCACAACCCAAAGATGTGCAGGGCAGGTGGATTGGCCACGCTAAATTGCCCCTTAATTGGAAAAAATGAATTGGGTACTCTAAATTTATTTAAAAAACTAGGGCTGGAGATAAACTAAATTTGGGGCTTTAAACTAAATCGTGGGTGTTCAATTGTATGGAGAATTAGAAAATCAAAGTTAAAGGAATGCAGGTTAATGACAAAGACTTTAAATGAGTATAAGAAGCCGAGGGCTCAGGAGAGGTCAGTAAAGTTTTCAGACCACGTAATAGAACAGAGATTTTGAAGGGGGTAGGAATCTAACTTCAGGCAGAGCAAAAAAGGTAACAAATATGAGAAGGGAGGTGGTCAATGCAGGACTGAGGGTGTTGTACCTAAATGCGTGCAGTATACGGAACATGGTAATGAGCTTGTTGCGCACATTGAAATTGGCTGGTATGATGTTGTGGGCGTCACAGAGATGTGGCTGCAAGGGGATCAGGGATGGGACCTAAATATCCAAGGATGTGTGTCCGATGGAAAGGACAGGCAAATGGGCGAAGGGTTGCATTGTTAGTAAGAAATTAGGTTAAATTGATGGCAAGATGCATTATAGGATCAGAAAGCATAGAATCTGTGTGGGTAAAGTTGAGGAATCGCAAAGGTAAAAAGACCCTGATGGGAGTTTTATACAGGCCCCCAAGCAGCAGTCAGGATGTGGGGCAGAAAATAAATCAGGAGATAGAAAAGGCATATAAGAAAGGCAGTATTACAATAATCATGGGGGAACTTCAATATGCAGATGGACTTGGAAAATCAGGTTGGTAGTGGATCCCAAGAAAAGGAATTTGTGGAATATCTTAAGATATGGCTTTTTGGAGCAGCTTGTGACAGAGTCTACTAGGGAACAGGTAATTCTGGATTTGGTGATGTGTAATGAGGCAGACTTGATTAGGAAACTTAAAGTGAAGGTACCCTTAGGGGGCAATGACCACAATATGATAGAATTTACCCTGCAGTTTGAGAGGGAGAAGCTGGAATCAGATATAACGGTATTACAATTAAATAAGGGTAACTACAAAGACATGAGGGAGGACTGGCCAGAGTTGATTGGAAGGGGAGTCGAGCAGGGAAGACAGTGGAACAGCAATGACAGGAGTTTTTGGGGGTTATTCGGGATGCACAACAGAAATTCATCCCAAGGAGGAGGAAACATGCTAAGTGGAGGACGAGGCCTCCATGGTTGACCAGGGAAGTCAAGGACAGCATAAACGTAAAAGAAAAAAATACAAAGTGGTGAGGATTAGTGGGAAGCCAGAGGATTGGGAAGCCTTTAAAAACGTGCAGAGGACAATTAAAAAAGTAATAAGGGGGGAGAAAATGGAATATGGGTGTAAGTTAGCTGGTGATATAACAGAAGATGGGAAGAGTTTTTTTCGATATACAAAAGATTAGAGGCAAGAATAGATATTGGACCACTGAAAAATGAGACTGGAGAAGTAATAATAGGAAACAAAGAAATGGCAGAGGAACTGAATATTACTTTCCAACAGTCTTCATGGTGGAAGACACTAGTGGGATTGCAGAACTCCAGGAGAATCAGGGGGCAGAGGTGAGTGTAGTGGTCATCATTAAGTAGAAGGTTCTGGGGAAACTGAAAGGACTGAAAATGGATAATTCACCTGCTGGATGGACTACACCCAGGGTTCTAAAGGAGCTAACTGAGGAGATTATGGAGGAATTGGTGGTAATGTTTCAGGAATAACTGGAGGCAGGAAGGGTCCCAGAAGACTGGAAAATGGCTAATGTAACACCACTGTTTAAGACGTGAGGGAGGCAGAAGACAGGAAATAATAGGCCGGTTAGCCTGACTTCGGTCATTGGTAAGATTTTAGAGTCCATTATTAAAGATGAGATTGCGGAGTATTTGGAAGTGCATGATAAAATAGGACTGAGTCAGCATGGCTCTGCCAAGAGGAGGTCATGTCTGACAAATCTGTTAGAATTCTTTGAGGTAACAAGGATGTTAGACAAAGGAGAACCTGTGGACGTGATCTATTTTGAGTTCCAGAAGGCCTTTGACAAGGTGCCATATAGGAGGCTGTTAAATAAGTTAAGAACCCATGGTGTTAAGGGTAAGATCCTGGAATGGATAGGCTGACTGGCAGAAGGCAGAGAGTGGGGATAAAGGGGTCTTTTTCAGGATGGCAGCCGGTGACTAGTGGTGTGCCTCGGTCTGTGGTGGGACCACAACTTTTCACAATATACAGTAATGATGGAAGAAGAAACTGAAGGCTAAGTTTATAGACAATACAAAGATCTGTAGAGGGACAGGTAGTATTGAGGAAGCAAAGGGGGCTGCAGAAATATTTGGACAGGCGAGGAGAGTGGGCAATGAAGTGGCAGATGAGATACAATGTGGAAAAGTGTGAGGTTATGCACTTTGGAAGGAAGAATAGATGCATAGACTATTTACTAAATGGGGAAATGCTTAGGAAATCAGAGACTCAAAGGGACTTCGGGAGTCCTTGTTCAAGATTCTCTTAAAGTTAACATGCAGGTTCAGTCGGCAGTGAGGAAGGCAAATGCCAATGTTAGCATTCATGTCGAGAGGGTTTTAATACAAGAGCAGGGATGTACAATGAGACTGTATAAGGCTCTGGCCTGACTGCATTTGGAGTATTGTGAGCAGTTTTGGGCCCCGTATCTGAGGAAGGATGAACAGAGGAGGTTCACAAGAATAATCACTGGAACGAAGAGCTCGACAGAAGAAGAGTGGTTGAGGACTTATTGAAACTTCCAGGATATTTAGAGGCCTGGATGGAGTGGACATGGAGAGGATGTCCCCAATAGTAGGAAAAACTAGAACCAGAGGGCACAGCCTCAGACTGAAGAGATTATCCTTTAAAACTAAGAGGAGGAATTTCTTCAGCCAGAGGGCAATGAATCTGTGGAACTCTTCGCCGCAGAAGGCTGTGGAGGCCAAATCACTGCGCTCTTTAAGACAGAGAGAGATAGGTTCTTGATCAATAAGGGGTTCAGGGGTTATGGGAGAAGGCAGAAGAATGGAGGTGAGAAACATATAAGCCATGATTGAATGGCGGAGCAGCCTCAATGGGTCGAGTGGCTCAATTCTCTTTCTTTTTTTTTAAATTTAGAGAACCCAATTACTTTTTTTTTCCAATTAAGGGGCAATTTAACGTGGCCAATCTACCTAACCTGCACATTGTTGGGTTGTGGGGGTGAAACCCACACAGGAACGGGGAGAATGTGCAAACTCTAAACGGACAGAGACCCAGGGCCGGGATTCAAAATCGGGTCCTCAGTGCCATAGGCAGCAGTGCAAACCACTGTGCCCCGTGCCGCCCCGAGAGTGGCCCAATTCTGCCCCCATGTCTTATGGTCTTAGTCAACACTTGGAATATAGGGCAGATGTAAAAGGTAGGTTCTTTGAGTGGTGGGTGCATGGAGTGCACTGTCAGCGGAGGTGGTGGAGTCAGGGTCATTTAAGTGACCCTTGGACAGGCACATGGACAGCAGTAAATTGAAGAGGTGTAGGTTAGGGTGATCTTCGATTAAGATAAATGGTCGGTACAACATTGTGGGCCGAAGGGCCTTACTGTACTGTGCTGTTCTTCCAACAATGGTTAGATTCTCTCTTGTTGGAGATGCCCATTGCCTGGTACTTGTGTGACACGAATGGTAAGTGCGACTTGTCAGCCCAAACCTGGATATTTGTCCAGATATTGGCCAGTTGGAAGTGGTCACTGCAGGCTGTTGATATGAGAGGGAGGGAGAATTGAACGTGGGATGCTCTTGGGCCCGATGGTCCAATCATCGAGCGAGACCGAGCGGGAACCGGCCAATGGAAACCGGCAGTCCAGGTCCTCGCGTCCAATGGGAGAGCGGGGAAGCTGCGGCGCCCTGTCCAATGGGCAGCCGGGAGGCAGTGGCGCGGGCCAATGAGGAGCGAGGCCGGGGAGCCGCGCGGGCCAATGGGGAGGCGGCTCGGGCTGTGGCGGCCGAGTGGCGGCGAGAAGATGGCGGAGCAGCGCGCTGTGCGAAAGCGGAGCGGGGAAGCTGAGACGGAGCGAGCAGGTGAGACTGAGCGGCGGCCGTGGGGCGGGGGTACCAGCGAAGCAACCGAGGCCATTTCTGTGAGAAAACCGGGGCTGGGGAAGCCGGTGGACCGTGTGCGCGCGGCGGCAGCCGTTACCGGCTCCCAGATGCTACGCGGCGCCAGCAGCTCCGGCGCAAAAAAAATAATAAAAATATACCGTTTGCGGCGTAAAATGCAACAAAGGGTGCAATTTAAAATGCATAAATGCACTGATGCCTGTGCATGGAGCACTGGGGGAGATGCCGAAGGGAAAAAAAACTCCATCCTGTGGAGATGTTTTAATATATCACAATCCTGCTTTACGCGGTAATATCGTATTGGTCTTTGCAGGAGGAGAGGGGAAGTTTGAATTGTCTTGTGTTTTTTTTACACATTGGTTTTGCCTCGAGTGAATGGTCAGATTGCACAGGGATGTGGATGAAGCGAGGTGGGATCGTGCCCCCCCCCCCCAGGTTGATTGATGGAGTTCGCACTCATCGCCGCCGCACTTGTCATTGGTGATCACAGGGAGGAACTAAGTGACCAGCGAAGAACTCCTCCATTCACCATCACTGGTCCAAAGACCTCCGGCACATCCAAATGTCCCTCCTCCCCAGCCCTCACTGCACATTTCTTCACCCGAACTCGCTTGTGCAAATGCATTTGGGATTTTGTTTCCCCACATGAGTTGCGCTTCCCTCTGTCTCTCTCCTTTTCTCTCGCCCCCATTTTTAAATTGGTTGTCATGGCTGTATGATCACCATTAATGGTCTGTTCCCAAAGTAAGTTCTGCTTCGGTGTTTCCTTCTCTAAACCACGGTTGTCTTAAATGTTGTTTTCCCCCCCTTTAATTCCCCTGATCTCTTTCTACCTGTCCCTCTTTTTAAAACAAATATTTTAATTAAAATTTGCAGTTTTACACTGTCCAAGAAATGGATTAAAAGGTTTTAATTTACACATTGTTTCCACATGTCCTTCTGATACTTGTGTCAACATCTCCTCCCAGCACGTACCCTTTCCTGATAGCATTTAAATGTGTGGACAGCATTAGCTTGGGGGTAAAAAGAAAAATGACAGTTGTGGTTTTATCAGTTGAAAGAGAACAAAGTTGACCTTTCGGCTGGGACCTTTTTGTCTTGTCTGTTTTATTTTCTCTGCCTCCCATTTGAATGTTTTTGGTTATGATAGTGGTCCTTGACGCTCATTTCCGCTGAGTATACATGGTGTATGTATGTGTGTGTATATATTTGTTTCCCCCCTCCACTTCCAACTACATAATGTATCTCAGCTGCTGCGGGGTATGATGAGACCAATTCTAGATTCTTCAAGGGCAGCAGGGTGATGGATGGTTGGTTTGTTAGTCCCTGTCTGTTATTTTTGGCTCTTGTGCCATTCTTCAGGGAAAGGCACCCCTGCCACTATTTGTACTCCGAATCATCTTCATCTTATTCTATAGATTTGGATGTTGCATTTCTCTTGCTATTTTCCATTCTTCACGGCCTGAAAAGCAAGGTATAAATGTGCATTTTATTAAATAGTTAGCGTTGATAGTTATCTTCATTGATCTGCATGTTTCATCGTGCTACCTTGGGAAGGAGCTTTTTGTAAACCAGTTCAATTGGCATTGAAGGTTGCAAGTGAAAACTTTTTTTTGAGAAGCAATGGGTTTCTGGCAAGAGGAGGAGCTTCCAAGGTGTGCTGCAGTCTAAAATGCGTTGTGTACTCAAGTGCACTGTACATCAACATCAAATTTTATTTGTCATAATTATTAACGTTGCTAAGGGGTTGTTATACCTCCTTTCTGAGAAATAGTGCAGATGTTGTGGGGACTGAGCCAGTTGGATCAGAGACGGAGTAAGTGGTAGAAGGCGGGCGGAAAAATATGGAATGATAGTTCCGGAGCGGTGGGTGTCGTATGCGGGAAAGAAATTTGAGCAGCTGGAAGAAGGATTCTTTCACTAGATATCCTTGCAGTATTTCCAAGCATTCTATATGCAGGCGTATTTTTCTTTTTCTCTCTCTCTCTCTCATGCTTTAGTTGGAAATTGAGTTATGGGACTGGTGAGTTGATGTAAACACCTCCTTTCAGCACTTTTATTTGAAATTCCAGTTTCTAAACTAGTTCAATAAAATATGTCCCTGGACAAACCAGAATAACGTGCTTACCTCGCAAAGTGGCAACACTGACTATAGAAATCATGCAATTGACACCTCTCTGAAACAAATTAAACATATCCTTTCTTTTTTGTAAAGTACAAGTTCTTTTTAAAAGGAATTACCATCCCTCAGAAGTTCATTTTTGGCCTTTTTTCTCCCCCACCACAGACGCTGGCTACTCTTGGTACTTTTCCCCAAAGGGCATTATTCATTACTGAGCTTTGACAGTAGTATTATTTTAGTGGAGTCATTTTCTTGCCCAGTGTCCATACATCAACTTTCTGTTCGAGATACCAAATAGCATTCTAATCCAATGGCATTGAGGACAAGTTGTAATGCCACTGCAGCTGTCTTGGCTGTAATCCATCTTGTCTGTCTGTGCCCACTTTTTGGGGATTTCAGACTGCCATGGTGTGGACAAGGGGCTCTTGGGTCTAATATATTACAAAACGTTGACCTAAACCTGGACTTTGATGTGTTAAATGCCCAAGACAGCAGGACTAGCAGGTATATGGCAGTAGGGTGGGGTGCATTAAATAGCATTCTGGAACAATAGAAGATTCTTTGGCATTCTTGTGAGTGTGAGAACTCGCTGCAGTTCCCTGAACTCTAATTTAAATGAGGCAGGGTTATTGCCAAGTTAGGCTCGTTCCACATGAAGGTGGTCTGGATGACCAAAAGCTGGGGCTGTCAACTTTTTTGCCAGAGGCAGGAAAGGGATGCAAGAAGGAAGGCATGCAGGAGAGCTGAGATAGAAAAATAGCTTTGTCATCGAGACACCTGACTGAAATGGGAGGAATAGTATGTGTTATTTCTGCCTCATTTAAATTGCAAATTACATTGACGGAGATAAGTGAATCTGATTCATCTGATGGGATATGAAGCAGTAAAACAATTTGTGTCATGACATATCTCACTTAAGTGTTTACTTGGTTTGCTTTTGGAGTGATTAAAGTATATGTCTACAAAAAACACATCTGGCCCAAATCACACATGGCTGCTGATTTAGGGTGATGTGAGTCAGTTTTCAAGTAAGATGTTCAAACCACTTGGAGGTAACTGACCCCACCGAACCTAAGATAGTATCCATGGACAGCCAAAATTCACAACATCATGCTTCAGATAATCACTCAAATTCATAAAAATAGTAATGAACCAGTGCAGCTTTTCACAGAAATGCTCACAATTTTTGAAAATCTACCTCCTGAAAGTTCTTTTCATTGCAAAATGGAACCACTCAACGCCACTTTGGAGTAACGTATCAGGTGGAGGAGAGAATATTTTGTTGAACCCCTGAAAATAAATGAACAGCAAATAGAAATAATTTTAGCTCATGACGTGGGAAATTAAGCATCTAGAATTTTTCACCTTTTTAAGTTTTGGATCTTCTAGAGTTTTCTAAGTTTAGGAAGGAGGACGTATCACTGCATGTGGTATTCAGATGGAAATATTTCTCTTCAAAACTAATTTTTACACACAAAACAAAAATCTAACCAGTTCTCAGTTTATTTAGCGACAACTGCAAGTGTATAAATGTTTTGGTGTTTAATGGTTTTATTTTTATCACTTTCAGAATCTGTGTCATTTGGATGTTCCACAATTGGTGTCCTGTTTTTAAATGTAGTTCAATGTTTGAAGAGTTGAAGCTTTGTTCGAAATCTGCTGTGTAAGGCCTGGCACAACCAGTACAGTTTTTCTTTAGCAATTACAAGGGCCAGTTGGGGGAGAATAATTAGTGGCACCACTTATCGTGTTTGTGAAAACTGTGAAGTCATAATTTACTTAGTTTATTGTTTGCTCTGTGCAATTTGGAAGACCCAGTTCCTGCCGATGTACTTTGAATCACAAAAGCAACTACAATATAGCTTTCCCATTGAGAGTATGCTGTACATCGTGTGTAGCTATGTTGGCAGAGCTTGTATAGCAAGTAACTGCAATAAGAAATATTGTTCAAGAACTAAGATTCGAGGGTGGCACGGTGGTGCAGTGGTTAGCACTGATGCATCACGGCACTGAGGACCTGGGTTCGATCCCAGCCCCGGGTCACTGTCCGTTTGGAGTTTGCATATTATCCCCGTGTCTGCGTGGGTCTTGCCCCCACAACCCAAAGATATGCAGCGTATGTGGATTGGCCACGCTAAATTGCCCCTTAATTGGAAAAATTAAGAAAAACTAAGATTCTTTTTGTGACCAATACAGTTCTATGTATGCTTTTTTGTGTACAGTTTCTTATTTCGCAAAGACTGAAAATGTTGCTTATATTCACAGCAGTAGAAATAGTTATGTACTGTACGTGGTTTCTAACCATGTGTCAGGTGGGTGGATGGTTGCGTATTGAAAACATCACATTGTTAAGTTACCTGCGGTTTACATCAAGAATGCAATTAGATACCTGGGAGAGGTTACATATTATAGAACATATTCAACAATGTCAAACACTTTCCACATGAAATAATGGTTAGCCGAGTTACAAAGTATTGGTCTTATTGAGTCGGTTCAAGTATCCTATTTGTTCAGACTAGAATCCCTGACTCATTGGATAGTGCTCTTGCCTCTGTCAGACAGCTGAAGGTTGATGTTATGTTGGGCATGTCATCCAAGTGTAATATCCACTCTAGTGTAATACTAAAGGAGACTTGCAGTTTCAGCTGAGATATTAAACCGAGACCCCATCTGCCTTCTCAGGAGGACATAAAAAAATCCCATGATGTTATTTCCAAGAAGAACAGGAGTTCTCCTTGGTGTCCAGGTGAATATTTTTCTCTTAATCTCGCCGCAACAGATTGTCTGGTCAATGTCCCGTTGCTGTTTATCGGGCTTCACAGTGTGGAAATTGGCAGGTCTCTCTTTTATACCCCCCAGAAAAAATTCCAATGATGACAGAATTTATCCTTGAATATTCTTTTTCAAATCCCTGAAGCTCAAGTTTAAAAGGTTATCTTTTACTAAATAATAAATAAACCAGTGGCAGGATCAAAGTCATCTTGTCACGTCAACAAAAACATACATAGCACTGTATTGGTCACTTTGAGAATCTTATTTTTGTGTTTAGTTCTATTCCCATTCTCTTGCTCATGCCAAACCTGATGGTAGGTAATTTTAATGTCCTGTTTGACCCAGAACTGAGCTTTCAAGTACCATATCTCATTTGTCAGCAAAAATCACCTCTACAACATTTGTCTGCCTCTGGCTTCTTTATGCCCTACTCCCCTCACAAGTTCAAATTTTCCAGTGCTTTCCTCACTCGTTCCCCAAGTTCTACCTGACATAAACTCCAATATGTCCTAAACTATACTCCCAGTACCTTGTACAGTTCTGTTGATTCTTTTCTTTTTTATAAATAAATTTAGAGTACCCAAATCTATCTATCTTTTTCCAATTAAGGGGCAATTTAGCGTGGCTAACCCACCTACCCTGCACATCTTTGGGTTGTGGGGGTGAAACCCACACAAACACAGGGAGAATGTGCAAACTCCACACAGACAGTAACGCGGGGCCGGGATCGAACCCAGGTACTCGGCGCTTTGAGGCAGCAGTGCAACCACTGCCCCACCGTATTGTCCTATGTTGCTTCTCTCACTTATCCCCTTTCTGCCCTCTGCGCTCACTACAACTTTGTTGATGGCATTTGCAGTTGTCTCCAGCATCCTCCTGAAAACTCTTTGCCTTCTACTTCTTGGACCATTTCTTTGACCTCTCCTGCTAATTCTTTTGTTGGCTTTTGTCTCCACTGCATTAAAAAAAATCTGCTGGCTTTCTGACGATTCAGACGCTACTCCAAAATCTACATTGTAATAAGTATGTACTCCTTCCTCGAAGGCACATGCTTCATTGCTTTTAAATGCAGAGAATTTGGATGCAATTTGGAAAACAAAGGCAAGAGGGATCAATAGGTGTGCGCAGAGGTAGAGCTAGAATTTGACTAGCGAACACTGCATAGCATTCTGGTACAGCCCACTGCTGCTAGCTGGGATCATCCTCCTGCTTTTAGGATGGGGGTTGGCAGCAATATGTGGAGCTATATAACCGGGGGCTGATCAATCAATTGTGCTCTGTTGTACTGCTGTACTGTCTGGTTCAGGAATCGGATTACAGAGTTTGCTACAGCGGATTGACTTGAGTCCAAAGTCTCATCAATGCATGGAGCCACATTGACTCCAACAAGACCTCTGTAACACCTCCAAACTGGTTAAGTTGTTGAAACTTTTTTCAATCATATTTATAGATGTTATTGTGCCAGCTTAAATTGTGCATGTTGTATCCGATACTAAATACTTGCGCAGATAGACCTGTGTAACTCATCAAGAGGTCAAATAAATGGAGAATTAGAGGCAGTTTATTACAGCTAAAAGATATGACTCACTAAAAGAGTATCTTTCCATTCGTATTTGTGGCTAAGCGGTTCAAGCTATCGGTAAGGATCTGTTGAAACAATTTGATCAAGCTAGTCTTGTGTCAAGTGTCTCTTCCAGTGAGGAATGTACAGCAGGCAGAAACAATTCGCAAGCTTAAAAATAAGCAGGTACAGTTAGTTGCTTTTCCAGAGGCATTGTCAGCTTAATGTGCCGTTGATGCCCCCATCAGTGCTTTCATTACTTCTAGACGTGACCACACCAGTGTTCCCCTCCTAGCTTTCTCCCTACCTGAATTTTGGTTCTTCTAAAACTCAGCTTCCCGTGTCCTAGCTTGGAGCAAGTCCCATTCACCCTCCACCCCTGGGCTTGCTAACTAGGGCGACACGGTAGCACAGTGGTTAGCACTGTTGCTTCACAGCGCCAGGGTCCCATGTTCGATTCCTGGCTTGGGTCAGTGTCTGTGCGGAGTCTGCAGGTTCTCTCCATGTCTGGGTGGGTTTCCTCCGGGTGCTCCGGTTTCCTCCCACAAGTCCCGAAAGATGTGCTGTTAGGTAATTTGGACATTTTGAATTCTCCCTCTATGTACCCGAACAGGCGCCGGAATGTGGCGACTAGGGGATTTTCACAGTAACTTCATTGTAGTGTTAATGCAAGCCTACTTGTGACACTAATAAAGATTATATCCTCCAAACTAGCGGAGTTCTGGTCTCTTGTACTCTCCCAGCTCTGGTTTCTTGTACACCCCACCCCCCCCCCCCCCCCCCCCCCCCCCCTAGTTTTGATTGCTGCACCTTTAACTGTCTAGGTCCTAAACTACAAAATTGCCTCCATCAGTCTCGGTCTTTCTCCTCATTTATGATCTACCTTAAAAATCTACCCCTTTGATCAAACTGGTCATTTGCCCTCATGCCTCCGTACTTGGCACGGTGTCAACTTTTCTTTTATTGCTTCTGTGAAGTACACGGGGGCATTTTATGATGTTAGAAGTGATTTATAATTGTAAATTATTTATATTAAAGCAAAATACTTCCCTGGTGGAAATCTGAAAGAAAAAGAGAAAATGCTGGAAAATCTCAGCAAGTCTGACAGCATCTGTGGAGGGAGAAACAGAGTTTGATCCTTTGAATGCGGAGGGGTGATGGAATGAAAGCTGAGGATATGGGGAATCCTGTCATGCTTCTGGGAGGGGTATCCCCATCAAGTTATTCATGTTGGGATAACTGTTGGAATATAAATAGCTTTGTATTTTTTGTCTGTGCCCAGAATTGGGATCTGTGACTTCAAAAGATCAGGGGAAGAAGAATTAACACCTTGCAGCTGAGAGGTGAAAATTTATTCTCTATCTTTTGCTTGTCTCATTTCTTCCAGGATAGCTTAGAATTGTGCCTCATTTGACAGTTATTTTTTAACTCCCACTCTGCCCAGAAAATTTGTCGAGCCTGTTATGACTTCTGGTTATCTTGAATCGCTTTGCAGCCAATTCAATGCTGTTCATAAAATCATAGAATTTACAGTGCTGAAGGAGGTCATTCGGCCCGTCGAGTCTGCACCGGCTCCTGGAAATAGCATTCTACTCAATACCACACCTCCACCCTATCCCCGTAACTCAGCAACCCCACTTTACCTTTTTGGACACTAAGGGCAATTTAGCATGGCCAATCCACCTAACCTGCACATCTTTGGACTGTGGGAGGAAACCGGAGCACCCGGAGGAAACCCACGCAGACACGGGGAGAATGTGCAGACTCCGCACAGACAGTGACCCAAGCCGGGAGTCGAACCTGGGACCCTGGGGCTGTGAAGCAACAGTGCTAACCACTGTGCTACCCTGTTGAAGTGTAATGCAACATAGTAAACATGGCAACCAATTTGAGAACACTTCACCTTTGCCCATTGTCATGGAGCACGCTGATGTCATCTACAAGAGTATACCAATTTGGAACACCGGCTTGTGGGATGTATAGTTTTGTTTTGGTGTGAGGAGTTAAGTGAAGCCCCAGTGAGCATAAACAGTCCAGTTGCCATGTAACAATTATTAAAAACTATTTATTAAATAAAAGAAAAGACAAATACACACAAACAGGACTACTCTACTCTCATGCAATTAGGATGTATGAATTACTTTTAAAAAAATTTTTTTGTTAGAGTATCCAATTCATTTTTCCAATTAAGGGGCAATTTAGCGTGGCCAATCCACCTACCCTGCATATCTTTTTGGTTGTGGGGGCGAAACCCATGCAAACCTGGGGAGAATGTGCAAACTCCAGGCGGACAGTGACCCAGGGCCAGGATCGAACCTGACCTCGGCATCGTGAGGCAGCAGTGCTAACCACTGCGCCACCGTACTGCCCCTTGTATGAATTACTAAACACAGTTTATATAGAATGTTCCCCTTCTTCCAAATTATCTCTCTAACATCTGAACTCCCGACAGTCTTCCCAGTTTTCCTGAAACAATATCCAAATTAAATAACCAACTTGTAGTTGCCGCACGATATTGGGATGATACAGAAGTTTAGGAAATGTCTTCTCCTGGTCTAGTGAAGATGTTTAAAACTGCTGTTACGAACATTTTCTGCACAATCTTAGCTTTAAGACCTAGGGGCTTGTTTGATGTAAACCTGGCTTCTCGGCTGCTAACTGAAAAACTAGCTTTCAGGTTTGGTGGCTGGAACCTGGCCTGTCTGCTTTCTGAGACTGCTAGATGCAACTGCCTCCATGGCTTCTGATCGTCCATCCCTTTATTCTTCTTTGATTATGCCTTCTGAGTATTTGGCTATCTGCCCCAACCTATTTCCTTGACTATAGAATCTGTACAGCACAGATGAAGGCCTTTCGGCCCATTGAACCTGCACCAATCCTCAGCGCACTCTACCTAGACCCACTCCCCCATCCCTGCCACTCCACGCATTGATTGTGGCCAATCCACCTAATCTGCAAAATCCATGGACACTGAGGGACAATTTAGCACGGCCAATTCACCTAGCCTGCACACCTTTGGACTGTGGGAAGAAACTGGAACGCCCATGCAGAACGTGCAAACTCCACACAGACAGTCATCCAAGGCTGGAATTGAACCATGGTTCCTGGCGCTAACTACTGTGCCACCCTGTATACTTTAACATGTGTATATCTCTGTGATCTTATCAAATTTTTTTCCTGGTCCAGTGAAGATGTTCAAAACTACTGTTGAGGTTTTCTACACTGCCTAGGCTTTAAGACTTAGAGGCTTGTTTGATGTAAAGCTGACTGTGAGCTGAAAAACCAGCTTTCAGGCTTGGTGAAGACCTAGAGGCTGTTTCTCCTCATAAGGTATTCTAATCTCATTATCTGGAGAGACACATATCAATGGGATCTTTTGAATACAATCTACTGCTGTCTCTAGGCAGATTTCTACCTGTTGCTAGGCATCTTGTTTTGTTAATTTTTTTTTTTAAATTTAGAGTACCCAATTATTTTCTTTTCCCAATTAAGGGACAATTTAGCATGGTGAATCCACCTAACCAACACATCTTTGGGTTGTGGGGGTGGAACCCATGCAGACACGGGGAGAATGTGCAAATTCCACACGGACAGTGACCCAGGGCCAGGATTCGAACCCGGGTCCTCAGAGCAGTAGTCCCAGTGCTAACCACTGTGCCACCGTGCTGCCCTTTGTTAATTTGTTAATGCTGTTGCTAGGCAGATTTATGACACCGTATTGAAATTAATTTCCCATTTCCAAGCCCATTCTGCAAGTTTGTTTACGTGTTCTTGTATTGTTTAATAGACATCCTTTGTATTCACCTTATCTTTCAAGTTGGCAGATAAGGGCCTGTAAAATGCAATACTGAAGTGTTGGGATTGTGATTTTCATTACATTACTGATACGGTGTCTCGTCTCAAAAAATAGAATTGCAAGCTCGATGGAGAGTGTCACTAAAACACAAGCGCAATGCTGCCACTACTCGTGCCTGAATGCCAATGTTGAAAAGGTGATAGAGCAGTATTCTTTTGTTCGAGTTATGCAATGGCATCAGCAGAGAGATTCATCATTGAAGGAAACTTTCAAGGTTGGGTTGGTGGATGTCAGCATCTGGGATGTTGTTAGAAAGGCCAGTAATAATCATCTCATTACGAGCATGAACTGAAAGAAAATGCTGGAAAAACTACAGCATCCGTAGGGAGAGAAAAGAGCTAACGTTTCGAGTCCGATGACTCTTTGTCAAAGCATTGTCAGAGCATGAGCTGGTTATTACCATTGTTTTATGTCAATCAAATATGCTTCAGATAATTTGGATCAATCTTTGATTTAAGAATTGGCATCTAACGCGTTGCATCATTGCCTGCAACATGGACAATGGGATGAAAGAATGAGAAAGGGTTATATAAGCATTGGAATGCTGTGGAGCATTGAAACTTTTTAAAAAAAAAACATTTTATTGAAAATTTTTGGTCAACCAACACAGTACATTGTGCATCCTTTACACAATATTATAACAACACAAATAACAATGACCTATTTTATAAACAGAAAATGAATAAATAATAAATAACAAAAATGAAAACTAACCCTAATTGGCAACTGCCTTATCACAAGTAACACTCTCCAAAAATATAATTTAACAGTCCAATATATAATTATCTGTCGCAACGACCTATACATATTATACAGTATATATTAACAATCCTGAGAGTCCTTCTGGTTCCCCCCCCCCGATCCTGGGCTGCTGCTGCTGCCTTCTTTTTCCATTCCATCTATCTTTCTCTGCGAGGTATTCGACGAACGGTTGCCACCGCCTGGTGAACCCTTGAGCCGACCCCCTTAGAACGAACTTAATCCGCTCTAGCTTTATAAACCCTGCCATGTCATTTATCCAGGTCTCCACCCCCGGGGGCTTGGCTTCTTTCCACATTAGCAATATCCTGCGCCGGGCTACTAGGGACGCAAAGGCCAAAACATCGGCCTCTCTCGCCTCCTGCACTCCCGGCTCTTGTGCAACCCCAAATATAGCCAACCCCCAGCTTGGTTCGACCCGGACCCCCACTACTTTTGAAAGCACCTTTGTCACCCCCATCCAAAACCCCTGTAGTGTCGGGCATGACCAAAACATATGGGTATGATTCGCTGGGCTTCTCGAGCACCTCGCACACCTATCCTCCACCCCAAAAAATTTACTGAGCCGTGCTCCAGTCATATGCACCCTGTGTAATACCTTAAACTGAATCAGGCTTAGCCTGGCACACGAGGACGATGAGTTTACCCTGCTTAGGGCATCTGCCCACGGCCCCTCCTCGATCTCCTCCCCCAGCACTTCTTCCCATTTCCCTTTTCGTTCATCTACCATAGTCTCCCCTTCGTCCCTCATTTCCCTATATATATCTGACACCTTACCATCCCCCACCCATGTCTTTGAGATCACTCTGTCCTGCACCTCTTGTGTCGGGAGCTGCGGGAATTCCCTCACCTGTTGCCTCACAAACGCCCTCAGTTGCATATACCTGAATGCATTCCCTTGGGGCAATCCATATTTCTCGGTCAGCGCTCCCAGACTCGCGAACTACCCATCCACAAACAGATCTTTCAGTTGCGTTATTCCTGCTCTTTGCCACATTCCATATCCCCCATCCATTCCCCCCGGGGCAAACCTATGGTTGTTTCTTATCGGGGACCCCCCCAAGGCTCCAGTCTTTCCCCTATGCCGTCTCCACTGTCCCCAAATCTTCAGTGTAGCCACCACCACCGGGCTTGTGGTGTAGTTCCTCGGTGAGAACGGCAATGGGGCTGTCACCATAGCCTGTAGGCTAGTCCCCCTACAGGACGCCCTCTCTAATCTCTTCCACGCCGCTCCCTCCTCCTCTCCCATCCACTTACTCACCATTGAAATATTAGCGGCCCAATAATACTCACTTAGGCTCGGTAGTGCCAGCCCCCCCCCTATCCCTGCTACGCTGTAAGAATCCCTTCCTCACTCTCGGGGTCTTCCCGGCCCACACAAAACCCATGATGCTCTTTTCAATCCTTTTTAAAAAAGCCTTCGTGATCACCACCGGGAGGCACTGAAACACAAAGAGGAATCTCGGGAGGACCACCATCTTAACCGCCTGCACCCTCCCTGCCAGTGACAGGGATACCATATCCCATCTCTTGAAATCCTCCTCCATTTGTTCCACCAACCGCGTTAAATTTAACCTATGCAATGTGCCCCAATTCTTGGCTATCTGGATCCCCAGGTAACGAAAGTCTCTTGTTACCTTCCTCAACGGTAGGTCCTCTATTTCTCTACTCTGCTCCCCTGGATGCACCACAAACAACTCACTTTTCCCCATGTTCAATTTATACCCTGAAAAATCCCCAAACTCCCCAAGTATCCGCATTATTTCTGGCATCCCCTCCGCTGGTTACATATAGTAACAAATCGTCCGCATACAAAGATACCCGGTGTTCTTCTCCTCCTCTAAGTACTCCCCTCCACTTCTTGGAACCCCTCAATGCTATCGCCAGGGGCTCAATCGCCAGTACAAACAATAATGGGGACAGAGGGCATCCCTGCCTTGTCCCTCTATGGAGCCGAAAATATGCAGATCCCCGTCCATTCGTGACCACGCTCGCCATCGGGGCCCTATACAACAGCTGCACCCATCTAACATACCCCTCTCCAAAACCAAATCTCCTCAACACCTCCCACAAATAATCCCACTCCACTCTATCAAATGCTTTCTCGGCATCCATCGCTACTATCTCCGTTTCCCCCTCTGGTGGGGGCATCATCATTACCCCTAACAGCCTCCGTATATTCGTGTTCAGCTGTCTCCCCTTCACAAACCCAGTTTGGTCCTCGTGGACCACCCCCGGGACGCATTCCTCTATTCTCATTGCCATTACCTTGGCCAGGATCTTGGCATCTACATTTAGGAGGGAAATAGGTCTATAGGACCCGCATTGTAGCGGATCCTTTTCCTTCTTTAAGAGAAGCGATATCGCTGCTTCAGACATAGTCGGGGGCAGTTGTCCCCTTTCCTTTGCCTCATTAAAGGTCCTCGTCAATACCGGGGCGAGCATGTCCACATATTTACTATAGAATTCGACTGGAAATCCATCCGGTCCCGGGGCCTTTCCCGCCTGCATGCTCCTAATTCCTTTCACCACTTCTTCTACCTCGATCCGTGCTCCCAGTCCCACCCTTTCCTGCTCTTCCACCTTGGGAAATTCCAGCCGATCCAAAAAGCCCATCATTCTCTCCCTCCCATCCGGGGGTTGAGCTTCATATAATTTTTTATAAAATGTCTTGAACACTCCATTCACTCTCTCCGCTCCCCGCTCCATCTCTCCTTCCTCATCCCTCACTCCCCCTATTTCCCTCGCTGCTCCCCTTTTCCTCAATTGGTGTGCCAGCAACCTGCTCGCCTTCTCCCCATATTGGTACTGTACACCCTGTGCCTTCCTCCATTGTGCCTCTGCAGTGCCCGTAGTCAGCAAGTCAAATTCTACATGTCGCCTTTGCCTTTCCCTGTACAGTCCCTCCTCCGGTGCTTCCGCATATTGTCTGTCCACCCTCAAAAGTTCTTGCAGCAACCGCTCCCGTTCCTTACTCTTCTGCTTCCCTTTATGTGCCCTTATTGATATCAGCTCCCCTCTAACCACCGCCTTCAGAGCCTCCCAGACCACTCCCACCTGGACCTCCCCATTATCATTGAGTTCCAAGTACTTTTCAATGCACCCCCTCACCCTTAGACACCCCTCCTCATCTGCCATTAGTCCCATGTCCATTCTCCAGGGTGGGCGCCCTCCTGTTTCCTCCCCTATCTCCAAGTCTACCCAGTGTGGAGCGTGATCCGAAATGGCTATAGCCGTATACTCCGTTCCCCTCACCTTCGGGATCAACGCCCTTCCCAGCACAAAAAAGTCTATTCGCGAGTAGACTTTATGGACATAGGAGAAAAACGAGAACTCCTTACTCCTAGGTCTGCTAAATCTCCACGGGTCTACACCTCCCATCTGCTCCATAAAATCTTTAAGTACCTTGGCTGCTGCCGGCTCCTTCTAGTCCTGGACTTCGACCTATCCAGCCCTGGTTCCAACGCCGTATTAAAATCTCCCCCCATTATCAGCTTTCCCATCTCTAGGTCCGGAATGCGTCCTAGCATCCGCCTCATAAAATTGGCATCATCCCAGTTCGGGGCATATACGTTTACCAAAACCACCGTCTCCCCCTGTAGTTTGCCACTCACCATCACGTATCTGCCCCCGTTATCCGCCACTATAGTCTTTGCCTCGAACATTACCCGCTTCCCCACTAATATAGCCACCCCCCTGTTTTTCGCATCTAGCCCCGAATGGAACACCTGCCCCACCCATCCTTTGCGTAGCCTAACCTGGTCTATCAGTTTCAGGTGCGTTTCCTGTAACATAAGCACATCTGCCTTAAGTTTCTTAAGGTGTGCGAGTACCCGTGCCCTCTTTATCGGCCCGTTCAGCCCTCTCACGTTCCACGTGATCAGCCGGGTTGGGGGGCTTCCTACCCCCCCCCCCCCCCCCCCTTGTCGATTAGCCATCCCCTTTTTCCAGCTCCTCACCCGGTTCCCACGCAGCTGTATCTCCCCCAGGCGGTGCCCCCCCCGCCCATCCCCTCCCATACCAGCTCCCCCCTCTCCCCAGCAGCAGCAACCCAGTAATTCCCCCCTCCCACCCCCCCCGCTAGATCCCCCGCTAGCGTAATTACTCCCCCCATGTTGCTCCCAGAAGTCAGCAAACTCTGGCCGACCTCGGCTTCCCCCCGTGACCTCGGCTCGCACCGTGCGATGCCCCCTCCTTCCTGCTTCTCTATTCCCGCCATGATTATCATAGCGCTGGAACCAAGCCCGCGCTTCTCCCTTGGTCCCGCCCCCAATGGCCAACGCCCCACCTCCCCTCCTCCCCCCTTCACCACCTGTGGAAGAGAGAAAAGTTACCACATCGCAGGATTAGTACATAAAACTCCTCTTTCCCCCCTTTTCAACCCCCCTCTTCGCCCCCCACATTCGCCCCACCACTTTGTTCAAACGTTCTTTTTAATAACCCGCTCATTCCAGTTTTTCTTCCACAATAAAAGTCCACGCTTCATCCGCCGTCTCAAAGTAGTGGTGCCTCCCTCGATATGTGACCCACAGTCTTGCCGGTTGCAGCATTCCAAATTTTATCTTTTTATGAAGCACCGCCTTGGCCCGATTAAAGCTCGCCCTCCTTCTCGCCACCTCCGCACTCCAGTCTTGATAAACGCGGATCACCGCGTTCTCCCATTTACTGCTCCGAGTTTTCTTTGCCCATCTAAGGACCATTTCTTTATCCTTAAAACGGAGGAATCTCACCACTATGGCTCTGGGAATTTCTCCTGCTCTCGGTCCTCGCGCCATCACTCGGTATGCTCCCTCCACCTCCAACGGACCCGCCGGGGCCTCCGCTCCCATTAACGAGTGCAGCATCGTGCTCACATATGCCCCGACGTCCGCTCCCTCCACACCTTCAGGAAGACCAAGAATCCTCAGGTTGTTCCTCCTTGCATTGTACTCCAGTGCCTCCAACCTTTCCACACATCGTTTCTGATGTGCCTCATGCATCTCCGTCTTCACCACCAGGCCCTGTATGTCGTCCTCATTCTCGGCTGCCTTTGCCTTCACGACCCGAAGCTCCCGCTCCTGGGTCTTTTGTTCCTCCTTTAGCCCTTCGATCGCCTGTAGTATCGGGGCCAACAGCTCTTTCTTCATTTCCTTTTTGAGCTCTTCCACACAGCATTTCAAGAACTCTTGTTGTTCAGGGCCCCATGTTAAACTGCCACCTTCCGACGCCATCTTAGTTTTTGCTTGCCTTCCTTGCCGCTGTTCTAAAGGATCCACTGCAATCCGGCCACTTTCTCCTCCTTTTTTCATCCGTATCCAGGGGGGATTCCCTTCTGGTTTACCGCACAGTGTTTTTAGCCGTCAAAATTGCCGTTGGGGCTCCTATCAAGAGCCCAAAAGTCCGTTTCACCGGGAGCTGCCGAAACGTGCGACTCAGCTGGTCATCGCCGCACCCGGAAGTCGCCCGCATTGAAACTTTTATAATCTTTCATGCCACTTATATTAACACTGTAATGAAATTACTGTGAAAATCCCCTAGTCGCCACTCCGGTGCTTATTTAGGTACACTGAGGGAGATTTCAGAATGTTCAATTCACCTAACAGCCCATCTTTCGGGATTTTTACATGGAGTTGAGTTGGTTTCTGTGCTTGCAACTCATCACTTCCTTGGACCTAACTGTTCAGTGACATCAGAAGATGTTAACAAGTGCTTCTGCATTGTAGGAAAGCTTCAGAATCTGGGGTTACAGCAAGTCTTTAACAATCAAAGACATTTATAATCTTTAATAAAACAAAGATCGATAAGTTAACAAAAATGAGAAGGGAAAGGGCAGCACGGTGGCGCAGTGGGTTAGCACTGCGACCTCACCGCGCCGAGGTCCCAGGTTTTATTCCGGCTCTGGGTCACTGTCCGTGTGGAGTTTGCACATTCTCCCCGTGTTTGCGTGAGTTTCGCCCCCACAACCCAAAGATGTGCAGGTTAAGTGGATTAACAGTGCTAAATTGCCCCTTAATTGTGAAAAACGAATTGGGTACTCTAAATCTTTTTTAAAATGAGAAGGGATGGCGGCCCCTGGCGGGGCACTGTAACTAAAGTGAAACATAAAAGGAAACAAAGCTAATTAAACTGAAATATAATTTCTGGGGGTAATGATGTTCCCGCAGTGGCCACCGGTCACGGAAGGCCTGGAGCGTACTGGTAGATATTGCATGCGCTCTTGCTTGCACCAGGAGGCCACCCAACCGTGAACGTAGCTGTGGCAAGAGGGGCAGGTAGTTGTATTGGACAACCGCCCATCCGTAACCTGGACCTATTAATGGCCACCTTGGATAGGCCTAAAAACATTCTACTGTACTCCCTATACTCAAACGACTGTGTGGCAACATTCAACTCCATTTCAATCTATAAGTTTGTGGATGATACAACTATGGTGGGTCGTATCTCAAACAACGAAGAATCGGACTACAGAAAGGAGATCGATCACTTGGTTGCATGGTGTACCAAAAACAACCTCTCTCTAAATGTCGGCAAAACCAGGGAACTGACCAGTGACTTAAGGAAGCGTAGCATGCCCCCTACCCCCCCGACATCAATGGCTCCGAAGTAGAGATGGTCGATAGCTTTTAAGTTCCTGGGGGGTCACCATCACCAACAGTCTGTCCTGGTTCACTTGCGTTGGTGCAACAGTCAAGAAAGCCCAACAATGTCTCTACTTCCTACGGAAGCTAAAGAAATTCGGCATGTCTGCATCAACTCTCTCAAACTTCTGCATAGAGAGCATCCTATCCGGCTGCATCACAGCTTGGTATGGCAACTGCTCGGCCCAAGATTGCAAGAAACTGCAGAGTGTGGTGAACTCAGCCCAACGCGTCACAAAAGCTTGCCACCCTTCCATTGATTCTTTCTACTGCCTCAGGAAGGCAGACAACATTGTCAGTGACCCCTCACACCCAGGCTTTGCCCTCTTCCAGACCTTTCCACCTGAAGATACAGAAGTCTGAAGACCGGAACAGCTTCTTTCCCACAGCTACTAGACTCCTCAACAACTCTCCCTCGGACTGATCTGTTCCTAGTAAGAACACTCTTCACTTCACCCTATGCTGCACTTGCTAATGTATTTGCTTTGTTTGGCCCTTGTTCCGCACTGACGCTATTTGTCGATGTACTTTGTTTGTTGTCTACTGTGTACGTTACCTTTGCCGCAGAAAAATGCTTTTTACTGTACTTCGGTACATGTGAAAATCAATCAATCAATCAGGCTTAAGCGGATGACCTTCTCTTCCAACTTCCATCCGTACCAGGTCTGAACTTGCTATTTGCAAATATAAAGCACATCCTGATGAATCTGTCGTGCAATACTTTACCAGTTGCAACAAGATTAAGTAACTATGATCTGAGTATTGGCCATCCAGAGAAAAAACACAGTAACAGCCATCAGCATTGGCAGTTCAGTGTTGGCAATCAGTTCATCTATCTGAACTCTCAAATCAAGAATATTGTGCATTTGAAAGATTAAAAAAAATGTCTAGAACTACTTTTCAAAATGTATTCACCGCCATCTTTCACATTTTGTTTCTTTAAAAAAAAAATTTGAAGTATCCAATTCATTTTATCCAATAAAGGGGCAATTTAGCGTGGCCAATCCACCTACCCGGCAGGAAGACTAGATCGTTTTTTAAAATAAATTTGGTCCTGGGACAGCACGTTGATGTCCGGGTGAGGCAGTCTGCTCTGCTGGGCTCCGGGCCTGATCCACCTGAGGGGGCATGCATGTGCTGGACACTCAGCATTCTTGAAAGCCAGTCTTGACTGTTGGGTGCTTCTCCTGTGATCGGGAGTGCTGTGATTGATCACGACCCAAGTTTGAAAAACCCTGGCCTTGTAGGTGAGGGAGAAACGTTTGGAAGTTGGAAGATCAGCTCCTGAGCAAGGAGTACCAAACCTTCCTCCTGCTTCAGTAATTATGGTATTTATTTGGCCACTGCCTTGGTTGGGTAGGTAATTGAAAGCAAACCCAAATGGTAGTTTTGTTTTTAAGGCTTTTTCTAGAGGTGAACCGTGAAAGATTATTCACAGAGCAGCCAGCCCTCAGAAATAAGAGTGAAATGAGGTATTTGGGAAAGTAGGAGAGAATTACAGAAAATGGGTGGTTGAAGGCTTATCAGTGGAAATGATAGTATTCATGATGATCCAGATAAGCAAAATACTACAGATGCTGAAGATCTGTATTAAAAGCCGAAAATGCTGGATAAACTTAGCAGGCGAGGCAGCATTTGTGGAGAGAATTTTTTAAATTTGAGTACCCAATTATTTTTTTCCAATTAAGGGGCAATTTAACGTGGTCAATCGGCCTGCCCTGCTCATCTTTGGGTTGTGAGGGTGAAACCCACACGAACTCGGGGAGAATGTGCAAACTCCACACGGACAGTGACCCAGAGCCGGGATCGTACTCGGGTCCTCAGTGCCGTGAGGCAGCAGTGCTAACCACTGCACCACTGTGCTGCCCTCAGAAACATAGTTAACATTTCAAGTTTAAATTACTCTTCTACAGAACCTATCTTTAGGGCTGGAGGAAGTTATAGAGGCCTGTCTCTTTTGAGACGTGTTGATGCACAGGTGGAAGCTGTGCACTTGGTTTTTTTCACCTGTTCCTCTCCATCTTTAGTCCGAGATTTCCACACCCTAGAGATGTGTACCTTGCAATGATGGAAATGCAAAGATTCATTAGCTGTCAAGTATTAAGAATGTTACAGCTTGCCTAAACACAAATTTTTATCAAAACTATTTTCCCTTCCAATTTGGGGATAACTGTGAAGTCATCCAGATAATGGAATTGCCTTCAATTCCAAGAATAAGAGCAGACATCAGCCAAGTAGATTTCAATTTACTCCAGATATTTGGATTGAACACTGTATTTTGTCAGAAACCTTGAAATTTCTTTGGGTGATGTAAGTTAGATTTCTACCTAACAGTCCGGCGCGAGAACTTGTTATTCATTTCATTTGTTTACTTTTTAAAAAATTATTTTTCACATTTTCTCCCACATTTACACCCATCAACAATAAACAATAATCAGCAAGATATGTCATTCCCCATAATAACAACAATCCCATCCGCCCACCAACCCCCAAACCTCAGCCCATATGTTTACATAAACAAATGACAAAAAGGAATCAGGGATTACCCATAGTCACCTTAAAAAAAAAAATTTTTTTAAAATGTAAAACATTTATTACCAAAAATAATTTCATAAATACAAAACTTTGATACCAGTTAACATTTAACTGAACGTTTAACTTCATCAGCTGAACAATGACATAAGAATGCCTCAACTTTTATAAATTTCTTGAAACAAAATATATTTTTGCACTAAAACACAATGGGCCTGTCTATTTGTAAAGGAAATGGAGGCAAGGAGGGGAGGGAGGGAAGGGCGCGAAGGGGAGGGTTTTCACAATTATTAATTGACAAGCTCAATGTCCAAAAATAACAGCTGCAGAAGCGCAGTGTCCCGGCACATCTCCTCTGACATCATTTTGGGATGTCCTTTCGCAGCACACTCTGTGGGTGATTGATTCAATGCAATACCGAGTTGTATGTGTCTCTGTGCTGGTGGAGGGTGGGGATGACACCTGTGATGCCTCAACGGTGGCATCCTCAGAGCTGTCCTTCGAGGTGTTCTCTGGGGGCGGGGGGCACCCTGGATGGGCCAGCACCATCAGATGGAGATCCTGAACTGCTGCATGCAGACGCGGCAGAGTCTAAGAAGTCCCTGAGATTGGAACATTCAGCGTTCTCCAGCGTTCCACCATCATGTTCACCCATAGTCACCCTTAATCTACACAGCCCCCCCCCCCCCCCCCCCCCAAACTAATGTTCGATGTTGTCCAGTTCTTGAAAGTGCATAATAAATAGCACCCATGACTTGTAGAACCCCTCCGAGCTTCCCCTCAATTCGAACTTAACCTTCTCAAGGGTCAAGTATTCCAACAGGTCCCCCCCGCCACGCCAGGGCACTGGATGTAGAGGCTGCACTCCATCCCAGCAGGTTCCGCCTTCGGGCGATCTACGAGGCGAAGGCTATGATATCTGCCTCCGCTCCCGTTTCCAACCCTGGCTGGTCCGACACCCCGAATATGGCCTCCTGGGGACCCGGGTCCAGTTTCACACGCACCACCTTGGATTACCCTAAACACCTCCTTCCACCTTTCATATCCACCACCACCATACCACCGGGCCCTGCCCCATAAGCCTGACCCGCCCCTGTCCATTGTTAACATCGAGCCCCTTCCCCCCCCTCTCTCCCCCCCCCCCCTCCCAAGAACCGCCCCTACAAAAACATCCCCCAACATCCCTCCCTCCACCCACTCTTGCTCGCCTCATAGGCCCATTGAAGCCTGCTATCCAGGCTCCAATGTCCGCAGTCCTCCTCTCACCTCACCCCTGTTCACTAACTGACTCTAGTTAGCTAGCGCGGGTGGCTCCCCCCTGCCAATACCTCTCGCCCCCTTCCGCCCAGTCCCAGAGAAAGAAACACCAAAACAAGCCCAACAATCCAACCCCTACAACTCTCTAACATAACATTTAAAAAAAATATATATATTTTTTATTAAGGTCCCCCCCCCCCCCCCACCCACCCCCCGTAACAAAATAACGCAAAATCTCCCTGAGCACGATATATACATGGCAAGATGGTATATTTACATAGCTTTATACACTGGCTCTTGGCCGCACGTACCGTTTCTCCCCACCCTCCATGCTATCTCCCGCTCGTCTATCCCCTCAAACAATCTCTCATTTCCCCCCCCCCCCCCCCCTCCCAGGGTTGCTGCTGCTACTGATCAACCTTCTTCTAACCTTCCACGAGATATTCTAGGAATGGTTGCCACCGCCTGTAAAACCCCTGTGCAGACCCTCTCAAAGCAAACTTAATTCTCTCCAATTTTATGAACCCCGCCATGTCGTTAATCCAGACCTCCAGGCTAGGGGGCTTCGCCTCCTTCCACAATAGCAAGACCCTTCGCCGGGCTACTAGGGACGCAAAGGCCAGAATTCCGGCCTCTTTCGTCTCCTGCACTCCCGGCTCCTCCACTACTCCAAATATTGCTAGTCCCCAGCTTGGCTTGACCCGGACTTTCACCACCTGGGATATTACTCCCGCCACACCTCTCCAGAACCCCTCCAATGCCGGGCATGACCAAAACATATGGACTTGGTTCGCCGGGCTCCCTGAACATCGTTCACATCTATCCTCTACCCCAAAGAACCTACTCAGCCTCGCCCTGGTCAAATGCGCTCTGTGAACCACCTTAAATTGTATCAGACTGAGCCTGGCACACGAGGAGGAGATATTAACTCTACCCAGGGCATCCGCCCATAGCCCTTCCTCAATCTCCTCCCCCAGCTCCTCCTCCCATTTACCTTTCAATTCTTCTACTAGCGCTTCCCCCTCTTTCATCTCTTGGTATATTTCCGACACCTTGCCCTCCCCGACCCATGCCCCCGAGATCACCCTATCTTGAACTTCTTGTGCCGGGAGCAATGGAAATTCCCTCACCTGTCGCCTCACAAAAGCCCTAACCTGCATATATCTAAATGCCGCCACCACCGGGCTTGTGGTGTATTTTGTCGGCGAGAGCGGCAGTGGTGCCGTTACCAACGCCCCCATCTCCATCCTCTTCCATGCCGCCCCCTCTCCCTCCATGACCCACTTGCCGATTATCGCCACGTTTGCTGCACAGTAGTAACTCTCTAGGTTTGGCAAAGCCAACCCTCCTCGGTCCCTGTTGCGTTCCAAGAACCCTCTCCTAACCCTCGGGGTCTTATTTGCCCACACATACCCCATAATACTCCTACCTACTCTCTTGAAAAAGCCCTTGGTGATCACGATGGGGAGGCACTGAAACACGAACAAAAACCTCGGAAGGACCACCATTTTGACCGACTGCACCCTACCCGCCAACGAGAGCGGGAGCATGTCCCATCTTTTAAAATCCTCCTCCATTTGCTCCACCACCCTCGTCAAATTTAGTTTATGTAGGGCCCCCCAACTTCTGGCTATCTGGATCCCCAGATACCGAAAACTCCTCTCCGCCCTCCTCAGCGGCAGGTCCCCTATCCCTCTTTCTTGGCCCCCTGCCTGTAATACAAAAAGCTCACTCTTCTCTACATTAAGCTTGTAGCCCGAGAACTCTCCAAACTCCTTCAGAGTCTGCATGACCTCCACCATCCCCTCCATTGGGTCCGCCACGTATAGCAGCAGGTCATCCGCATATAGCGATACCCGATGCTCCTTTCCCCCGCGGACTATCCCCCTCCATTTCTGAGACTCCCTAAGTGATATGGCCAAGGGTTCGGTCGCCAATGCAAACAACAGGGGGGACAGGGAGCACCCCTGTCTCGTTCCTCGGTACAGCCGAAAGTACTCCGACCTCCGCCGGTTCGTGACTACGCTCGCCACCGGGGCGCTGTAAAGGAGCTTAACCCATCTAATAAACCCTCCCCGAATCCAAACCTGCGCAATACCTCCCAGAGGTACTCCCACTCTACTCGGTCAAAGGCTTTTTCCGCGTCCATAGCTGCCACTATCTCCGCCTCTCCCTCCTCCGATGTCATCGTTATCACGTTTAAGAGCCGCCGCACATTGGTATTTAACTGCCTGCCCTTTACGAATCCCGTTTGGTCCTCGTGAATCACCCCCGGGACACAGTCCTCAATCCTAGTGCCCAGTACCTTCGCCAATAGCTTAGCATCCACATTGAGGAGCGAAATCGGCCTGTACGATCCACATTGCAGTGGATCCTTGTCTCGCTTTAGAATCAAGGAGATTGTCGCCTCCGACATTGTCTGGGGCAGGGTTCCCTCCTCTCTTGCCTCGTTGAAGGTCCTCACTAGTAGCAGGGCCAGCAGGTCCACATATTTTCTATAGAATTCCACCGGGAACCCGTCCGGCCCCGGGGCCTTTCCCGCCTGCATGCTCCCCAAACCCTTACTCAACTCCTCCAACCCAATTGGTACCCCCAAACCAACCGCCTCCTGCTCCTCCACCCTCGGGAACCCCAGCTGGTCCAGGAATCACCTCATCCCCCCTTCCCCCCCCGGGGGCTGGGATCTGTACAGCTCTTCATAGAAGTCCTTGAATATCTTATTTATTTTCGTTGCACTTCGAACCGTGGCTCCCCTTCCATCTTTGATTCCCCCTATTTCCCTCGCTGCCGCCCTCTTACGGAGCTGGTGCGCCAGCATCCGACTAGCCTTTTCCCCGTACTCGTAAGTCGCCCCTTGCGCCTTCCTCCACTGTGCCTCCGCCTTGCCCGTGGTCAGCAGGTCAAACTCCGTCTGGAGCCGTCGCCTTTCCCCAAGTAATCTTTCCTCCGGGGCCTCTGCGTATCTCCTGTCCTCTTGCAAGATCTCCCCCACTAACCTCTCCCTTTCCATTCCCTCTATCTTCTCCCTATGAGCCCTGATGGAGATCAGCTCTCCCCTGATCACCGCCTTCAACGCCTCCCATACCACCCCCACTTGCACCTCCCCGTTGTCGTTGGCCTCCAAGTACCTTTCAATACTTGTTAGGTGGATTGGCCATGCTAAATTGCCCATAGTGTCCAAAATTGCCCTTAGTGTTGGGTGGGGTTACTGGGTTATGGGGATAGGGTGGAGGTGTGGTCCTTGAGTGGGGTGCTCTTTCCAAGAGCCGGTGCAGACAAGATGGGCCGAATGGCCGCCATAGAATGTAAATTCTATGATTCTATAATACACCCCCTCACCTTCCCACACACTACCTCATCGGCCAGCAGTCCCACATCCAGCCGCCACAGCGGGCATTGGTCCCTCTCCTCTCCCAGCTCCAGTTCCACCCAGTGCGGGGCATTGTCCGAAACGGCTATGGCCGAATACTCCGTCCCCTCCACTCTCGGGATGAGCGCCCTGCCCGGAACAAAGAAATCTATCCGGGAGTAAGCCTTATGCACGTGGGAGAAAAAAGAAAATTCCCTGGCCTGCGGTCTTGCAAACCTCCATGGGTCCACTCCCCCCATCTGATCCATAAACCCCCTAAGTACCTTGGCCGCCACCGGCCTCCTTCCCGTCCTTGATCTGGAGCGGTCCAGTGCTGGGTCCAGCACCATATTGAAGTCCCCTCCCATTATCAGTCTTCCTACCTCCAGGTCCGGAATGCGCCCCAACATGCGCTTCATAAATCCCGCATCATCCCAGTTCGGGGCGTATACATTTACCAACACCACCCACGTCCCTTGCAACCTACCACTCACCATCACATATCTCCCTCCATTATCCGCTACGATAGTCTTGGCCTCAAATGACACGTGCTTTCCCACCAGAATTGCCACCCCTCTATTTTTTGCGTCCAATCCCGAGTGAAATACCTGTCCTACCCATCCCTTTCTTAACCTGACCTGGTCCGCCACCTTCAGGTGTGTCTCTTGGAGCATTGCCACGTCTGCCTTCAGTCCCTTCAAGTGCGCGAACACTCGAGCCCGCTTCACCGGCCCATTCAGGCCCCTCACGTTCCACGTTATCAGCCGGATTGGAGGGACTCTCCCTCCCCCTCCCCCCCGCCGACTAGCCATCTCCTTTTCTGGGCCAGTCCCTTGTCCGCGTCTCCTTCACTCTCCAGTCCCCCAGCCGGGGGACCCCCGTCCCAGCCACCTCTTCTGTGTCCCGTTCTCTTTCGGCCAGTGCAGCAGCAACCCTTTTTCTCCCCCCCCCCACCTCTCTTTCTGCCCCCCCCCCCCCCAACCGCTAGATCCCCGTCTAGCTTTTTTGCTCACCCATATCACTCCCGTAAGTTAGCTGACACCTGCTGACCCCGGCTTCCCCTTAACCCCCCCCCCCCCGTGTGGGAATCTCCCAATCAATGTACACTCCCTTGTTCCCCTTCCCGCCTTTTTTTGCCGCGCACGGGAAAGACAACCCCGCGCTTTCCAAAGCCTGCCCCACCCCCCATAGCGCAGCTTCTGTCGTGGCCTTGTCCCTCTCCCCCAGCCCATATATCATTTCCTGCGCGTGGTTGACCCCCTATGTACAACAACCATCATACTTCAACCCTCAAACACCCCCCTCCCACACAAACCCTCAATTAGAGTCCAATTTTTCAGCTAGTATAAAGGTCCACGCCTCTTCGGGCGTTTCGAAGTAGTGGTGTTGGCCATTATGTGTAACCCACAGTCGCGCTGGCTGCAACATTCCAAATTTCACTCCTTTCCGATGGAGCACCGCTTTGGCCCGGTTGAAACCCGCTCTCTGCTTAGCGACCTCCACGCTCCAGTCCGGGTATATTCTGATCTCCGCATTGTCCCATTTGCTGCTCCGTTCCTTCTTGGCCCATTTCAGGACCCTCTCTCTGTCCATAAACCGGTGAAATCTCACCACCATCGCCCTTGGCGGCTCTTTTGCCTTGGGCTTCCTCGCTAGCACTTGGTGCGCCCCATCCAGCTCCAGCAATCCCGGGGGGGCCTCCGCACCCATCAGCGACCCGATCATTGTGCCCGCATATGCCGCGGCATCGGCCCCCTCCACTCCTTCTGGGAGACCCAGGATCCTCAAGTTGTTTCTCCTCGACCTATTCTCCAGGTCTTCGAGTCTTCCCTCCCACGTCTTGTGCAGCGCCTCGTGCCGCTCCACTCTCTCCGCCTGGCCCACGAGCTCGTCGTCGTTCTCACTCACTTTTTCCTGGATCTCCTGGATCTTCACCTCTTGGGCTTTCTGGGTTGCTCCAAGTCTTTCAACCATTGCCAGAACAGGCGCCACCATCTCCTTACGCAGCTCCTAGAAGCAGCACTTGATGAACTCTTTCATCTCCTCTCTGTCCGTGGGCGCCGCCATTTTGTTTTATCTTTCTTTTTCTTCTTCTCCCGCTGCTCTAGGGCCGCTTTTTTCGCCGTTTTGCTGCGGGTCCGATCCATTCAGGTCTGTAGGGGACTTTCCTTCCTTCCCCACGGGTTGGTTTTTTTGAAAAATGCCGTTGGGGCTCCGTTAGCTGGCCCAAAAGTCCGTTTTCGCGGGAGCTGCCGAATCGCGTGGCTTAGCTCCGCATCGCCGCAACCCGGAAGTCCACTCACATAACATTTAACCGTCGCAACACAGAACGCCATTAACTTGAACTCTGTAACAATGCAAAGAGAAGTAAATTTCAATACAAATCAGTAAAAAGAAAGTTGTAACATTTGTACATTTGTACATTTTCCAGCCCCTCAAACACAGTCCACAGTCTTTCTTCCAGTTCCGCTCTTCACATCTGTCCCAAGCCTTCTGCCCTCACGAACGCCTCAGCCGCCTCCGCTGTCTCAAAATAAAAGTCTTTGGCTTCATATGTTACTCTCAACTTCTTGTATAAAGCCGCCTTCACTCGCCCAAACGCCGCTCGTCTTTTTGCCAACTCCACCATCCAGTCCTGGTAGATCCGAACCTCAGTACCATCCCACAGCACCTCACGCTTCTGCTTCGCCCAGCTTAATACTTTCTCCTTCATGCAAAACTTATGGAAGCAGATAATTACTGCCCTTGGCGGCTCGTTCACTTTGGGCTTCGGCCTTAATGACCGATGAGCTCGGTCTAGCTCGTACAGGGTGGGGTTCTCACCCTCCCCCATCAGCTCCGTCAACTTCTTAGCAAAGTATTGCGTTGGCCTTGGGCCCTCTGTCCCTTCGGGCAAGCCCACAATTCTCAAATTGTGCCGCCTTGAGCGGTTTTCCAAGTCTTCCAGCTTTGCTCGGAGTCCTCTGTTAACCTCCACCACCCTCTGCAGCTCGTCCCCCATCGAGGTGACCTGGTCGCTGTGTCATGTCACGGCCTCCTCCACCTCCTTCATCTTCTCGCCCTGCTCTCTCACCTCGGCCAATGCCTTTGTCACCTCCACCCTGATCGGGCCGATTGCCTCCTCCAACAATGACCTCACCACGACCACCATCTCTTTCCTCAGGATCTCCATGTGCCTCATCAAACGTTTTTCCAGCTCCACCACCATCACCTCGGTCATCTTCTCCACCGTAAGTAGTGCGGTCCCGCCTTGCAGTTCGGCTTCCGCCATCCTGTCAACACTTTTGTTTTTGCTCGTCTTCTCCTTCGGCGGCGAACCCGCGTTTCCTCTCTTTGACGCTGCTTTTTGCATCTTTTAGCGGCTTATTGTTTTTTATCTTCTTTCCTTTCTCCTCTCTCCCCCTTCACCCTCCTGCCCTTCATCAATCTGAAATTCTTCTTTTTTGAGAAAAAAAAATTTGACCAAACTTCCATGAATCTTCTTTCTTTCTCCTCTTCATTCACCTGGGACCAGGCTTCAACCTTCTTCTTCCTAGGTGGGAGCCATCCGACGTGGAGCATCCTCCCTACATGGCGCTCGGGCCTGCCCCCACAGCCTCTCCGTAGCTCCGCCCCCGCTGATCTGACCTGCCGGGCCCGGCACCTCAGCCCCCGACACCTGCGCGGGGTTCTTCGCCGGCTTTTAAACCGGCTGGCTGCTCGTGGCGGCCCCAAAGGCCGACACTAGTCGCGGAGTGGGTGGGGTCTTGGGGATTTCCCCGAAATCGCCGCGAACTGCGTCCACCGGCGGGAGCTCTTTTTTTTGCGGCCACCCTGCTCGCCCACCCCACCGGAAGTCCATTTGTTTACTTTATCTTTATTTTTTTAAAGAAAATATTTTATCGAGGCATTTATAATTTTAACAATTTTCCAACATCAAATTTCAACAAAAACACAACAATATAACCAATAACCCCCGCAGAGCACAAACCCCAGCCAACATGGCTTACACAAACTGTGCCACCAACCCCAGCCACCCCTCCGTTGGTTCTCCTGTCCTTACTCGTCTCTCCCATGCCTCCCCTTTCCTCCTCTCTCCCTATAACTCATACCCCTGACTTCAGGGCTTTGAGTCCCTCCATCCTAGTAAGATCTATCTCCGGACCACCAGGGAGGCAAAGGCCAGGACGTTGGTCTCTCTCACCCCTTGGGCTCTCGGGTCATCCGACACACCACAGATCGCTACTTCTGGACTGGGTTGGAACCTGCCTCCGCACAAAATCCCTCACCTGCAGATACCTGAACCCATTCCCCCTGGCAACTCAAACTCCTCCAGCTTCTCCAGGCTCGGGGAAACCCTCATCAATAAAGAGATCACCAAATCTCTCGATCCCTACCCGGTGCCACCTGCGAGCTCCCCCAGAGCGAACCGGTGGTCATCACATATCGGTGCCCACACCGATGCCCCCTCAAACCCCATGTGCTGCCTCCACTGTCCCCACACTCTCTGCCACTACTATCGGGCTTGTGGAGCACCGAGCCAGCGCGAACGGCAGACGTGCCGTTAACATGCCCACAAACCCGTGTCCTTACATGATGCCGCCTCCACCCGCTTGCATACCGACCCCATCCCCACTACCCACTTCTTGACCATCACAATATTCGCCGCCCAGTAGTAATTAATAAAATGCGGAAGAGTCAGCCCCCCCACGCCCCAATGCTACCGCTTCAGCAGCACCTCTTCCACCCGTGGGGTTTTACCCCCCCCAAACAAATCCCGAGATCACTGCATTCACATTTTTGAAGAACGCCTTGGGGATAAAAATTGGGAGGCGCTGAAAAACGAGCAAAAATCTCGGGAGGACTGTCATTTTTAAAAAATATATATATTTTATTCAAGATTTTTGGCCAAACATAACAGTACGTAGTGTTTCTTTTACACAACAATAAAGCAATATAAATAACAGTGGCCAGTTTTAAACAAATAAATAAATAATATATAAACAAAAACAAAGCTGAATGGCAACTGCCTTGTCCAAAATAAATACTCTCCAAAAATACAATCCAATATACAATTACCTATACATATTATACATATACAATAACATCTCTGAGAGTCCGTTCGATTCCTCCCCCCTTCCCCCCTGGGTTGCTGCTGTTGTCTACTTCTTTTCCATTCCCTCTATCTTTCTGTGAGGTAATCGACGAACGGTTGCCACCGCCTGGTGAACCCCTGAGCCGAACCCCTTAACACAAACTTAATCCGTTCTAACTTATTAAACCCTGCCATGTCGTTTATCCAGGTCTCCACACCCGGGGGTTTGGCTTCCTTCCACATTAACAATATCCTGCGCCGGGCTACTAGGGACGCAAAGGCCAACACGTCAGCCTCTCTCGCCTCCTGCACTCCCGGCTCTTCTGCAACCCCAAATATAGCCAACCCCCAGCTTGGTTCGACCCGGACCCCCACCACCTTCGAAAGCACCTTTGCCACCCCCACCCAGAACCCCTGTAGTGCCGGGCATGACCAGAACATGTGGGTGTGATTCGCTGGGCCTCGAGCATCTCGCACACCTATCCTCTACCCCCAAAAATGTACTGAGCCGTGCTCCAGTCATATGCGCCCTATGTAACACCTTAAATTGTATCAGGCTTAGCCTGGCACACGAGGACGACGAGTTAACCCAAGTAGGGCATCAGCCCACAGCCCTTCCTCAATCTCCTCCCCCAGCTCCCCTTCCCACTTCCCTTTCAGCTCATCCACCATGATCTCCCCCTCGTCCCTCATTTCCCTGTATATGTCCGACACCTTACCATCCCCCACCGAAGTCTGTGAGATCACTCTATCCTGCACATCCTGTGTCGGGAGCTGCGGGAATTCCCTCCCCTGTTGCCTCACGAAAGCCCTCAATTGCATGTACCGAAATGCATTCCCTTGGGGCAACCCATATTTTTCCGTCAGCGCTCCCAGACTCGCAAACGTCCCGTCTACAAAGAGATCTCTCAGTTGTACTACCCCAGCTCTTTGCCATGCTTCAAATCCCCCATCCATTCTCCCCGGAACGAACCTATGATTGTTTCTTATCGGGGACCGCACCGAGGCTCCCGTCCTTCCCCTATGCCGTCTCCACTGCCCCCAAATTTTCAATGTAGCCACCACCACCGGGCTTGTGGTGTATTTCTTTGGTGAGAACGGCAACGGCGCCGTCACCATTGCTTGTAGGCTAGTCCCCCTACAGGACGCCCTCTCCAATCTCTTCCACGCCGCTCCCTCCCCTTCTCCCATCCACTTACACACCATTGAAACATTGGCGGCCCAGTAGTACTCACTTAGGCTCGGTAGTGCCAGCCCCCCCTGTCCCTACTACGCTGCAAGAATCCCCTCCTCACTCTCGGGGTCTTCCCAGCCCACACAAAACTCATAATACTCTTCTCGATTCTTTTGAAAAAAAGCCTTCGTGATCACCACCAGGAGGCACTGAAACACAAAGAGGAATCTCGGGAGGACCACCATTTTAACCGCCTGCACCCTACCTGCCAATGACAGGGACACCGTGTCCCAGCTCTTAAAGTCCTCCTCCATCTGTTCCACCAACCGCGTTAAGTTAAGCCTGTGTATTGTACCCCAATTCTTGGCTATCTGGATCCCCAAGTACCGGAAGTCCCTTGTTACCTTCCTCAACGGTAAATCCTCTATCTCTCTGCTCTGCTCCCGTGGATGCACCACAAACAAATCACTTTTCCCCATGTTCAGTTTGTACCCTGAAAAATCCCCGAACTCCCCAAGTATCCGCATTATCTCTGGCATCCCCTCCGCCGGGTCCGCCACATATAGCAATAAATCATCCGCATACAGAGATACCCGGTGTTCTTCTCCCCCCCCCTGAGTACTCCCCTCCACTTCCTGGAACCCCTCAATGCTATGGCCAGGGGTTCAATCGCCAGTGCAAACAATAACGGGGACAGAGGACATCCCTGCCTCGTCCCTCTATGGAGCCGAAAATAGTCAGACCCCCGTCCATTCGTGACCACGCTCGCCATCGGGGCCCTATACAGCAACTGTACCCACCTGATATACCCATCCCCCAAACCAAATCTCCTCAGCACCTCCCACAAATAATCCCACTCCACTCTATCAAATGCTTTCTCGGCATCCATCGCCACCACTATCTCCGCTTCCCCCTCTGGTGGGGGCATCATCATTACCCCTAGCAGCCTCCGTATATTTGTATTCAGCTGTCTCCCCTTCACAAACCCAGTTTGGTCCTCATGAACCACCCCCGGGACACAATCCTCTATCCTCATTGCCATTACCTTGGCCAGAATCTTAGCGTCCACATTCAGGAGGGAAATGGGCCTGTAGGACCCGCATTGCAGCGGGTCTTTTTCCATCTTTAGGAGGAGCGATATCGTTGCCTCTGACATAGTCGGGGGCAACTGCCCCCTTCCCCTCGTCTCATTAAAGGTTCTCATCAGTAGCGGGGCCAGCAAGTCCATATATTTCCTATAGAATTCAACTGGGAATCCGTCTGATCCCGGGGCCTTCTCCGCCTGCATACTCCCAATCCCTTTCACCACTTCCTCCGTCTCAATCTGTGCTCCCAGTCCCACCCTCTCCTGCTCCTCCACCTTGGGAAATTCCAGCTGATCCAGAAAGCACATCATTCTCTCCTTCCCATCCGGGGGCTGAGCTTCATATAATCTTTCGTAAAATGCCTTGAACACTCCATTCACTCTCTCCGCTCCCCGCTCCATCTCTCCCTCCTCATCTCTCACCCCCCCTATCTCCCTCGCTGCTCCCTTTTTCCTCAGTTGGTGGGCCAGCAACCTGCTCGCCTTCTCCCCATATTCGTACTGTACACCCTGTGCCTTCCTCCATTGTGCCTCTGCATTACCCGTAGTCAACAAGTCAAATTCTACATGTAGCCTTTGCCTTTCCCTGTACAGTCCCTCCTCCGGTACTTCCGCATATTGTCTGTCCACCCTCAGAAGTTCTTTCAACAATCGCTCCCTTTCCCTACCCTCCTGCTTTCCTTTATGTGCCCTAATAGATATCAGCTCCCCTCTAACCACTGCCTTCAGCGCCTCGCAGACCACTCCCACCTGTACCTCCCCATTATTATTGAGTTCCAAGTACCTTTCAATACACCCCGTCACCCTTAAACACACCCCCTCATCTGCCAATAATCCCATGTCCATTCTCCAGGGTGGACGCTGTTGTTTTTCTTCCCCTATCTCCAGGTCCACCCAATGTGGAGCATGATCCGAAATGGCTATAGCCGTGTACTCCATCCCCGTCACCTTTGGGGTCAGTGCCCTTCCCAGAACAAAAAAGTGTATCCGTGAATAAACTTTGTGGACATAGGAGAAAAAAGAAAACTCCTTACTCCTAGGTCTACTAAATCTCCAGGGGTCTACTCCTCCCATCTGCTCCATAAAGTCCTTAAGCACCCTAGCTGCAGCCGGCCTCCTTCCGGTCCTGGACCTCGATCTGTCCAGCCCTGGGTCCAGCACCGTATTAAAATCTCCACCCATTATCAACTTCCCCACCTCTAGGTCCGGGATTCGTCCTAACATACGCCTCATAAAATTGGCATCATCCCAGTTCGGGGCATACACGTTCACTAATACCACCGCCTCCCCTTGCAATTTGCCACTCACCATCACGTATCTGCCCCCACTATCCGCCACTATAGTCTTTGCCTCAAACATTACCCGCTTCCCCACTAGTATGGCCACCCCCCTGTTTTTTGCGTCTAGCCCCGAATGAAACACCTGCCCCACCCATCCTTTGCGTAGTCTGACCTGGTCTATCAGCTTTAAATGCGTCTCCTGAAGCATAACCACATCTGCCTTAAGTTTCTTTAGGTGTGCGAGTACCTGTGCCCTCTTAATCGGCCCGTTCAGCCCCCTCACATTCCACGTGATCAACCGGGTTGGGGGGCTCTTTACCCCCCCCCCCCCTTGACGACTAGCCATCTCCTTTTCCAATCCAGCTCCTCACCCGGTTCCCACGTAGCCGTATCTCCCCCAAGCGGCGCCCCCCCCCCCCCCCGACCCCCCCCCCCCATATACCAGCTCGCCCTTCTCCCCAGCAGCAACCCAGTTAACCCCCCCCCCCCCCCGCTAGATCCCCCACTAGCGTAATTGCACCCCCCATGTTGCTCCCAGAAGTCAGCAAACTCTGGCCGACCTCGACTTCCCCCCGTGACCTCGGCTCACACTGTGCAAGGCTTCCTGCTTCCCTGTTCCTGCCGTGATTACCATAGCGCGGGAACAATGCCCGCGCTTCCCTTTTGGCCCCGCCCCCAATGGCCGGCGCCCTCAGCTCCTCATCCTCCCTCCCCCACGACATGGGGAAGAGAGAAAAGTTACAGGGTCGCAGGATTAACAACTTGGGAAGTCATCTCTTCCCTCTTTTCCCCCCCTTCATCCCACATATTCACCCCCCCACTTTGTCCCAAACGTTCTTTTTATGGCCCGCTCACTCCAGTTTCTCCTCGACAATAAATGTCCACGCCTCATCTGCCGTTTCAAAGTAGTGGTGTTTCCCTTGATGTGTGACCCACAGTCTTGCCGGTTGCAGCATTCCAAATTTAATCTTCCGTTTGTGCAGCACCGCCTTGGCCCGATTAAAGCTTGCCCTCCTTCTCGCCACCTCCGCACTCCAATCTTGTTATACGCGGATCACCGCGTTCTCCCACCTACTGCTCCGAGTTTTCTTTGCCCATCTGAGGACAATCTCTCTGTCCTTATATCGGAGAAATCTCACCACTATGGCTCGAGGAATTTCTCCAGCCCTCGGTCTTCGCGCCATAACTCGATAGGCTCCCTCCACCTCCAGCGGACCCGTCGGGGCCTCCGATCCCATTAACGAGTGCAGCATCGTGCTCACGTATGCCCCGACGTCCGCCCCTTCTACACCTTCGGGAAGACCAAGAATCCTTAAATTCTTCCTCCTCGCATTATCCTCCAGCCTTTCCACGCACCTTTTGTGTTGTGCCTCGTGGATCTCCGTTTTCACCACCAGGCCCTGTATGTCGTCCTCATTCTCAGCAGCCTTTGCCTTCACGACCCGAAGCTCCTGTTCCTGGGTCTTTTGCTCCTCCTTTAGCCCCTCAATCGCTTGTAATATCGGGGCCAACAGCTCCTTCTTCATCTCCTTTTTGAGTTCATCTACGCAACGCCGCAGGAACTCTTGTTGGTCAGGGCCCCATATTAAACTGCCTCCTTCCGACGCCATCTTGCTTTGTGCCTGCCTTCCTGGCCGCTGCTCTAGAGGATCCACCGCAATACGGCCACCTTCCTCTCTTTTTTCCATCCGTGTCCAGGGGGATTCCCTTCTGGATTACCGCACAGTGTTTTTTGCCATTAAAATTGCCGTTGGGGCTCCTATCAAGAGCCCAAAAGTCCGTTCCACCGGGAGCTGCCGAAACGTGCGACTTAGCTGGTCATCGCCGCACCCGGAAGTCCGAGGACTGTCATTTTAACTGTCTGAACCCACCCCGCCAATGACAATGGGAGCGCATCCCACCTCCGAAAGTTCTCCCTCATCTGATCTCCAACCGACCCAAATTAAGTTCATGCAGCTGCTGCCTCTTGCGTGCCACCTGGATACCCAACTATCGAAAGCTCCCTCCCACCACCTTGAATAGAATTTCACCCAATCTCTTCTCCTTCCCCCTTGCCCAGATCGCAAAGACCTCGCTCTTATCCATATTCAATTTGTATCCCAAAAACCGGCCGAATTCCTCTGATATCCCCATAATCCCTCGAATCCTCCCCCCAGCGGGTATGATATGTACAGAAACAGATCGTCCGCGAATGCCAATGGCTCTACAGCCAAGGCAAACAACAGTGGGAAAAGTGGACATCCCTGCCTCATCCCCCGGTGTCACCTGAAGTAGTCTGATCTCACTCAATTTGTCCACACTCTCAACTGGATCCACTCCACAAAGCCCTGCCCAAACCATCCCAGGACCTCCTGTAAGTATTTCCACTCCACCCAATCAAAGGCCTTCTCTGCGTTCATGGCCACCATCACTTCAATCTTGCGCCCCTCTGGAGGCATCATAATTACATTAATAATAGTCGCTTATTGTCACAAGTAGGCTTCAATGAAGTTACTGTGAAAAGTCCCTAGTCGCCACATTCCGGCACCTGTTCGGGGAGGCCGGTACGGTACGTGAGGCTGGTACGAGAATTGAACCGCGCTGCTGGTCTTGTTTTGCATTACAAGCCAGCTGTTTAACCCACTGCTAAACCAGCCCCTAAGCAACCACCTAATGTTGATCACCAAATGCCGCCCCTTAACGAACACTGTCTGGTCCTCCCCTATTGCCGCTGGGACACATTCTTTGATCCTTGTGGCCAGGACCTTCAGCAATAGTTTGTCATCCACATTTAACAGGGGGATCGGCCTGTATGACCCACAGTTTTCCGGGTCCTTATCCCGCATTAAAATGAGGGAGGTCGACGCATGTGACAATATCGGGGCGAGCTCTCCTAACTCCTTTGCTTCATTGAAGGCCCTTACCAACAGCGGTCCCAACACCCCCGAGAACTTCTTATAAAATTCCACCGGGTACCCATCCGGTCCCAGGGCCTTGCCCGATTGCATCGCCTCCAACCCCTCTACTAATTCTACAAGCCCAATTGGGGCCCGCAGGCTCTCCAACATCATCTCATCAACCTTCGGGAACTCCAACCTTGCCAGAAACCGCCTCATCCCCTCTTCCCCGGCTGGGGATTCCGACTCAGACAATTTGCTATTAAACGCCCCATTCAAACTTCCAGGGTGCAAGACCGTATTCCCACCTGTGTCCTTCACTTTCCCAATCTTCCCCGCACTTGCCTCATAAATTGTACATCGTCCCAGTTGGGGGCGTAGATGTTTACTAACGCCACTGGCATGCCCTCCAATTTCTCACTTGCCATAATGTACCTTCCCCCAGAGTCCGCCACTATATTTCCCACCTCGAACGCCACCCGCTTATTATTTTTTTAATAATCATTTTATTGAGGTATTTATGATTTTACAACAACAACAAAGTAAACAATGTACATGAATTTATAAACATAGTGCAAAAGCCGTCTTCCTAACCCCCCCCCCCCCCCCCCCCCCCCACTGCTGACGATTAATTTTCCGTGAAGAAGTCGACGAACGGCTGCCACCTTTCGGGCGAACCCTAACATTGACCCTCTCGAGGTGAACTTGATTTTCTCCAAGCAGAGAAAGCCATGTCAGATAGCCAGGTCTCTGACTTCGGGGGCTTTGAGTCACTCCAAGCTAATAGTATCTGTCACCTGGCTACCAGGGAAGCAAAGGCCAGAACGTCTGCCTCTTTCTCCTCCTGGATTCCCAGATCTTCTGACACTCCTAAACTCGCCACCTCTGGACTCGGTGCCAATCTTGTTTTTGACACTGTGGACATGACATCCGCAAACCCCTGCCAGAATCCCCTAAGCTTTGGGCATGTCCAGAACATGTGGACATGGTTCGCTGGCCCTCTCGCACACCTTGCGCACCTATCTTCCACCCCAAAGAACCTGCTCATCTGGGCCACTGTCATGTGGGCCCGGTGAACGACCTTGAATTGTATCAGACTGAGCCTGGCACATGTTGTGGATACGTTGAATCTACTCAACACGCCTGCCCAGAGACCATCCTCTATTTCTCCTCCCAACTCCTCCTCCCATTTGCGCTTCAGCTCCTCCGTCTGCGTCCCCTCTGACCCCATGAGTTCCTTGTAGATGTCAGAGACCCTCCCTTCTCCCACCCACACTCTGGAAACTACCCTGTCCTGTATCCACCCTGGTGGTAGGAGCGGGAAGGTTGAAACCTGCCTACGTAGGAAGTCTCGCACCTGCAGGTACCTGAATTTGTTTCCCCTCGCCAACCCAAATCTCTCCTCCAGCTCCCTCGGGCTAGGAAAGCTCCCCTCTATAAACATATCCCCATCCTCTCAATCCCTGCTCTCTGCCATCTCCAAAACCCTCCGTCCATCCTTCCTGGGGCAAACCGGTGATTATTACAAATTGGAGACCACACCGATGCTCCCTCCCCTCCCACATGCCTCCTCCTTGCCCCCAGACTCTCAGGGTCGCCATCACCATGGGGCTATTGGAGTACCGTACCGGCAGGAACGGCATAGGCGCTGTTATCAATGCTGTCAAGCTGGTGCCCTTGCATGAAGCCGCCTCTACTCGCTCCCATGCACCCGCCCCCCAACCACCCACCTCCTGATCATGGCTATATTCGCCGCCCAATAGTAATTACTGAAGTTCTGCAGCCTCCCCTGCGCTCCGCTCAAGCATCCCTTTTTTTTTTTACTCGCGGGGTCTTACACGCCCATACAAAGCCAGTAATTACCTTGTTGACCTGTTTAAAAAAGGACTGCGGAATGAAGATGGGGGGACACTGAAACACAAACAGGAATCTCAGGAGGACCGTCATTTTCACTGTCTGCACCAGCCAGTGACAACGGGTGCGTGTCCCACCTCTGAAAATCCTCCTTCATTTGGTCCACTAGTTGGGACAGATTTAGCTTGTTCAACCGTTCCCATTCCCACGCCACCTGGATGCCTAGGTACCGATAGCTTCCACCTACCACTCTAAATGGCAGCTCCCCAATCGCCTCTCCTGCCCCCTTGCCTGGACCGTAAACATCTCATTTTTCCCCATATTTAGTTTATATCCGAAAACCGGCCAAATTCCCCCGGAATCCTCATAATTGCTTCCATCCCCTTTAATGGGTCCGATACATACAGGAGCAGATCGTCTACGTAAAGCGAGACTCTTGTGTTCCACTCCCCCTGAACCAGCCCCCTTCCAGCCCCTTGAGGCTCTCAGCGCAATTGCCAACGGCTCTATGGCTAACGCAAACAACAGTAGGGGGAGGGGGCATCCCTCTCTCGTCCCCCGATGCAGCCTAAAATAGTCCGATGTCCTATTCGTCTGTATGCTCACCATAGGAGCCTGATACAACAACCTGACCCAGTCAATAAAGCCCCGCCCAAATCTGAACCGTCCCAGTACCTCCCACAGATATTCCCATTCTACTCGATCAAAAGCCTTCTCTGTGTCCATTGAGACCACTACCTCCACCTCCCTCCCTTCCAGGGGCATCATGATCACATTTAACAACCTTCTTACATTGGCCACCAACTGCCTTCCCTTAACAAACCCTATCTGGTCCTCCCCAATAAGTCCGGAATGTCCCGGAGGACAAGATTTTGGCCAGCAGTTTGGCGTCCACATTCAATAGGGATTTCGGCCTGTAGGACCTGCACAGCTCCGGGTTCTTGTCCTGCTTCAGGATCAATGAAATCATGGCCTGTGACATCGTCGGAGGAAGCACTCCACGCTCCCTTGCCTCATTGAATGTCCTCATCAACAGCGGCCCCAATATTCCAGAGAACTTTTTATAGAACTCCACTGGGTACTATTCCGGCCTCGGGGCTTTACCCGACTGCCTGGTCTTCAAACCCTCCGCTATCTCTTCCAACCCAATCGGGGCCCCCAGCCCTTCATCTACCTTCGGGAAATTCAACCCCCTTAAGAAGTGCCTCGTCTCCTCCAGCCCAGCTGGGGGCTCCGATCCACCAGCTTATTGACCAAAATTGCCACCCCATGCGTTTTAAAAAATTTTAGTGTCCAATTCATTTTTCCAATTAAGGGGCAATTTAGCGTGGCCAATCCACCTAGCCTGCAATTCTTTGGGTTGTGGGGGTGAAACCCATGCAAACACGGGGAGAATGTGCAAACTCCACACGGACAGTGACCGAGAGCTGGGATCGAACCTGGGACCTCGGCGCCATGAGGCAGCAGTGCTAACCACTGCACCACCATGCTGCCGTTATCCCCTTCCGTTTTAAAGTCCAATCCGGAATGAAATACTTGCCCAACCCATCCCTTCCTCAGTCTAATCTGGTCCCCCACCTTCAGGTGTGTCTCTTGTAGCATGGCCACATCAGTCTTCAATCGCTTTAAGTGCGCGAACACATGGACCCTCTTGACTGGCCCATTCATTCCTCGCATGTTCCACATGACCAGCCTGGTTGGGGGACACCCTGCCCTGCCGATCAACCATAGTCCCTCTTGGGCCAGCCTCCGGCCCGTGTCCCGCACCTCCCAGGCCCGCCCTCGTGGGCCCATCGTCATCGATCCTCCTCCCCATACACTTTAAAAGCCCTTCCCCTGTCAGTAGTATTTGCTCCCATCCCCCCACTGTCCTTCCACTCACACCCCATTGCGCTCCCGTGAACTCGCCCACCCAGCTAGTCTGACAGCCCCCGCCCATGGCATCTAGCACCCTACCCCCCACTGATTCCCCTCCCCTCCCCCGCTTGAACATTAATGCAAACAAGCAAAAACAACCCCTCCCCAAGCCCAAACAAGGAGACCAACACCCCGTCCCTAATAAAGAACAAAGAGCAGACCTGAAGCCGAAAAGAAAGAAATGGCCCCACACAAGTTAACAGCAGCATCACAACACTCCACCAAAGTTCAAAGTCCACCTTCCCCTGCCAGTCCATTGTCTTTAACAAATTCTACTGCCACCTCCGCCGAACCAAAGTACAATTCCCGGCCTTCGTAGGTCACCCACAGACATGCTGGGTACAATAGCTTAAACTTCACCCCCTTCTTTTAGAGGGCCGCGTTGATCTTGTAACTCGCTCTCCTCTTGGCCAGCTCTGCCCCAGGTCCTGGTACACTCTGATCTCACTGCCCTCCCAGGTGCAGCGCCTCGTCAGCCTGGCCCACCTCATTATTTGCTTCTTGTCCACGAACCGGTGCAGCCGCACTACCATCACCCTCGGTGGCTCGTTCCCTTGGGGCTTTCTCATTAGCGCCCTGTGCGCTTGATCCACCTCCAAAGGACGTTCAAATGTACCCTCTCCTAGCAGCTTCCCCAGCATCCTCCCCACATACGCGCCAGCAATTGGCTCCTTCACTCCCCTCCGGCAGTCCCACGATCCTTATGTTCTGCCTGCGTGACCGGTTCTCCAGGTCTTCAACCTTCTCCTGGGGTCGCCTCTGCTGATCCCGCATCAGCCCCATCTCCGCTGCCATCGAGGCGAACTGGCGAACTGCTCTTTGTGTTCCCCCGCCACCACCTCCTTCTTCTGGATCGCCTGACCCTGGGCCACCAGCTTCATTTCCACGCGGCCGACCACCGCCTTGATCGAATCCACCGCCAGGGCCAGATCCTCCAGACTCCTTCCGTTGCTGGGTGAAGTCTCGTTCAAGAAGCTCACTAGCTGGTCCGTCGACCACTGAGCCAGCAGGGCCGCTCCCTGTCCCTCTGCCATCTTCACATGCATTGCAGGCGCCGCACCAGCTCTCAGTTCCATACACCAGAGGGTCGATCTCTTCCTCTCGCTCTCCTGCACCTTTCTTCAGCTTCACATCCACCTGTTAACCAGGGAAAAGGTCAGAAAAAAACCTCCACGATGGGAGCCACCAAATGTGCGACAACTCACTCCATGGTCGCCACCGGAAGTACTTACCCGTCATTGACTTGTTGGTGACGGTGTGGCTGTGCTTAAGATGCCCTTTTTTTCTAAACTGATTTTCATCCCACTGTGATCATCAAAACTCTGTGTGCATATCGCTGTATACATGTCCAATGTGATTGTTGCAGCTTGTGTAGGAATATTGATTAAGGAATTTATAATTGTTCAAAACAGTGCCACCGTTAATATTTACATTGTCTTTGGCTAAAATGCTGACCCAGTAATATTCAGCTTCTGGAGTTAAGTTGTACTTGAAAACATGGCAAATGCTGATCATACAGCAGCAATGAATAAAACCTTCAGTTCAGACTGGAATGTACAACAACTTTTAAAGATGTGATGGGATGTACTCATAGCCTCCAGGAATGTATGATTTATTGATGGCGAATGGTTCACTAATCATGGAGCTGCTGGTTCAGAGAGTAGTGGAAGACTGCTCATCCTGTCTGTGCTCTGGGCCACTTTCATAGTTGCTTTGTCGCATTCTATGATCATGTTGCTTTCAAGGTTGTTTAGTATTTGAATGCTGACCTCCAAAATGCAGTCGGAACATAGGAGCAGGAGGAGACCATTTAGCTCCTTTGAACCTATTCAGTTCATGGCTGAGCTATCTTGAACTAATTTATCTACCGGAGCTACATATCCTTGTGTACTTACCAGAAATCTTAACTTTGGGGCAGCACGATGGCGCAGTGGTTAACATTTCAGCCTCACGGTGCCAAGGTCCCAGGTTCGATCCCAGCTCTGGGTCACTGTCCGTGTGGAGTTTGCACACACTCCCCGTGTTTGCGTGGGTTTCGCCCCCACAACCCAAAGATGTGCAGGGTAGGTGGCTTGGCCATGCTAAATTGTCTCTTAATTGGAAAAAATGAATTGGGTACTCTAAATTTATAAGTAAAAACTAAATCTTAACATTAACAAAAATCTATCAATTATAGTCTCCAAAGCTCTAATTGGCCCAGTATCCACAGCGATTTGGAGGACAGAGTTCAAGGTTTCTGCTAACCTTTCGCATGAAAAGATGCTTCCTGGATTTCCTCCTAAATGACTTGGCTCTCATTTGGAAATTGTGTTCCATCATTCTTGATCTCTCATCTCTTCTCTCTCTCTCTCTCTCTCTCTCTCTCTCTCTCTCTCTCTCTCTCTCTCTCTCTCTCCCCCCCCCCCCCCCCCCCCCCCACCACGGCCATGAGAGGAAACAGTTGTGTCTGTTGTATTTAATTATTTTTAACATTAAACTCATCATTCAGATTGCCTCACTATTTTCTGTACATAAGGGGAAAAAAAGCCTAGTTTACCTATCCTCATAATTTAACCCACTAAGTCTGCGTATCATTCAAATGAATGTGCTCTGCATCTCCTTCAAGGTCAGTATGTTCTTCCTGGGATGCGATATCCAAAGCTGGCACAGCACTCCAGATGGCATCTCTACAAGGGCTCTAACTGGCTTTGCATTTCAGCTCACTTGAGATGAAGGCCAGCATTCCATTAGCCTTTTGGATTGCTTTTTGTACTTGACCTCTATACTTTTATTCCACAGTGTTTTCCCAATCTCTTTACTCCTCCTATGTTAGCTAATTTCATGCCATTCGGAATCTTCCTTCAATCCAAAGTGGATCGTTTTAGTTTTGCCTCTACATTTGATCTGTGAATACCCCACTGCAAGTTCCTGCTTCTCCTTTCTCCACCCACCATGTTCATCCTAACTCCGGATCATCTGCAGTATGCAACACTTTTACCCCAATTGGGTTCTGTAGTGCTGCTGATGCCGACACAACAGAAGTCCTTCCGACACAAAATGACATGTGCTGCACTGCTGGCCACTTGTATCATGTGGAACCCCATGCTCAGAGGGTACAAGTACAGGTGTGCTGTGCATGCGGTGGAGATGTCAGAGATCTGGTGGTGAGGTCAGTCAGCTGTTCTGGCTGATCTGATCTGACACAAACACAGGTTTTCAGAACTTCAACTGCGTATCTACATTGGATGACTGTGCTAATGCGTTCTCAGTTACATGAGGGACTGCCTATGTCCCCTTCCAACCATCCAACGTGGCTGTTAAACTTGAAGTTGAGGTGCTTTTGACTGATTTGTACTGTGATAATATTTGTGGAGGCATTGTGACTTATTGGTGATTGGGTACATTCATTTAGGGAGGGCAGGGGATTTGGAGTTGTATTTTGGTCAACATAACTAAATAATGGAGCAGAGGCTGCAGAGCAAAGAAGCTCTGCGAAGTGGCTATCCGCAGAAGGTACAATCCACCACTTGTTTCCAGAGAGCATTTCTCATACTTCCACCTCGCCCATGACTGGTGAATCAAGAGATTAAGGTTGATTTTAGTTCTAAATAGATGTTAGCACAACTTTGCAGGGAACTGCCAATTGAATTACATTAAAATTGAAGAGTTTGTGCCTTTTCAGCAATATGCTGTAGCTATCTTGTGCCATTTCCTGTTTGCTATGCCTGCTTTTGTAGCAACGTTGAACCTGCTCTGGTCTCCTCGCTCAACACTTTTTCTGTGACTGTGTGTTGGTGATATGCCCTACTCTCACCCTGAATTGGAAAGCTTCCTCAACTTTATTCCAGTTTCTCCCCTTCTGTCAGTTTCATAGTGTCCATTTATGACTTCCCTCTCCTTCCTTGATTTCTCTGTCTCTGTTTTTTGGTGCTAGGATATCAACTAATAATTATACCAAACTACCTCCAATGCACTTCCTCAGACCTTACACCCTGTAAGGACTGCTTTCCATTCTCCTAGTTCCTCCGTCTGTCACAGCCACAACAGTGTTTTTCAGTGTCGTTTCCCTTCTCCGCCCCCGTTGACAGGGCCCTCAACCATGTCAGCCACACTCCTTTTCTCTCCTCTCCCTCCCTGAACCACAGTAGGGTTCCTATTCTATTTCAGTTGTTTTAGGTTTTTTTTCTTTCAGACAACAGCACACCTGCTCTAGGTGGAGCTTTTTGTTTCTTTTCTTGCCCCATCGCTATTCCCTTCGGCCCTGGAAGACCAACTCTTCTCTCTGAGAACCACAGAAAGGTTATGGCACAGAAAGAAGCCAATCAGCCCATCATAGCTAAACTAGCCGCCTATTCTAATCCCAGCACCTGGTTCAGATGCAGATCCAGGTGCCTTTAAAATGAGTTGAGGGCTTCTGTCTCCACCACCAAATTTGGCAGATAATTCCAGACATCAAAACTGCCCTCGCCTTTGATCTTATCCCAGACCTTCCTTTTGTTCTTGTCCCACCCACACCTTGCTCAAAATACATCTCTTAACTTTTCTCCATTCTGACAAAAGGTTGCAGACTCAAATGTTAACTCTTTCTCTCTCTACAGATGCTGCCATAACCTGCTGAATAATTCCAGCATTTTAATTTTTATTTCCGATTTCCCTGCATCTACAGTATTCTGATTTTGATCAATGTTTGTTTGCTTTCATTGTGCTTCAGCTTAAAATAAAATATCTGGTGTGGACTGATGGTGCAGCTTAGTTTCATGACGGTGCTGACAACGCATATCTTTGCCATTGCAGTATCTCTTCTGTCATCTCTTTGAGCGATCCACCTGCTGCCACAACTGTTTTCCACATTTCTGTGCATTGTACATTTAGAAGTTTTCCACTTGTTTTTCTCTCCCCCCTCCCCCATTTTTCAAAGATACCGATCAACCACATAGCATTTTCTTCCCTGTCCAACCCAGTCTTCAATCCAGCCTTCTTTCCCATAAGATACTCCTTGCCATTGCGCTCATGTCCTTTGACTAATTTTTAACATTTTCCACTCTTATTCCAGAATCATAGATTGAACTCGATCTCTGGCCAACCTGCAGGTTGCCAGCCAACCAATCAAACCAAACTTCCTCCAAAGCTGGTTCCTACTTGGAGCTGACGAGTCTTTCTCCTCTCTGATACAGAACCTAGGAACACAATGTCCTGACAAGCAGGCTGCTTCAGCTCGAGTCCACTGTTTAAAGGCACACTGCGATAATGGGCCAACAGACCAAAAATAATTAAAGAAAAGAAAATGGGAACAAAATAAATGAACAGGAAGGACTTTTACATAATGCTTCTCTGAAATGCCTTTGAATGTTTTATTATGTTAAAGGAGCTGTGGAGCTCAACTATTATTAAGCTTTTGTACCAGTTAGTTCCTTGGGTTCAGAATCACTGGTCACTCCTTTATGACCTGGAAAATGTCCTGATCTCTGCAGTACCTGGAGTAAACCATCAACCCAGGGATTGAAGCTGATGGCCTTCCTGCTATAAACCAGTTATGGGAGTGTCTTGTGCTGCTTATTTGTCCTCTCCTCTCTCTCTCTTCTCTCCTCTCCTCTCTCTCTCTCTCTCTCTCTCTCTCTCTCTCCCCCCCCCCCCCCCCCAAAGTCAGAATATGTATAGTTGCTCTGCAGATTCTTGCAATCTGAACCAACAAGTGGCTGTGTTTACACAAGACATGAGTGAGTGAACTGAATATGGTATAAAACAGTAAATGATGGTACTGTCCAGTTTCCGTAATGCATAAACAAATAACGATGCCACTTGTTTTCTCTAAGATTTAATATTTGCTATGGTTTCACTCGAGTCTAGTTATCCTGTTAGACTGGCACCCAGTTCAAACATCAAGCTCTTCAGTGGTTGACTGAAAAGCTGGCACTGAATGCACTATCCTTTTAGGCAAGGTTGCTGAGAGGAATACATAATAAACTCCTTTTGAAGTTGTAGACTCAAAAGATAACAGATGGTTGTACCTCTCATTAATGCATTTCATTAACAACTATCCAATGTTGGCTGTATTTCTTGTTTGTGAATTGTTACTTTTGACCATTTCAGATTCTAATCAGGTATCTTGGGCTGTTGATATTAATACCTTTTGGTATTTCATTATGATTTTTATATTTTGTCTCTTATGAAACCTTTTGTAGGCAATCTGATATATCAGAACTCATGCTGACAATTACTGCTCCCCTAGAAAGTCAAGGAAAGGTTGCCACCGCCGGGAGAACCCCATCAAGGACCCTCTCAAGGCGAACTTTATTCGCTCCAGGCTGAGAAACCCTGCCATATTGCTAACCCAGGTCTCCACACTCGGGAGTTTCGAGTCCCTCCACATTAGCAAGATCCGTCTCCGGGCTACCAGGGAGGCAAAGGCCAGTACCTCGGCCTCTTTCGCTTCCTGCACTTCCGGATCTTCCGACACCCCAAATATCACTACTGTTGGACTCTCCTTCACCCGAGAGTCCAAAATCCTAGACATCACCCTCGCAAACCCCTGCCAGAATTCTTTAAGCGCCGGGCATGCCCAAAACATATATGGGCATGGTTCGCCGGACTCCCTGCACATCTCGGGCACCTGTCCTCCACCCCAAAAAACATAGTCATCCTTGCTGCCGTTATATGCGCCCGATTCACCACCTTAAACTGAATTAAGCTGAGCCTGGCACATGAGGAGGAGGAGTTCACCCTGCCCAGGGCGTCGGCCCACAGGCCCTCATCCAGCTCCTCACCCAGCCCCTCCTCCCACTTGCCCTTCAACTCCTCCACTGAGGCTTCCTCCACCTCCTGCGGCTCCTGATATAAGTCCGACACCTTCCCCTCCCCTACCCAGATGCCAGGCACCACCCTGTCCTGGATCCTACGCAGGGGCAGCAGCGGAAATGTCCTCGCCTGTTTTCTAAGAAAGTCCCGAATCTGGATGTACCTGAGCGCATTCCCCGGGGGCAGGCTGAACTTCTCCTCCAGTGCCTGCATGCTAGGGAAAGATAATAAAGATAAAAATAAACAAAAATTATTAAACAGAACAAGGTGGGTGTTGTCTTCATATAAAACTTGCATTATAGCAAAAGTCCCCCCCCCCCACCACACACACATCCCGTAACAATCCTATTCACCCACTTAAAAAAGGACTTGGGGATGGAAATGGGGTGGCACTGAAAGACGAAGAGGAACCTGGGGAGAACTGTCATCTTCACAGTCTGCACCCGTCCCACCAAGGAAAGCGGGAGCATATCCCACCTTTTTGAAACTCTCCCTCCATCTGTTCCACGAGCCGGGTTAAATTGAGCCTGTGCAGGGCATCCCAGTTCCTGGCCACTTGTATCCCCAAGTACCGAAAGCTCCTCTCCGCTATCTTGAGCGGGAGCTCCTTCAGTCTCTCCACCTGGCCCCTAGCGTGGACCACGAACAGCTCACTCTTCCCCACGTTCAATTTATACCCCGAGAAGCTCCCAAAGTCCCTCAGGATCCGCATGACCACCCCCATCCCCTCTAGCGGGTCTGAAATGTATAACAACAGGTCATCCGCGTAGAGGGAGACCCGGTGTCCCGTCTCCCCCCCCCCCCCCCCCCCCCCCCCCCCACGCACCAGCCCCCTCCATTCCCTTGAAGTCCTGAGCGCAATGGCCAACAGCTCGATTGCCAGGGCAAACAGCAACGGGGACAGGGGACACCCCTGCCTCGTCCCCCGGTGCAGCTGAAATACTCCGACCGTAGCCGGTTTGTGGACACACTCGCTACAGGGGCGTGACACAGCAGCTTGACCCACCCTATGAATCCCTCACCAAATCCAAACCTGCCTAACGCCTCCCACAAATACTCCCACTCCACCCTGTCAAAGGCCTTCTCCGCGTCCATCGCAGCCACCACTTCCGCCCCCCCCCCCCCCCCCCCCCCCCTCCGAGGGCATCATGATAATATTCAGGAGCCTCCTCACTTTCGTGTTCAGCTGCCTGCCCTTAACGAAACCCGCCTGGTCCTCCTCAATCACTCCCGGGACACAGTCCTCTATTCTGGTGGCCAGAATTTTTGCCAACAGTTTGGTGTCTACGTTCAGGAGCGATATCGGCCTGTAGGGCCCACACTGAAGCGGATCCTTCTTCTTCAAGATAAGCGAAATCAATGCCTGCGGCATCGTCGGAGGGAGGGTCCCTCTCTCCTTTGCCTCATTGAAGGTTCTTAGCAGGAGCGGGCTCAGTAGCTACGAGAACTTCTTATACAATCCTACAGGGAAGACCCGGGGCCTTGCCCGACTGCATGCTTGCCAGCCCCCTGACTACCTCCTCCAACTCAATTGGGGCCCCCAATCCCTCCACCTGTCCACTTCCACCCTCGGGAACCTCAACTGGTCCATAAACTGCCTCATCCCTTCCCCCTCCCCAGGGGGTTCCGACTCGTATAACTTCACGTAGAACTCCCTGAAGACTTCATTGACCCTCTCTGGGCTCAGCACCATGTTGCCCTCCTTATCTCGCACTCCCACAATCTCTCTGGCTGCCTCCCTCTTGCGCAGCTGGTGGAACAAGTTGCTTTTTGTTAGATATTTATCTCTGTTCCATTGTTATTCATGTTTGTTGTGATGGTAAAGTGCTGAAAATGCACACCAGGTCTGGCAGCATTTGTGGATAGAAACAGAATGAAGGAACGTGACTCTTCAGAACAAAAAGAAGATAGAAATGTGATGGGTTCAATGTTGTTAATGGGCAAGGGGGAGGAAAAGCAAAAGGGAAGGTCTAGGATGGGGTAAAGGATTGGAGTGATTAAAAAACCAAGGTAACAGTGAATAAAAGGAAAAGGGTAATGGTTCTAGTAAAGAAAGTTACTTTCCTCAGAATTCCCAGTCTCTGACTTTCTCTTGTAGCCACAGTATTTATGTGGCTGGTCGAGTTCACTTTCTGGTCAATGGTATCTCCCAGGATGTTATAGGGGATTCAGCGATGGTAATGCCATTGAATGTCATGGGACGATGATTCTTTTTTTGTGTTGGAACTGAAGGCAGATGTATATCAAAACGGCACGAGCCATATGATATATTTAGACTTGAGATATGGAGGAGGAAAAAAAGTTACTTCAATGAATCATAACTAAAATATATTTTGCTTCCAAATATTTCTGTAATTTTATAGCCAATGCCCTGTGAATGTCAGGATGTTTATTTAGATGGTGTTTTGATAGGGTATGTATCCAATAAATTACTTGATGTCTTTATTGGGGCTGTAAATAAAATGGTTGTCAGGGAGCTCAGTTCATCATCTATGTTTAGGTAACAAGAAGTAGACAAACTGAGCAATCATCATTTTCTTTTTCCCCCAACCTGTGCCATCTCCCTCCTTAGCTTTCATTAGAGCTTTGAAATAAAACCTTTCTTTGTTTTATTCTGTGATTCACATTATACTACTTTTTAAAAAAACTTTAGAGTACCCAATTCATTTTTTTCCAATTAAGGGGCAATTTAGCGTGGCCAATCCACCTACCCTGCACATCTTTGGGTTGTGGGGGCGAAACCCACGCAGACACGGGGAGAATGTGCAAACTCCAGACTGACAGTTACCCAGAGCCGGGATCGAACCTGGGATCTCGGCGCCGTGAGGCAGCAGTGCTAACCACTGCACCACCCTGCTGCCCTACATTGTACTTCTTAAACATAGAATTAAAATGCCAACAATTATGTGAATGAAGGGTGTTTGGGTAAGGGGTGCTTGGTCAAGGGACTATGTTTGAATAAGGTGGAGACAAGATTAATTAGATTCACATGGTAAGTTCTGCTAAGTCTTTTTTGGGCTTAAATTTGTATTAAGAGTCAAGCTGTGACATAGAACTGATTAGGTTCACATGGGAGCTTGGTGTGCAGGAGAAAGAGGTACTTTAAGGTTCATTGCAATTTGTAAAGTGCGTGAAGTATTAGTCAGATTTTTCAGTACTTGTAATGTTTATTAATAGCTGTGAAGTTATTGAATTAAGGCCAGGTAAAATTATTTACTTTTTGGTTTGACGCAAATTAAGTTAAGACATGACAGTGCAGCCGAGTCGTGAGTGCTGTAGTGTGTGGGAGGTCGCGGAAGCTACTGGTGATCTAGAAGATCATATACACAGTGTGTTAACACATGCAGAAACTTGAGCTCTGCATTTCTGAGCTTGAGCGGTGGCTGGAACTCGGATAGTATGTAGAAAGGTGGGCATAAGGAGCATGGAAACAGAATGAGAATGGGTAACTGGCCGACAGGTAGTTTTGGAGTCCCCCGAGGTCCCTCTCGCTGATTGGTTTTTCTTCTGAATATTGACTCTTCAAAGGAATGCAGTCAGAGCCATGTTTGTGGCACCCATGGGCACAATAGAATCATAGAATTTACAGTGCAGAAGGAGGCCATTCGGCTCATAGAGTTTGCACCCGCCCTTGGAAAGAGCACCCCACTGAAACCCACGCCTCCTCCACCCTATCCCCTTAACCCCGATAAACCTTTTTGGACACTATGGGCAATTTAGCATGGTCAATTCACCTAACCCGCACATCTTTGGACTGTGGGAGGAAACCGGAGCACCCGGAGGAAACCCACGTATACACTGGGAGAACGTGCAGACTCCACACCGACAGTGACCCAAGCCGGGAATCGAACCTGGGACCCTGGAGCTGTGAAGCAACTGTGCTAACGATTATGCTACCGTGCTGCCCTGCACAAGAGGGGAAGAAAAAGAGAAGAGCAGTCATGATGGGGGATTTGTTAGTTAGACGAATAGACAGACTTTTCTGTGGTCGTGCCTCTCTGGTGCCAGGGTCAAGGATGTCACTGACCTTCCTTTCTGGGAGAGGATGAACAAACAGGGTTTGTGGTCTACATTGATACAGTGGCTTGGGTAAGAAGGAAGAAAGAGGTCCCGAAAACAGTTTTCGGAGAGTGAGAAGGAGATTTTAAAGCACTAATCTTGGGATTGTTTCCAGTCCCACTTGCTAGTGAGAATAGAAATAGGAGAATTGAGTGATTGAACACATGGCTGGAGAACGGATGTATGAGGGAGAGCCCAAATTTCTGAGGCACTGGCATCGGTTCTGGAGGAAGTGGGGCATGCGGAAGATGGACGGGATGCATCTTAGAAGGACCGGGACTAACATCCTTGCAGGGAGATTCGCTAGTGCTGTTGGGGAGGGTTTAAACTGGATTGTCAGGGAGATGAGAACCTGAGAGGAGCTCTGATTTGAGGGAAGCAAGATTAGTTAGAGGAAGTAGAAATGTAGAAAACAAAAAAGACTGATGAAGCATAGGCAAGCATCAAATAGACAAGAATAGAGAATAAAGTTTTTTTTAAAAAGCAGAATTAAAGGCACTCTATCTGAATGCACGTAAAATTTGCAATAAGGTTGATGATTTGAATGCCCAAATTGAGTTATGGGTATGATTTAATTGCCATTACATAGACGGGGCTATAGGGTGACCACGATTTTAAGCTAAATATCTAGGGTACATGACCTTTCGGAGGGATAGGCAAAAAGGAATAGGTGGTGGAGTAGCATTCTTAATAAGGGGCGAGATCAATACGTTCCCCTTTTAGAGGATCTTCAATTGAAGGATCAAAATGTACAATCAGTTTGGATGAGAAACAGCAAGGGGCAACAAACACTGGTGGGAGTTGTTTATAGGTTATCAAATTGTAGCAGTAATGTTGAGCATGGTCTAAATCTGGTCCGCGATGCATGTAATGTGGGTAACGCAGTAATAATGAACGACTTCAATTTATACAGAGACGGAAGGACTAATTAATAACCTTGCTGTAAAGAAGTCTTAGGAAATAGTGACCATAATATGATCAAATTTTGCATTAAGTTTGAATGCAATATGGTTCATTCTGAAACTAGGTTATTAAATCTGAAGAAAGGAAATTATGAAGGCATGAGGGATGAGTTGGTTCTGGTGGATTTGGAAAGTAAAAGATTTGATGGTAGACAGGTAATGGCTAGTATTTAAAGAAATGCTACACTGTTTACAATTGATTTACACTCTTAAGGCACAAACACCTAAAGTGAAAGATAAATCAACTGTGGTTAATGAAATAAGTTCAAAAGATGGCATTTAAAAGATTGCATTAAACCAAAGGAAGTGGCTTATGAGGATGCTAGTAAAAGTGGTAAGCCTGAGGATTGAGAGGAGTTTACAAGCCAGCAAAGGAAGACTGAAGTCTAACATGCAGATGCAGCAAGCAATTAGAAAGGCAAATGATATGTTGGACTTCATTGCAAGTTGATTTCAGTATAGGGGTAAGGATGCCTGGCTGCAGTTCTGTAGAGCCTTGGTGAGGTCCTACCTGGAGTATTGTGTACAGATTTGGTCCCATTATCTAAGGAGGCATATACTTGTCATAGGGGGAGTGAAACAGAGGTTCACCAGATTAATCCTTGGGATGGCAATATTGTCTTGTGAGGAGAGATTGGGGAGACTGGGTCTGTATTGCCCAGAGTTTTGAAGACAGAGGGGTGACCTCAATTTAAAGTTCAATTCTTACAGGGCCTGGCAGGGTGGATGTAGATAAGGTTTCCCCTGGCTGGTGGCACAGTGGTTAGCACTGGGACCTGGGATCAATTCCGGCCTTGGGTCACTGTCTGTGTGGAGTTTGCACTTTCTCCCCATGTCTGTGTGGGTTTCTTCTGTGTGTGGTTTCCTCCCACAGTCCAAAGATGTGCAGGTTAGGTGGTGTATGGGATAACGGGAATATGGTGGGTAAGTGGGCCTCGGTAGAGTGCTCTTTCAGAGGATTGGCGCAGACTGGAGGGGCCGAGTGGCCTCCTTCTGCACTGTACGATTTCCACGGTGAGTCTGAAACCACTGGTCATAATCCCAGGATAAAGGGGAGGCCATGCAAGTCCGATGAGCACTTTCTTCAATGAGGAAGGTGGTGAATCTTTGAAATTCTCTACCCCAAAGGCTGCAGAAGCTCCATCATTGAGCATGTTCAAAACAGAAATTGATAGATTTCTGGAGATTAATAACATCTCAGGGATATAGCAATAGTGTGGGAAAATGTGTTGAGGTGGATGATCAGCCATGATCTAATTGAATGGTGGAGCAGGCTCGATGGGCTGAATGGCCTACTCCCATTCCTGTGTTTGTTGTGTTTGGGAGATGGGTGGCAGAAATGAGAACCAGTTAAGAGGGACTGCGATAGTGTTGCAGGTAAGCTTCAGCATGTCTTACCCCACCCCATCCCTGATGAACATTCAACTCAATATTACACAGAATTAACCCCATAGAAATGCAACTTAATGAATGAGACAATTAGATTTAGTTTGCACCTCCATTAAAGAGGGTACGAATGTTAAAAAACTGTTTGGCCGCAGGGAGACGGTTGACAATGTGTTGATCATGTGAATGAGGAGGTAGAGTGCAGGTTTTATATGGCAATGTGAAAGCTGCTGATCGGCCTCTTTGCTACCACAGTAGAGTATAGTGACTTGCCTGCAAATTGATGGGGTGGAAACCAAGGCAGATAAGTGCTGCATGTTTTTTCTTTCTCGTCCTGAAGCTGCTAGTTATCGCTGGTGTGCTTTTCCATAGGTACATCCTTAATGTGCTAGCTTAGTCAGTAAATGTTAACAAGTTGCTGAACAAGAGAACATAATGGCTTTTTGTATTTTACATTGTGGGGTAATGCAGTGAGTTCGCCAAGGAATTTTGGTGTTTTGGCCCAATTAATGGTTGGGTTTTATACCTAAAATTGGGCTGACTTATTTAAGTTAGATATTTTAACAAGGCAGGTAACTTGTTGGGACAATACCGGTGACATTCCACTTGGTGAGAACACAGTTTCTGAATTCTCAGAAATTGCATGTGCCATTGTGTTCCTGCCGTTCAACTAGTTTTTAGGGGACAGAATGAAATAGAATTCCAAAGATCTTTGCCTACATGGCGGTGGGTACCAATGCTGCACAGTGTAGCGCAATGTCAATGTAGCTTATGCTTATCATCCTCCCACTTGCTGAGCAAGTGTCTGCATGCCTGAGTGGGACCAGTCACTTGTTAGATTAAACAAACCTCAGTCCAAGAATTATCTGGGCCTTGACTTGATGCAGTACTGAGAGTGCGCTACATTGTCGAACTGGTATCTTTCCTATATGGTGTTAAACTGAAGACCTATTTGTCTGTTTGGATGGATGTAAAAGAAAATGTGTTTGTTAAACAAAAGTAGGATGTTGTTCTGATGTCCTGGTCAATATTCTTCCTTCAACCAACACCATAAAAAACAATAAACAGTTTTTTTGTGGAGTAACTGCAACTGAAAGCTAATTTACAAAACACTTTGGTACACTAAAGACCTGAACGATGCTGTGTAAATTTGTTTGTTATGGATTCATGCATTGTGTTGTGGACATGCTGAATGACGAACAGGAATACTGTGGAACCAATGAGAGGGCATATAAAAATGTGTACCGTTGGCACTTCCTCACGAGCAATTAGGCTGGCTTCCTGTACAAATCTTCAGTCTCATCAGCCTTTTTGCTGGGCATAGTATTTGCTGTCCGGAAAATTCAGTTATGTGGGAACAGTTGACAAAATTATTTGAAAATATATGTCTAATGCTTAGCATGTGCTTGCCAAATGTGAAGTAAAAACTTGTTGAAAGTTAGTGGAAAGATGCCACAACTCTATTTGTTGATGTCAATTTGATATCTGGGTCCATCAGTCAATGTACAACCGAATTTCACTTGCAGAAATGTGAGTTCATCTGTTCACAGATAGATGCATGTTTTATCTTGAAGGAATAGTCGTGAGAGTAAAATTCAATTTGTACTGAATATGAACCATATACAATTCATAACTCCCATTGGAAGGGAGAGTAACAGTCAGTGGTTTATTGGGGTTTAAAATTTAGTTCAAGACCCTAACCTTTGGAAATGAAATATAACTATAATTCCATCAATCCTTTCAACTTTGAATTGTAAACCTTTCCCCACTTTGGGCTGGCTGGCATCTGTGATATCACAAGATATTCATGAATTAAAAAGGGTACTCCGAATAGACCAGTTAATTGTACAGCAAAACCAGTTGAATACAAGACAAGGGAGGTCATGCCCAAACTGAATGATGCTCTGTTAAGACTACACCCCAAGGACCAACTCCATTTCTGGTCGCCAAAGTTTAGGGGAGGCATTTTAATTGCAGCAAGAGAGAGAAGAGCCTTCCTTGTGCTGGAGGTCTAAACTGTCCTCCCACCCCCTCTTGCAGCAACCAAAATGATGCCAGAACATTTGTATCTACTACCTCTTGGTCAAAGGTAAAAATTATCTTTAGTACTATTTTGTATCACTTATAACAAAATCTGCTTGCTATTTGTTTGCAGAGAACAGGGCCCTGCATGTGAATATATTTCACTTGTAGCTAGAAGTGAGATACATTCATACACTGGATTTCATTCCATGCAAACTAAAGAAATATGTTCAAGCCTCATGCCTTCTTTGAATTACCTGGGAACGGATGGCACAATGGAGCCGTGGTTGGCACTGTTGCTCACGGTGCCGAGGAACTGGGTTTGATCCCGGCCCCGGGCCACTGTCCATGTGGAGTTTGCAAATTCTCCCTGTGTCTGCATGGGTCTCACCCCCACAGACACAAAGGGTTGGTCGGTTGGCCATGCCAAATTGCCCCTTAATTGGAAAAAAGAATTGGTAACCTTAAATTAAAAAAAGAATTACCTGAGAACTTGGGGAGCCGATACTTTACTGTTGCTTTCTCCATGGCAACCCTTCAGCCAAGTCGGTGAGTATTTTTCTCCTCTGGTACAACTTACTGTGAGCATTTGAAATTTGGCATTCTTACATTTGTCATGTTGCAAGATGAAAAGCATCAGCAACAAGTCTCCATTTTGAGAAACGTTTATTGCCTTCAACAATCACACACAGGCACTTAATCATGTGAGCAGAGGCAGTCTATTTTAGCTGCTGGAGAAAATTGGCTTCCTGCCGACTCTGCTTAACAAAGTCGCCTCTTTCCTTCACAACATGATGGGTAAGGTCAGCTATGACAGAGCCTCATTGGAACCCTTTGAGATCCGTAGTGGGGGCAAACAGGGTTGTGTTCTGGCACCTATTTACTTTGGCATATTCTTCTCTTTGCCCCTGTCATATACCTTCATTTTTAAAATTCATTTATGGAATGTCACTGGCCAGGCCAGCATTTATTGCCCATCTAATTGCTCTTGTGAGGGTGGTGTGAGCTGCCTTCTTTAACTGCTGCAGTGCCTGAGGTGTAGGTATACCCACAGTGCTATTGGGTAGTTCCAGGATTTTGACCTCGTGACAGTAAAGGAACGGAGACATATTTCCAAGTTAGAACAAAGAACAGTACAGCACAGGAACAGGCCCTTCGGCCTTCCAAGCCTGTACTTGCCATGATACCACCCTTGGCCAAAACCCTCAGCACTTCCTAGTGCTGTATCCCTCAATACCCATCCTGTCCATGTATTTTTCGAGATGCCTATTGAACGCCGTTAATGTATCTGCTTCCACAACCTCCCCTGGCAGCGCGTTCCAGGCACTCGCCACCCTCGCACATCTCCTCTAAACTTTGTCCCATGGACCTTAAACCTATGTGCCCGAGTGATTGACCCCTCCACCCTGGGAAAGGGTGCCTGCCCATCCACTCTATCCATGCCCCTCATAATCCTGTCGACCTCTAATCAGGTTGCCCCTCAACCTCCATTGTTCTAATGAAAACAGTCAGTTCTCCGCAGAGCTAACACCAGGCAACATCCTGGTAAATCCGAGATAATTTAGTCCACTCCCCCACCGTAACCAGTACCTTTCCCATCACCCATGGCACCTTCCCATGCAATCGCAGAAGATGCAACACCTGCCCCTTTACCTCGTCCATGCTTAACACCCCATGCCCCAAACACTCATTCCAGGTTAAGCAGCGTTTCACTTGCACTTTTCCAATCTGGTCTATTGCATTCGCTGCTCCCAATGTGGTCTCTATATTGGAGAGACCAAACGCAGACTGGGTGATTGCTTTGCTGAGCGCCTTCGGTCTGTGCGCATTCAGGACCCTGACCTTCCCGTTGCTTGCCATTTTAACAAAAGACCCTGCTCCCATGCCCACATGTCTGTCCTTGGTCTGCTGCAATGTTCCAGTGAAGCTCAACGCAAACTGGAGGAATAACATCTCATCTTCCGGTCGGGCACGCCACAGCCTTCCGGTCTCAATATCGAATTCAACAACTTCAGATGATTAGCTCTATCCCACCTCGACCCATTTGTTTTCATCCCTTTTCATTTCAACTGTCTTTAACCATTTCTTTCTTTCTTGTCTTTCTTAATATATATTTAACCCCCTCCCCCCATCTTATCCACCTTTCCTTACCCCTTCTCCCCTTTGCTTTCCCTTCCCCCCCCCCCCCCCCCCCCCCCCCCCCCCCACATCTCCATCTGTCACAGTTTACCCTCTGATGTTCGTTTCTCTGCAGTTTGGCCTTTCACATCTTTTGTTTTCTCTGGGGACTGCCATTTGCACTCTTTCCCCTTGGTTTCTGTGGCTATTAGCACCCCGTTTCCCTGGGTTTCTGTGGCTATGACTCATCTTTCATTCTCACTCCACAATATAAATATTTCCCACTTTCTCTGTCTGTTAGCTTTGACAGAGTCATTGGACTTGAAACGTTACCTCTTTTCTCTCCCTACAGATGCTGCCAGACCTGCTGAGGTTTTCCAGCATTTTCTCTTTCGTTTCAGATTCCAGCGTCTGCACTAATTTGCTTTTATCCTGGTAAATCTCCTCTGCACCCTCTCCGAAACCTCCACATCCTTCTGGCAGTGTGGCGACCAGAATTGTGCGCAATATTCCAAGTGTGGCCGTACCAAGGTTCTATATAACTGTAGTATGACTTGCCAATTTTTATACTCGATGCCCCGTCCAATGAAGGCAAGCATTCCGTATGCTTTCTTGACTACCTTGTCCACTTGTGTTGCCACTTTCCAAGATCTGTGGACTTGTATGCCCAGATCTCTCTGACTTTCTATATTCCTAAGTGTTTTGCCATTTACTATATATTTCCCCTCTGTTAGACCTACCAAAATGCATTACTTCACAACATTTGTTCGGATTAAACTCCATTTGCCATTTCTCTGCCTAAGTCCCCAACCTATGTCCTGCTGTATCTTCTGACAATCCTTATTTTTCCCCTTAAATTTAGAGTATCCAATTTTTTTTTTTCTAATTAAGGGGCAATTTAGCGTGGCCAATCCACCTAACTTACACATCTTTTGGGTTGTGGAAGTGAAACCCATGCGGACACGGGGAGAATGTGCAAACTCCACACGGACAGTGACCCAGGGCTGTGATCGAATTTGGGACCTCGGCTAACCACTGCGCCACCGTACTGCCCCTTGTATGAATTACTAAACACATACAGTTTATATAGAATGTTCCCCTTCTTCCAAATTATCTCTATAACATCTGAACTCCCGTCAGTCTTCCCAGTTTTCCTGAAACAATATCCAAATTAAATAACCAACTTGTAGTTGCCGCACGATATCGGGATGATACACAAGTCTAGGAAATTTCTTTTCCTGTTCTGGAGAAGATGTTTAAAACTGCTGTTACGAACATTTTCTGCACTACCTTAGCTTTAAGACCTAGGGGCTTGTTTGATGTAAACCTGGCTTCTCAGCTGCTAGCTGAAAAACTAGCTTTCAGGCTTGGTGGCTGAAGCCTGGCTGTCTGCTCACACACATGGGGAGAATGTGCAAACTCCATCCTCTGACGATCCTCATCACACTGCCACTCCACCAACCTTGGTGTCATCCGTGAATTTACTAATCAGACCAGCTACATTTTCCTCCAATTGTTTACGTATACCACAAATAGCATAGGCCCCAGTACCGATCCCTGTGGAACACCACTAGTCACAACCTTCAATCAGAAAAACACCCGTCTACTGCTGCCATCTGCCTCTGTGGCCGAGCCAGTTCTGTATCCATTTTTCCACCTCCCCTCTGATCCCGTGTGATTTCACCTTTTGAACCAGTGTGCCATGAGGCACCTTGTCAAAGGTTTTACTGCAGTCCATGTAAACAACATCCACTGCCCTCTTCTCATCATTCATCTTTGTAAAGGCAGCACGGTGGAGCAGTGGATAGCACTGCAGCCTCACGGCGCCGAGGTTCCAGGTTTGATCCCGGCTTTGGGTCACCGTCCGTGTGGAGTTTGCACATTCTCCCCATGTTTGCGTGGGTTTCGCCCCCACAACCCAAAAGATTTGCAGAGTTGGTGGATTAGCCACACTAAATTGCCCCTTAATCGGACAATGAATTGGGTACTCTAAATTTAAAACAAAAAATCTTTGTCACCTCTTCAAAAAAACTCGATCAAGTTAGTGAGGCATGACCCCCCCTTCACAAAATCATGCTGTCTATTGCTAATGAGTCCATTTCTTACCAAATTAGTATAAATTCTGTCCCTGAGCATTTTCTCCAATAATTTACCTACTACTGTCGCGAGGTTTCCAGGATTATCCCTGCTACCTTTCTTGAACATCTGTACCACATTAGCCATTCTCCAGTCCTCTGGGATCTAATCTGTAGCCAATGAGGATACAGAGATGTCAGTCAAGGCCCCAGCAATGTCCTCCTTTGCTTCCCTCTGGATTTTGGGGTAAACCCATCCGGGCCAGGAGACTTCTCTACCTTAATATTCTTTAAAACACCCAATACGACATGACCCAGACTGTCTACACACCCTACCCAAGAATCAGCATCCACAAAATCTTTTTCTTTGGTGAACACTGATGCAAAGTACTCATTTAGTACCTCGCCCATTTCCTCTGGCTCAACACATAGATGTCCCCCACTGTTCATAAATGGTCCAATCCTTTCCCTGACCACCCTCTTGCTTTTTACATATGAATAAAAAGCTTTGGGATTCACTGTAATCCTACTTGCCAAGGACTTTTCATGACCTCTCCTAGCCCTCCTAATTTCCTGCTTCAGTACCTTCTTACTTTCTTTGTACTCCTCGAGGGTTTCGCCTGTCCCCACCCTTCTAAGACCATACAAAAGCCTTCTTTTTCTTTTTGACGAGGTTCACAATATCCCTCATTTTCCAAGGCTCCCTAAACTTCCCATACTTATCCTTCATTCTCTCAGGAACTTGACTTTCCTGAATCCTAATCAACTGTCACTTGAAATACTCCCACATGCCCGATGTTGATTTGCCATCCAACAGCCGCACCCAATCCAAATTCTTCAATTCCTGTTTAATGTTATCGTAATTTGCCGTTTCCAAGTTTAGACCTTAACCTGAGGGTGACCCTCATCCCTATCCAAAAGTACCCATAGGATGGTGAGTGACTTGGTGGGGGTGATCTCAGATATCCGTTGCCCTTGTCCTTCTCGGTGGTAGTGATCATGGGTTCGGAAGGTGCTGCCTAAGGACCCTCGGTGAGTTCCTGGAGTGCATCTTGTTGATGATACACACTGCTGATTGTGTGTTAGTGGTGGAGGGAATGAATGTTTGTGGAATCAAGTGGGCTGCTTTATCCTGGATGTGTTGAGCTTCTTGTGTTGTTGGAGCTGCATTCATCCAGGCAAGTGGAGAGTATTCCATCGCACTTCTGCCTCGTAGATGGTGCACAGTCTTTGCGGAGTCAGGAGGTGAGTTACCACTGCAGGATTCCTAGCTTCTGACCTCTTGTTGCCACAGTATTCAGTATTTCTTTTGATTTCTTCTGAATTATCTGGGATGTAGGTGCAACACTCTGCACCAATCAGGGCACCTTTTTCGGCCAACAAATAGTCAAGTGCCACCCGATTCTGTAAAGCCACAGTTCAAATAGCTAGTGTTTCGGCAGAAACTGTAACTATGGCAGCAGAGGTATCATTAGCTACTTTTTCTATGATGTTTGTTATTTTATCCAATTCTTTGGCTACTTTTGCATCCCAATAAAAAAGAATAAGAATTCTTTGGCTACTTTTGCATCCCAATAAAAAAGAATAAGTTTGGCAAGGAACCTATCTCGTGCAGTGAAGGCATGCTTATTTCTTTGAACTGGTAGTCTTGATAAAGAAGGAAGATGACGGATGGCAGGTAATACGTATCCTAAATGACAAGACCCTGACCAAAGTTTTGGAAGCCAAGGATATACTTTGTTACAGATGAAGTAAGTTCTATTATAAGTAAAATGGGCAATTTCCTCTAAGTACCATCAATCTGAAAATGTATTATTACCAGTGAGACTTTGTCGGCCTTTTAATAACGAGGAACTAAGAATTCTCTCTGACAGTGTTGGAGTACATTCGTAAGCTCTGCTTATATTAAAATAATGAGTACAGTTACTATATCCCATCTTCATCCCTTTAGGATGATTACTTATTAAACATATTGATCCTTCCTGATTAATAGTAGATGGGAGGTTGATATGGGGAGGATTTTGATTTCTATCATAGTTGTATTGATACCACCCTGAAAAAGTGTTTAATGAATAACCTGCAGATTTCCACAATTGGATTATTTTCTTTAAATTAATTTGATACTTGGTTTTCCAACATGTTTGTTCCTTCATGGGTCTGTGAAGAGCGGGTGGCTCTCTGAAAAATATACCATTCTGCTGTTTCTGGAGTGTTAAAAGGGATAGATAAGAAAGGGATACCTTCTCCTGAGTGGGTAAGAATTGCAATACATACCCAACATTTGGAGATGTTAACATTTTTAGTATATACCAATGATGTATGAAGAAACGTATTGTCATTTAACTCCTTGGTAAGGCCTGTTAGGCCAAACATGTAACGGAAAATCAATATTATGGCAAACATTTTTACAGATTCTGATTTTGGTACGCGTGCTTCACGTGTGACGCGTGAATCCAGGTTTTCTTTCTTGGAGTTTCATGGCCGACTGAGTTGTTAGAAGAACCAGGTCGGGGCCTTTCCACTTGGCCCCCAGTGGCTCCAGCTGAATCTTCTTCAAATATGCATATTCTCCGGGCACTAAATCGTGACCCGCCTCAGGAGGGTCTCCCCAAGCCGCCGAAACCTGTTGAGAAGCAGAACTGACAGCATTTGTTAAATTTTGACAATAACTAAGTAAAGCATCACTCATCAGATGACAGTCTGCCTTTCTTAAGTTATTATTTCCTGGCAGGGACATGGGTCTACCAGTGATGACCTCAAATGGGCTTAGGCCTGTGGTTCTGTTTGGGGTTGCTCTGATACTGCATAATACTAGTGGTAAGGCTTGAATCCAATTCATGCCTTCTTGGTTGTATTTGGACAATCGTTCTTTCAAAGTCCGGTTCATGCGTTCCACTTGTCCTGATGATTCTGGATGATTAAGGCAGTGTAGATTCCAACCAATGTTCAGTAATCTGCACACCTCCTGGCAAACATCATCTGTAAAGTGGGTTCCATTGTCCGTATTTCTTCATTAAACCGTTTATCTATCTTATCTATAGCTAACCACAAAATGTGATTTCTATCAGATGGCTAGTCCAATTTGAGAGTAGACTGATGATGGAGCGGTAATTGGCCAGGTTCGATTTGTCCTGTTTCTTGTGTGTAGGACATTCCTGGGCAATTTTCCGCATTGCTGGGTAGATGCCAGTGTTGTAAATGTGCTGGAACAGTTTGGCTTGGGGCATGGCAGATTTTGGAGCACACGTCTTCAGTACTTCATCTATAGAGGTCGCCTACTTGCATACTAGAACTGATGGAAGGCTGTGGAACCTTGCCCTCCTGAGATCCAAGTCAAAGGTATGCCAAGTCTGCATCAGAGAGTTGCTCTACACTGATGATGCTGCAGTAACATTCCATACCGAGGCTAATGGACACTCTCACACATCTGTCAAGCGTTTGTTTGAGCATCAGGAAGCAAATGTCTTCGTCCAGGATTTTGCCATACTACTATCTATCAGCATAGATAATGTGACAATGAAGGATGATATCTACACATCTCGGCTCCAGAATCATGAGCAATCCGTCAACTTGATGTTGAAATCTACACATGCATTACAAAGGCTGCAATTGTTATGTCTAAGCTGAATAAGAGCGTCTGGAACAATAGCAACCTAATTGTGAACACCAAACTGAGAGTCTACCAAGCCTGCACCCTCCCCTACAGTGGTGAGACCTGGCCAACATACGCTCGGCAGTCAAATCCACTTGCAAATGTATCCTCAGTGACTCTTGGCAGGGCAAGAGCGCGCTGATTCTATCAGCATACACTCATTACTCAACCAAATATGTCTGCGATGGCTTGGCTATTCATTAGATGGAATGTTGGCCATATACATAGTGCTTTTGTATGGTGAATAGGCCGCTGAGTCAGGACCTCCTGGGCATCCATATCATATCTCTGTTATAAGGACACCTGCAAGTAAGATATGAATGGAGTGGACGTTGACACTGACAATTGTAAGAGTATTTGGAAAGGCACTGTAAGAGCAAGCTGAAATGAAAAGTGCAATTGGTTGAGAAGGGGGTGCAGAGAAGGCAGAGTCCAGTAAATCCTGTTCCATCTCAGCTGACTGTGGACTTCTGCAGAAAATGTGGCAGAGATTGCTGTACCAGAGGGAAGCTCCTGAGCCACACCAGGCAATATTTGACAACAACAGAGTTGACCATGACAGGCAAACCAGCGTGCTGTGTGAATGAAACCTACCACAATGGCAATATGTGAGGGCACACGATGGCGTAGTGGTTAGCACTGAAGTCTCGTGCCGAGGTCCCAGGTACGATCCCGGCTCTGGGTCACTGTCCGTGTGGAGTTTGCACATTCCCCCCCGTGTTTTGTGGGTTTTGCCCCCACAACCCAAAGATGTGCAGGGTAGGTGGATTGACCATGCTAAATTGCCCGTTAATTGAAAACAAAATGAATTGGGCACTCTAAATTTATTAAAAAAAAAGGCAATATGTGTATTTGTGATCACATGTTTTAAATCCCTTTTTCCAGATGGTTCCCTGCATTTCTTAAAGCACTCCCTTTCCAGTCCCAAGACATTTTCTTTTCACGGTAACTTCAGTGCAGTATTAATGTAAGCCTATTTGTGACAATAAAGATTATTATTATTATTAGCGACCATCACCGCATAACTTAATTTTGCTTGTACCAGTTTACATCAGATTTTTTTCCTTCCATTTCTGGAGGAGAATTCTTTTTCGTTGGTCGCTCTTCAGGATCTCCTTTTGCCCCTTGTTATCTTTTTCTTATTCTTAGTAATATTCTTAGTAAACTGTCTTGAAAAGATGGCATCTGACGAGCCGGGAGTGCAGGAGGCGAAAGAGGCCGGTATTCTGGCCTTTGCGTCCCTGGTAGCCCGGCGGAGTATTTTGCTATTATGGAAAGATGCGAAGCCCCCCAGTGTGGAAGCTTGGATCAATGACATGGCAGGCAGGGTTCATCAAGCTGGAGAGGATAAAGTTTGCCTTGCGAGGGTATGTGCAGGGGTTCCTCAGGCGGTGGCAACCGTTCCTAGACTACCTCGCGGAGTGTTAGGAGGAGGTCAGCAGCAGCAGCCCGTGGGGGGGGTGGGGGGGGGGGGGGGTTTGGGTGGGTGGGGGAGGGCTTCCCTATTGGTGCTTTTTAATGTCATATGGGGGGTTATTGCATTTGGGGGAAATCCAATGTATAATTTTTGATTGTTGTGTTCTTGTTTCTTTCTTTCTGTTGGGGGTGGGGGGCTTGTTGAAAATCTGTTGAAAAATTTGAATAAATATATTTTTTAAAAAAACAGAAAAGATGGCATCTGTGGAACTGCAGCGTGATGTCATTCTTGCCCTGAAATGCCAGCCGAGTACATGTGCACAAGTCTCTGGAAAGTCAAGTAGGGTGATCCACTTGTGTGGAGAATTGTGGCATACTGTGAGAAATGGTACTAACCTGAATTAATTCAGTCCAATTATAACTTTTTCTATGTTCACTTGGCATGAAATAAACCAAATGTAATAATTTATGGTGGGTTTTCTCTATATTACAGGATACATTAGATAATTAAGAGCCCAGACAGCATAATATCAGTTGTGGATAAGCTTCGAAAGATCATCACCGGGGTAAAGTTAAAAAAACAAAATTTAAAAAATTTAGTGTACCCAATTATTTTTTCCAATTAAGGGGCAATTTAGCGTGGCCAATTCACCTACCCTGCACATCTTTGGGTTGTGGGGGCGAAACCCACGCAAACACGAGGAGAATGTGCAAACTCCACACGGACAGTGACCCAGAGCTGGGATCGAACCTGGCACCTCTGCGCCGAGAGGCAGGAATGCTAACCACTGTGCCACCATGCTGCCCTATCACTGGGGTAAAGTTAATACTCTCATTGGAAAAAAAAAGGTTAATGAGAGTTGACCTGCACAGTTTGCGCAAGGTAGGTCACATCAGACAAATTTAGTGGTGTTAATATAAAGAAAGTATCGTGGATATTATGTAAGTGGATTTTTAAAAGGCCTTCAATAAGATGTTGCATTGTAGCGTTGTTTATAAAATTAAGGTGCACGGTGTAAAATTAAATGTAATAGCCTGGATAGGAAGCTGGGTGAACGACAGAAAACATTAATAGTCAATGGATTTTCGGTCAGCATCATGCAAACGTTTATATGCTCCTACGGTTTTGGAACCATCTCTTTCTCTCTAGTTGGCTTTGTCCCCTCTCAATTTTCCTTCTGTTCCACTCACTATCTGTAAAGGAACAGTTTGGTAGTATAGAACATCAGTATTGCTGAAAAGCCTTTTTTTTTGTCAAAGCTTTTCAGGTTATTCAGTATGTCCTGATGAGTGCAAAACAAAAAGCTTGGACAAAAAAAATGTCTATCTGTACAGAGGACTGTGTGTCTAAACAGGTTACTGGGTTTTGCAGATAATTGTCAGGTGGCATTTTAATGTTGAGCAGTGCAAGATGAAATGTTTTGGTAAGAGTTAAGCGAGCACAAGGTCTGGTGAAATAGTGGTAATGGAGACTGACGAGGACAGATGGGGTTGAGGATTTTAGTCGAAGATGTACTGATTTAAGGGCCAGAGGCAGACAATATTATGGAGATGGAAGGTGAATGATGATATCAGGTCAGAAGCTCAACCTAAGAATTTCCAAGTTGTGTCCAGCCTGCTTTAGCTGAAGTCTATGTCACGGGAGGGGCGAGAGATAAAGTCGGCAAGAGTATGTGGGTGTTGAGTATGGTGACTTAGGTTTTTGAAATTACAATGCATTTAAGAATGGATGTTGGGAAAATAATTTGCACAAAATTGTTGGATAGGCAGTGATGAGTGTTATCAGTATACACATGGAAGCTGATCCCATGGTTTTGAATGATGTCACCTAGGTTTCCTATGTAGATGGAAGAATGGGGGAAGACTAAGGATGGATCTTTTGATAATCCAGGACATGAAGAAAGATGGATGATCTGGCTGTAACTGGTAAGATTAGGAACTAAATGAAGGCAATTCCACCAAGCTTAACAGCAGAGAGAGACATTTGTCAAAGGACTGTGTGATTGACCATGTTGAAGGCTGGAGAGATAATGATGTGAGGAGGGACAATACACTCCCTGTTGTTTTAACCTCTGTGAAGGCCAGTGCCTTTCCCTCATTATTTAGGGTTTCTTTTGCTTTGTGCCCATTCCTATTTCCCTTGGTTTTGCAGTTTCACTCCCTGCTGCGTGGTTCATATGTTATAAATAATTCCCCAGAAATGAGAGAGAAGAAACTGGCTCTGTTCAGTCCTAGTTGAGAGGGAGAATAGTTGCAAATAACTTTGCTGCCACAACAGGTATCAATTGCTATTCAAACAGAGGCATTCTTTATCTGCTGCAAACTGTACTCCCCTCTTTGGAGTACTGGCTATGCTGGCTCGTTGATGCTTTAATGCTCAAGTCATTTCATTGCAGAACTTGCAAAGACTGTGTGTCTCTACAGGTTCCCCTGCCTCTATGGTATTGCTATATCTTCAAAAATGAAATCCTCAGATGTCAAAAATTGGTTGTTAATTTGGATGTCATCTTTTGATTCTTCTATGGAAAAGACACCTAAGTTGCTTGTATTTAATAGCATTTGGAACTCCACTGCAAAACAACATATTGAATATTGCTGACAAAAGAGACATGCTATCAAAACTTTTCACCTTGCACTCATCAGTACAGCTCACAGGACAGCCTACAAGAAACTATCAACCATGAAGGGGTATCAGTTTGTATTGCATGAGAAAAGAGTGCTGTTGGTTGGCAGTGGTGGAGGCATTGCCATGGTGAATGCAGCAAGAAACTGTTAACTGCCCAGCTTTGTTCAAATTCAAAATCGGGTAGGTCGACTGATCAAGGCTAGATGTGGCTGTGGATTCTAGCATGTGTAAGTGAGCCACACTGCAAACCAAACTGACATCTTAAATTTGTTTTCAGTGTAATTAGGATTGTTTTGCAAGTGTTGTCCACTTGGAATCACTTTTTGTTGGACACTCTGTTTTTGAGTTTTGCAAGCATAGATTTTCATTTTGTGTGTATTCGAAGGCAGAAGGAACAATGACCACACATTGCGCCTTTTTCAACAAAACAGAAGCCTGGAGAACACTAATTCTCTGCTTTCTTCCAAAGGACAATGCCTTCCGTTACCAGTCAGTGTTTCAACCTGCCCGTTTAAATTTGAACTTAACTGGGCAGGTGACTGGTGCTACATCAAACATGGCAATGCCACCCATCAATCAGAGTCCACTTGCCATAGTATCAACACTCTTCCCATGCAGTATAAATTGTTATTCCTTGTTACTGTTGGTGATTTCTTCCGACTTGTCCTGATGAGTGCAAGACAAAAAGATTTAAAACCGTATCTCTTTTCCTCTGCAGTATTCAAATTCTGCACTACCAAAGGACTATTTGTAAACTTGTTAAAAAATGTATTTTATTCGTGTCCCAGGTTCGATCCCGGCTCTTGGTCACTGTCCGTGTGGAGATTGCACATTCTCCCCGTGTTTGCGTGGGTTTCGCCCCCACAACTCAAAGATGTGCAGAGTAGGTGAATTGGCCACGCTAAATTGCCCCTTAATTGGAAAAAATAATTGGGTACACAATTTATTTTAAAAAAATGTATTTTAATGCAAACATGTATCAAAACCGATTACAGCAAATAAATGCCCTGGGAAAAGGAGACGAACAACTCCTCAAGCACGATCACAAACATCCTCCACCTTTTCTCAAACTCCCCTGCTGAGCCCCTTAACTCATACTTTATCTTCTCCAATCGCAGGAAGTTGCACAGATCACCAACCATACTGCTACCCCGATTGCGATGGGTCCGGGTCCACCTCCTCCTCCACACTATCCTGGCTAAGACCGCGAACACTCCCGCCCAGAAACTTCCCAATTCTTCTCAACTCCAAAACGTGTGCGCATGATTCGCTGGCCCCGCCCACACATCTCACACTCATCTGCTACCCCCTGAAAGAACCCACTCATTATCGCCCGAGTCATATGCATCCTGTGCACCACCTCAAACTGTACCAGGCTCATCCTTGCACAAGAGAAGGTGCCGTTTATCTTACGCAGTGCCTCACTCCATACTCCCCAATTGATGCCCACTCCCAACTCCGCTTCGTATTTCTCCTTGATCTTCACGACCTGCTCCCCCAGCCACTTGTATATATCCCCAATTCTTCCCTCCTCTTCCACACCTGGATGCAGCAGTTGCTCCAGCAGGGTGTATCCGGGCAACCGGGGGAAGCCTCTCTAGACCTTTTGTGCAAAGTCCCTAACCTGCAGGTACCTGAACTCACTCCTCCTCGGCAGCTCTACCCACTCCCTTAGCTCCTCGAGACTGGCGAATCCTTCCTTCAAATACAGATCCCTCAGCTTGACCAGCCCCACTTCCCTCCACCTCCTGTACACACTATCCATCCCCCCCAGCTCAAACTCATGATTCTCACATAGCGGCGTTAGCACCGACATCCCTTCCACCCTAAAATGCCTCCTCAGCTGATTCCATATCTTCACCGTGGACTGCACCACCGTGCTCCCTGAATACCTACTCGGAGCCATTAGCAACGCTGCCGTCACCATTACCCTCAAACTAGACCCCAGGGTTCTCCCCACCCTCGGCACCTTCCCCGCCCTTGCAAAGTCCGAAATGATCGTGTCCATTTTCTGAAAAAAGGCCTTTGGTATAACGATCGGAAGAGCCTGAAAAATAAACAAGAAACTCAGTAGAACATTTATTTTCACCACTTGGATCCTCCCTGCAAATGTTAAGTGCAGTGTATGACTATTTGTAACCCTATGTTCATATTAATGGGAGAATTATTCGATTTGGAATTGTACTGCTGAAGAGGTGAATATCAATGAAGGGGTGCTGGTAAAATTGGAGACCAAAAGAATGCTGCTGACTCAAGATCAGGAAGAAATAGTTAGAATGTCTTGTAAGGTAATAGATCACTATTTAGAAAGTCCGAATCTGATGGGCGCGATTGACGATAAAGAGGTCGATGTAGATGAACTACAATCTTTCTAAAGACCCTCACAAAGTTTGTATCGCCAATGAAGCCGATCCACACCACCAGAACAGGATTAATAATGAGTACCTGAAAAGAGAATTACTGAAAAATTGCAATATTTACACACGTTATATCTAGAAAAATGTTCTCTTAATGCAAGTGAAAGTTTTAGAGGTAGTAGATGGGAGGAGAGGAACTGAAAGGCTGCGAGTAGGGTGTTGTGGGAAGACTTTTTCTGCAAGTTCCACTCTGGATCAAATATATAGGACTATAATTTTTTTCAGAAAGCTTGGTGTACTTTCTTTCCAAGGCCATCGCACATGATCTGTCAGAATCAAGTCATACTCTTTGTGAAGTAGAGCTGAAATATCAGCGTATAACCCTTTGAGGGTTGCTGACTGAAGTTTGAGGGTTTGATATTAGCTGATTGACACCTAGAGGTTTGATATGCCTCTGACAGGCGTTGTTTGTTTTCGTTTTCACTGTTCGGAAGCCAGTTAGATGAGAAAAAGTAATATTTAGTTTAAAGATGAAAAGAGTTCTTTTTTTTTGAAGGGAACAGGATGAACTCTCATTTCAGTCACCATTTCCATCATTGTTCACTTGTTTAAATTGTCTTGAGGCAAGTCATGGCTACATTTCTTAAAAAATCTTTTTAGTGTACCCAATTCATTTTTTTTTCCAATTAAGGGGCAATTTAGCATGTTCAATCCACCTACCTTGCACATCTTTAGGTTGTGGGGGCGAAACCCACGCAAACACGGGGCGAATATGCAAACTCCACACGGACAGTGACCCAGAGCCGGGATCGAACATGGCACCTCGGCGCCGTGAGGCAACAGGGCAAACCCACTGTGCCACTGTGCTGCCCATGGCTACATTTCTGAAATTTTCTCGTCTTGTTTTGCAGTTCAAGAGCCGATAAACGGCCATATTTATGCAACTCAACTGGAAAATATTGTCACTAAAACTGCTTACTGTTGATTGCTTTTTTTTGTGTCGATGTGCGCAAGTACGAGGGCTCTATCAGCAGTAGATGCTCCATCCTTGGTTATCCCATTGCGCAGATGGTGTTGTCTCCGGTCACACAGCTGAAATATATATGAGACTAGTCAGAGCATCTATGAGAGCACTTGGAAAAAAAAATCAGTTTATTATTTTTGAGAGAGACATATTTTCTGTGTGTATATTTTTTGTCATATTTCAGCCTATGAAGAGATATGTTAGTCTTTTAAAAATTATCTGAGAGGTGGGTATTGGTATTTTGGTATATGGATTTAATAATTAAAATGTTGCACAATTTGGACTAATTCGCTCTTAGACACACTGAATTCCCTTTTGATATCCACAGTAATTTTTTCCCTCCTACTTAATTTCTATGATCTCAACTTTTTCATTTCTATGAAAATAAGTTGCTTGAAATTACTACTGTAAATCCTAAAATAGAATAAACAGTATTTTGAAAAATCCAAGCCACCCTTTTGTGGTTTGTGGTGCGTGCAAATTGGAAGAAACGTTTTCAGTGGAGGTCCATATTGTTAATACGTTGTGATCCCCTTTTCCCCGTGGCTTTTTTGTTTCCATGCTGACCCTTCGTGTAGCTCGCTTAAGAGTGAATAAACACCTCTATGGTGAGCTGCTGAATGGGATAAATAACCTGTTCATCGTGGGAACAGTTGGCTAGCTTATTAATTAGTTTTAATATTTCATTCGGAGCTGGAGGCAGTAAATGGATGAAATAGAAGTTAATAAGTGTTGTATTTGGGCAGCACGGTAACATGGTGGTTAGTGCAATTGCTTCACAGCTCCAGGGTCCCAGGTTCGATTCCCGGCTTGCTTCACTCTGTGCGGAGTCTGCGCGTTCTCCCCGTGTGTGCGTGGGTTTCCTCCGGGTGCTCCGGTTTCCTCCCACAGTCCAGAGATGTGCAGGTTAGGTGGATTGGTCATGCTAAATTGCCCTTAGTGTCCAAAATTGCCCTTAGTGTTGGGTCGGGTTACTGGGTTATGGGGATAGGGTGGAGGTGTGGACTTGGGTCGGGTGCTCTTTCAAAGAGCCGGTGCAGACTCGATGGGCCGAATGGCCTCCTTCTACACTGTACATTCTATGGTCTATGGTATTTTTAACTGCTTTTTTTTGCCACTTTGCTTCAGAATTCTTGGTTTCCATGACACCTAAATGGAACCAATCTTTTGGCTTATGTATATTTGTTTCTGATGCATTCCAGATGGTGCAATGCAGTCTTTTTTAGTAGTTGAGTATTTGTGCAGTCTGCTTTGACGAGCTAGAAATTGTCCTTTATTTTAGCATTGTTATTGTTTCAAATGTCTGCTGAACAATTTTGTTTTCCTAACTGTATATTTGTTTTCCCTGTGGTTATAAATGTCCACAAAGGTTTGCCACCTCCAACCTCGTATCCATGCTTTCGACTAGCAAAACAAACGTGATAACACTGGGCGAAGAAGATACATTTTAAAAATTCTTTTCACGAAGAATCTGCAGACTGGAGGGGATGAAGCAGTGTTTTTAAACTTTTTCCCCCATGACCCACTTCTACCAACCGGTGGACCTTTGGAACCCACGCTGGCTAACGTTCGTGACCCACGCCGGCCGACCTTAGCTACCCACGCTGGCTGACACACCATTATTGCTTACCTTTCTTTAATGCAGCAGGTGAGCCTGCTTGGTCCTCACAAACTCACTTGCTTCGTCATTCAATGTTCCATCTCTTCTAAGGACTTCAGCTGATGATTTAAATTCTCGCTACATCCTTTGAAAAAAATCAAGAGGTTTGTCCTCAAACTCGCCATGCTTAGTCTTCAAATGCCGTTGAAGATTTGAGGGTATTAAACTTTCATTTGCCAGTACTTCCCTGTATATAACACACATGGGCATTGCATCCTGATTTGCATTGGCACAATTAAAGCCAAAAAAAATCATTCTGGCTTTGTTCCCAATTTCAGTTTCTTCTTAATTGTTTGTTCACAAAAGGCCCTGGAGCTCTGGGTACAGCTAACACCAGCACTGCTTTGTCCTGCCATGGACTCTCCTGAGAAGCTCTCTCCAGCAGATCCAATTGTGAGATCTTGACCTGTTTGTGCCTCTGGCTCTCTCTTCCTTATTACAAAATAATCCATCTTCAGTTCTTCACACAGTTCTGTTTCTTGCTTGCTGGCAGCTCCAAAATGGAGGAATCTCTCCTCCATGATTTTGCTCCCAAAGCAGGGACATGTCGTCAGTGTATGTGCTGGGCGCATGACCTATTCTCTGCTGCTGCTTCTGGTCGAAAGACTCCATTGTTCGTATTTACAGGCCGGCATTCTTTTTTCTATTTGAAATTTTATTTCCAATACCTGATTTTTCCAAATTTACGACTGAAAATTAAAACAATTTCAGTTGAGCATATGCATCCTTTTACACACAAACTTTTTAAATATATTCCCATTTCTTTAGAAATTTAAACAAGTATAGAAAAAAGTGCAACCTTGTTTTTATTTTACCAACTATGACTTTAGACTAGATGAAGTAACTTGTCAAACACAGATAATGTCACGATATTTCTTACTGGTTCCACTGCATTGCATTATCCAAACCATCTCCTTTTCTATTCTCATCAAAAGCACTTAACAGGGACTTCCGGTTGCGGCTATGCGGAGCTAAGCCGCACGATTCGGCAGCTCCCGCTATTACGGACTTTCGGGCTCGTTGGAGGAGCCCCAACGGAATTTTTTCGAAGACAACCCGTGGGGAAGGGAAGAGAGAGGTCCCCCTCCAACTTCTATGGACTGGACCAGAAGTGCAACAGCCAAAAAAGCGGCATTGGAGCAGCGGGAGAAGCGAGGGAAAAAAAAGAAAATGGCGGCGGCCGGGGACAAAGCGGAGTGCGGGCCGGAGCTGCAGGAGTTCATCAAGCGCTGCTTCGAGGAGCTGCGCAAGGAGATGCTGGCGCCTATTGAAGGACTAGGGATGACCCAGAAGGCCTACGAGGTAAAGATCCAGGAGGTACAGAAAAGACTCAGTGAGAATGAGGACGAGCTCTTGGGCCTGGCGGTGAGAGTGGAGCAGCACGAGGCGCTACACAAGAGGTGGGCGGGAAGACTCGAAGACCTGGAGAGCAGGTCGAGGAGAAAGAATCTGCGGATCCTGGGTCTCCCTGAAGGAGCGGAGGGGGCCGATGCCGTGGCATACGCGAGCACGATGCTCGGGGCGATGATGGGCGCGGAGGCCCCTTTGAGGTCGCTGGAGCTGGATGGGGCACACCAGGTGCTGGCGAGGAAGCCCAAGGCAAATGAGCCGCCAAGGGCGATGATGGTGAGATTTCACCGGTTCACGGACAGAGAGAGGGTCCTGAAATGGGCCAAGAAGGAGCGGAGCAGTTAGCGGGACAATGCAGAGATCCGAATATACCCGGACTGGAGCACGGAGGTTGCAAAGCGGAGAGCGGGTTTCAACCGGGCCAAAGCGGTGTTGCACCGGAAAGGAGTGAAATTCTGAATGCTGCAGCCAGCGCGACTGTGGGTCACATACAAGGACCAACACTATTACTTCGAAACGCCTGAAGAGGTGAAAGTTCATACAAACCGAAAAGTTGGACACTAACTGAGGGTTTGTGAGGGTGGGGGGGGATGTTTGAGGTTTGATGTGTGATGGTTGTATATAGGGGGTCAATCACGCGCAGGAAATATTACATGGGGGAGAGAGACAAGGCCGCGACAGGAGCTGCGCCAGAAGGGGCGGGGCGGGCTTTGGAAAGCGCGGGGTTTTTCCCACACGCGGGAAGAAAGGCGGGAAGGGGAACGAAGGAACGCATATTGATTGGGAGACTCCCACACGGGAGGTCAAAGGGACGGCGGGGGAAGCCGGGGTCAGCAGGTGTCAGCTGACTTACGGGAGTGATATGGGGGAGCAAAAAAGCTAGACCGGGGTCTAGCGGGGGAAGGGGGTGGGGGGGGGGGTGGAAGGGTTGCTGCTGCACTGGCCGAAAGGGAATGGGACACAGAAGAGGTGGTCGAGACGGGTCCCCTGGCTGGGGGACTGGAGGATGAGGGAGGAGCGGCCACGGGACTGGCCCAGAAAACGAGGTGGCTAGTCGGCGGGGAGGGGGGGAGCGCCCCTCCAATCCGGCTGATAACGTGGAACGTGAGGGGCCTGAATGGGCCGGTGAAGAGGGCTCGAGTGTTCGCGCACTTAAAGGGATGAAGACAGACGTGGTCATGCTCCAAGAGACACACCTGAAGGTGGTGGACCAGGCCAGGTTAAGAAAGGGATGGGTAGGACAGGTATTCCACTCGGGACTGGACGCGAAGAATAGAGGGTTGGCAATATTGGTGGGAAAGCGTGTGTCATTTGAGGCCAATTGAGGCCAAGACTATCGTAGTGGATAATGGAGGGCGATATGTAATGGTGAGCGGTAGTTTGCAAGGGATGTGGGTGGTGTTGGTAAATGTATACGCCCCGAACTGGGATGATGCTGGATTCATGAAGCGCATGTTGGGGCGCATTCCGGACCTGGAGATAGGAGGCCTGATAATGGGAGGGGACTTCAATACAGTGTTGGACCCAGTACTGGACCGTTCCAGATCAAGGACTGGAAAGAGGCCGGCAGCGGCCAAGGTGCTTCAGGGGTTTATGGATCAGATGGGGGGAGTAGACCCATGGCGGTTTGCAAGGCCGCAGGCCAGGGAATTTTCTTTTTTCTCCCATGTGCACAAAGCCTACTCCCGGATAGATTGTTTTGTTCTGGGCACGGCGCTCATCCCGAGGGTGGAGGGGACGGAGTATTCGGCCATAGCCATTTCGGACCACGGCCTGCACTGGGTGGAACTGGAGCTGGGAGAGGAGAGGGACCAACGCCTGCTGTGGCGGCTGGACGTGGGACTGCTGGCAGATGAGGTGGTGTGTGGGAAGGTGAGTGGGTGTATCGAAAGGTACTTGGAGGCCAACGACAACGGGGAGGTGCGGGTGGGGGTGGTATGGGAGGCATTGAAGGCGGTGACCAGGGGAGAGTTCATCTCCATCAGGGCTCATAGGGAGAAGACTGAGGGCATGGAAAGGGAGAGGTTAGTGGGGTAGATTTTGAGAGTGGACAGGAGATACGCAGAGGCCCCGGAGGAAAGATTACTTGGGGAAAGACGACGGCTCCAGACGGAGTTTGACCTGTTGACCACCGGGAAGGCGGAGGCACAGTGGAGGAAAGCGCAGGGGGCGACCTACGAGTATGGGGGAAAGGCTAGTCGGATGCTGGCACACTAGCTCCGCAAGAGGATGGCAACGAGGGAAATAAGGGGAGTCAAAGATGGAAGGGGAGCCACGGTTCGGAGGGCGATGAAAATAAACGAGGTATTTAAGGCCTTCTATGAAGAGCTGTACAGATCCCAGCCCCCAGCAGGGGAAGAGGGGATGAGACGATTCCTAGACCAACTGAGATTCCCGAGGGTGGAGGAGCAAGAGGTGGCTGGTTTGGGGGCACCAATTGGGTTGGAGGAGCTGAGCAAGGATTTGGGGAGTATGCAGGCGGGGAAGGCCCCGGGACCGGACGGGTTCCCGGTGGAGTTCTACAGGAAGTACGTAGACCTGTTGGCCCCGCTACTAGTGAGGACCTTTAATGAGGCAAGAGAGGAAGGGACCCTGCCCCCGAAAATGTCGGAAGCATTAATTTCTTTGATCCTAAAGCGGACAAGGACCCACTGCAATGTGGATCGTACAGGCCGATCTCGCTCCTCAATGTGGATGCTAAGTTGTTGGCAAAAGTGCTGGCCACGAGGTTCGAGGACTGTGTCCCGGGGGTGAACCACGAGGACCAGACGGGATTCGTAAAGGGCAGGCAATTAAACACTAATGTGCGGCGGCTCTTAAACGTGATAATGATGCCATTGGAGGAGGGAGAGGCGGAGATAGTGGCAGCTATGGACGCGGAGAAGGCCTTTGACCGAGTAGAGTGGGAGTACCTCTGGGAGGTGCTGCGTAGGTTTGGGTTCGGGTGAGGGTTTATCAGTTGGGTTAAGCTCCTTTACAGAGCCCCGATGGCGAGTGTAGTGACGAACCGGCGGAGGTCGGAGTACTTTCGGCTGTACCGAGGAACGAGGCAGGGATGCCAACTGTTGTTTGCATTGGCGATAGAACCCTTGGCCATGTCATTGAGGGAGTCTAATAAATGGAGGGTGTCGCTTTATGCGGATGACCTGTTGCTGTACGTGGCGGACCCAATGGAGGGGATGGTGGAGGTCATGCAGACTCTAAGGGAGTTTTCGGGCTACAAGCTCAATGTAGGGAAGAGTGAGCTCTTTGTATTACAGGCAGGGGACCAAGAAAGAGGGATCGGGGATCTACCGCTGAGGAGGGCGGCGGGGAGTTTTCGGTATCTGGGGATCCAGATAGCCAGGAGTTGGGGGGCCCTAAATAAACTGAATCTGACGAGATTGGTGGAGCAAATGGAGGAGGACTTCAAAAGATGGGACATGTTACCGCTCTCGCTGGCGGGTAGAGTGCAGTCGGTCAAAATGGTGGTCCTTCCGAGGTTTCTGTTTGTGTTTCAGTGCCTTCCCATCGTGATCACCAAGGCCTTTTTCAAGAGAGTAGGTAGGAGTATAATGGGGTTTGTGTGGGCGAATAGGACCCCGAGGGTAAGGAGAGGGTTCCTGGAACGAAGTAGGGACCGAGGAGGGTTGGCGCTGCCAAACCTAGGGAGCTACTACTGGGCAGCAAATGTGGCGATGATCCGCAAGTGGGTGATGGAGGGAGAGGGGGCGGCATGGAAGAGGATGGAGATGGTGTCCTGTAAAGGGACGAGCCTGGGGGCGTTGGTGACGGCACCGCTGCCGCTCTCGCCCACAAGGTACACCACGAGCCCGGTGGTGGCGGCAACGCTAAGGATCTGGGGCCAGTGGAGACGGCACAGGGGTGCAATGGGAGCCTCGGTGTGGTCCCTGATCAGGGGTAACCACCAGTTTGTCCCGGGGAGGATGGACGAGGGGTTCCAGAGCTGGCACCGGGCGGGGATTAGAAGAATGGGGGACCTGTTCATTGACAGGACGTTTGCGAGCCTAGGGGCACTGGAGGAGAAGTTTGAGATACCCCCCGGAAATGCTTTTAGATATATGCAGGTGAGGGCGTTTGTGAGGCGACAAGTGAGGGAATTCCCGTTGCTCCCGGCACAAGAAATTCAAGACAGGGTGATCTTGGGTGTATGGGTCGGGGAGGGCAAGGTGTCAGCAATAGACCAGGAGATGAAAGAAGAGGGGGAAGCGCTGATAGAGGAGCTGAAGGGTAAATGGGAGGAGGAGCTGGGGGAGGAGATTGAGGAAGGTCTGTGGGCTAATGCCCTAAGTAGGGTTAATTCCTCCTCCTCGTGTGCCAGGCTCAGCCTGATACAATTTAAGGTGGTTCACAGAGCGCACATGACAGGGGCGAGGTTGAGTAGGTTCTTTGGGGTAGAGGACAGATGTGGAAGGTGCTCAGGGAGTCCGGCGAACCATGTCCATATGTTTTGGTCATGCCCGGCACTGGAGGGGTTCTGGAGAGGAGTGGCGGGAGCAATATCTCAGATGGTGAAAGTCCGGGTCAAGCCAAGCTGGGGGCTAGAAATATTTGGAGTAGTGGACGAGCTGGGAGTGCAGGAGGCGAAAGAGGCCGGCATTCTGGCCTTTGCGTCCCTAGTAGCCTGGCGACGGATCTTGCTAATATGGAAGGAGGCGAAGCCCCCCAGCGTGGAGACCTGGATAAACGACATGGCTGTGTTCATAAAGCTGGAGAGGATTAAGTTTGCCTTGAGATGGTCTGCGCAGGGGTTCTACAGGCGGTGGCAACCGTTCCTAGACTATCTCGCGGAGCGTTAGAGGAAGGTCGGTCAGTAGCAGCAACCCGGGGGGGTGGGGGGGGGGAACGTCCTGGGAAGGGAGGGCAGGGGGGGCAATGGGGGATTGCCTGGAGGGGGGGGGGGGGGGGGGGGGGCGGTGGATGAGCAAGAGATAACATGAAGGGTTGGAGAAACTGGCACGTGCGGGAGAGAGCCAGTGTACAAAGCTATGTAAATATATCATTTTGCCATGTATATGTCTTGCTCAGTGCGATTTCTTGTTATTTTGTTAAGGGGGATTTGTTTATTGTTTGTAAGGGAGAAAAATTGTGTTAAAAAACTTTAATAAATATATATTTTTTAAAAAAGCACTTAACACCCTGGTTTCCAGAGAGTGGCATCACAAGGTGATGACTGTGTCGGTTTCTTCCAGTGTTGACATGTGTCAGCCACATTGACTCGCCTAATTTGATCGGTATTCCTCCCCGACAAATCTGACCTGGCTTGCCTCTCAGTAGCTACATCCACCCGAGTCACAAACTGCTGACCACTTCCCGACCAGTACGTCACATCGTGGGAATGCAAGCGGCCGTTGTGCTGGTCGTTGAAAAGCTTGACTGCGGAGCTGCAGGTCGCATTCTGCCGATCGGTGACGGGGGACAAGCCAAGTAAAGCTCCAAGCTGGGGCCACCACTGTTAGTATTGCGTGCCCATGTGGACATCCGTCAGCCCCTGATGCTCTTCCACCCCCCCCCCCCCCCCCACCCCCCACCCGTGCGCGGTGACCAACACACAGCCAAGCCACAACCGATCACTCCGTGACCCTCCCGGCATCCGCCCTGATCCACCTGCGGGGTCGCAACCCTGAGCTTGAAAAAACCTGGAGTAAAGTATCTATAAGTCTGCATTGATTAAGTCATGCGTAGTGTTCAGTGTTGAACTGAAAAGTGCCCATGTTTTCAGGGCGATTAAACCTTCTCCAATGATTTATCTTTTTAGGGTGGAGGAAGAGGATCAAAATTTTGTAGTGGATAGCCAATTAGTAAACTACACCACAGTAATATTAGGAGGATGTAGTTTGAAATCCAATGTCTGATTACTCTACCACTTCCAAGTGATTAATTCTCTTTATACCGAATAAAACAAAGCTTAATTTGTGTAATTAAACATTCAGCTGATCCCATGTCCTTTATGTCAAGAATAAATTCTGAATCAAAATAACGTGGTGCAACTCCGATTACTACAGTGCTGCACTGTTTGGATGGTGTTGTCTTTCAGATGAAATCTTAACCAAATGCGGCACAGTGACGCAGTGATTCGCGCTGCTGCCTCACGGCGCTGAGGACTGTCTGTGTGGAGATTGCACATTCTCCCTGTGTCTGTGTGGATCTCACCCCCACAACCCAAAGATGTACAGGGAGGTGGGTTGGCCACGCTAAATTGTCCCTTAATTGAGGGGAAAAAAATCATAACCAAGACCCTATTTGCTCTCTAGCTGGAGATGAAAGATCCCATTGCAAGTGTCATTGGAGAACAGGAAATTTCCTCTTTGTTTCCTGGTCAATATTTACCCTTTTAAAACAATTATCTGGTCATTATGGCATTGCTGTTTGTGAGAGCTTGCTGTGCTCAAAGTGGTTGCCACTTTTCCTACCTTACAACAGTGACAACACTTCAAAAAGTAATTAATTTGCAGTACAGCGCTTTGGAGCATCCAAAGGTCATGGAAAGGTTCTATATACATTCAAATTCTTCCTTTTGTTCATTGATTTCTGGTGATTTGCTTGCCCAGCTGGTTTTCGACGGCTCTGCTTGGTGCTGTCTGTTCCTTTTCCTCATGCTGATTGCTCTGTAAAGGTCATCGGGGAATGCACTTTATTCTATGCACGCTAAAGAAATGAACATGTTACAATATGTGAGCAAACCCACAGGTATGAGTATATTGCCGAGGACTTCCTTTTGAAGCTCTCATGTTATCTTTGAAGTGGCTAAGACCCTTATACCCCAATCTGTTGGGAAACCAGAGCGATATGATGGCATTCAGTGCTCAGTTTCATTGTATACAAAATCTTATTTACACCACCTTAAATATTATTGATAATTGATCTAAACATTTACATTTATATGCTGCAGAGATAAATATTTTTCACTTCATCAGATTGACATGATTTTCCAGAAGGTATTTTCGCTTTCAGGAAAGTTTTGGGCTCTTGAAACCTTTTTTTGGTTCAATTCCCCACGGCCAGCATGGTGGCGCAGTGGTTAGCACTGGGACTAGGGCGCTGAGGACCCGGGTTCGAATCCCGGCCCTGGATCACTGACCGTATGGAGTTTGCACATTCTCCCCGTGCCTGCATGGGTTTCACCCCCACAACCCAAAGATGTGCAGGTTAGGTGGATTGGCCACGCTAAATTGCCCCTCAATTGGGAAAAAATAATAATTGGGTACTCTAAATTTAAAAACAAAGGGAGGGAGGCACAAGATGGGAAATTATAGGCCGGTTAGCCTGACTTCGGCCATTGGTAAGATTTTAGAGTCCGTTATTAGAGATGAGGTCGTGGAGTACTTGCAAGTGCATGATAAAATAGGACTAAGTCAGCACGGCTTTGTCAAAGGGAGGTCATATCTGACAAATTTGTTAGAGTTCTTGGTAACAAGGAAGTTAGACAAAGGCGAGCCAGTGGACGTGATTTATTTAGATTTCCAGACAAGGTGCCACACAGGAGATTGTTAAATAAGTTATGAACCCATGGTGTTAAGGGAAGATCCTGGCATGGATAGAGGATTGGCTGACTGGCAGGAGGCCAGAGAGTGGGGATAAAGGGGTCTTTTTCAGGATGGCAGCCGGTGACTAGTGGTGTGCCTCGGTCTGTGGTGGGACCACAACTTTTCACAATATACAGTAATGATGGAAGAAGAAACTGAAGGCTAAGTTTATAGACAATACAAAGATCTGTAGAGGGACAGGTAGTATTGAGGAAGCAAAGGGGGCTGCAGAAATATTTGGACAGGCTAGGAGAGTGGGCAATGAAGTGGCAGATGAGATACAATGTGGAAAAGTGTGAGGTTATGCACTTTGGAAGGAGGAATCTAGGCATAGACTATTTTCTAAATGGGGAAATGCTTAGGAAATCAGAAGCACAAAGGGAGTCCTTGTTCACGATTCTCTTAAAGTTAACGTGCAGGTTCAGTCAGCAGTTAGGAAGGCAAATGCAATGTTAGCATTCATGTCAAGAGAGCTAGAATACAAGCGCAGGGATGCACTTCTGAGGCTGTGTAAGGCTCTGGTCAGACCCCATTTGGAGTATTGTGAACAGTTGTGGGCCCCGTATCTAAAGAAAGATGTGCTGGCCTTGGAAAGGGCCCAGAGGAGGTTCACAAGAATGATCCCTGGAATGAAGAGCTTGTCATATGAGGAACGGTTGAGGACTCTGGGTCTGTACTCGTTGGAGTTTAGAAGGATGAGTGGGGATCTTATTGAAACTTACAGGATAATGTGAGGCTTGGATAGAGTTGACATGGAGAGGATGTTTCCACTTGCAGGAAAAACTAGAAGCAGAGGACACAATCTCAGACTAAAGGGACGATCCTTTAAAACAGAGATGATGAGGAATTTCTTCAGCCAGACGGTGCGGAATCTGTGGAACTCTTTGCTGCAGAAGGCTGTGGAGGCCAAATCACTGTGAGTGTCTTTAAGACAGAGATGGAAAGGTTCTTGATCAATAAGGGGATCAGGGGTTATGGGGAGAAGGCAGGAGAATGGGGATGAGAAAAATATCAGCCATGATTGAATAGCGGAGCAGACTCAATGGGCCGAGTGGCCTAATTCTGCTCCTATGTCTTATGGTCCTACCGCTTCATGGTTGGGGTTGTAAACAGGTTTGTGAAGAGGGTTGTGAATTTGTTCCATGTGGCATGAAATCTCTCCTTAGACTCCTTTATTTCAATTTTTTTTTTTTCCCGGCCTCAGGAATTTGGCCAGATTTGAGCGCCATCTGAGGCCCAGGCTGGCGGTACCGACTTTCATACTAGCAGAAGTCTCCACCTGGCGATCAGTGAGGCGAAGGCCAGGGTGTCCACCCCCTTCCCTGCCCACAGCCCTGGATGCTTGACATCCTGAAGACTGCCACAGATGGGCACGGCTCCATGTCGACTCCCACCACCTTGGACATAACCTCGAAGAAAGTCGTCCAGAACTCTGACCTGGGGCAGGACCAGAACATGTGGGTGTGGTTGGCCGGGCCCCCCGACACCGCTCGCACTTGTCTTCCAACTCCAGGAAGAACCTGTTCATACGCATCTTGGTGAGGTTTGCTCTGTGCTCTACCTTGAGCTGCATCAGACTTAGCCCAACGCAGGAGGAGGTGGAGTTGATTTTGTGCAGCGCCTCGATCTAGAGTCCTCCCCCTATCTCCATAACCATTTCCAACTCCCACTTCTGTCTGGTCTTGTCCAGTGGAGTCCTGACCTTTTCTATAAGACATCTATAAATGTCGCCGCATTTGTCATCTCCTAACCAGTCATTATGTCCAGGAATGTGAGACCGGGTTTCTGGGGGATCGTTTTTGTCTCCTTGCGGAGAAAGGTATGCAGCTGCAGATATCCAAGCTTGTTCCCTTTCGGGAGTTGGAACCTCACTGTAAGTTCCCCCGGGGCAGCCAGTCTGTCATCCGTGTACATGTCCTCTACGGTCAGCATCCCTCTGTCCTTCCTCCAAGTCCCAAATGTGGGGTCTATCCTCGCCGGTGCAAACCTTTGATTGTTTCAGATGTGGGCCCCTGTGGACATCTTGGCAAGTTTTGAAGTGGTGCCTAAACTGGTTCCACGTCCTTGGGGATGGCTACCACATGCATATGTTCCAGTTGCCTCGCGGAGGGGAGGTAAGTGGATTTTAAGAGGTGGCTCATTTTGTCCCTGGCGGGGCAGGTGCAGACGGTAGAAATGACGGTCCTGCATAGGTTTCCGTTCTTGTTTCAGTACCTCCTTTTCTCTTTGGAAAATTATTGGACTGCAAACATTGCGATGGTGAGGAAATGAGCCATGGAGGAGAGGTCTGTGTGGTGACAGGTGGAGTTGACATTGTGTAGGGGAACGAGTTTGAGGCTTTGTTGTTGGTGCCTCTGCCGTTCTCGCCAGCCAGGGATTGTGTTAGCCCAGTGGTGGGGTTGGATTTTGAGGGTGTGGGGGCAGTGGAGGCAGCACTTTGGGTTAGAGGATATGTTATTGTGGGCGCCTATTTGTGATAACCATAGGTTTGTGCAGGTGAGATTGGATGCGAGGTTCCGGGGATGGCGGCAGGTTGCGATTGAGTACTTTAGGGACTTGCTTATAGGCTGGTTTAGCACAGGGTTAAAGAGCTGACTTTTAAAGCAGACCAAGGCAGGCCAGCAGCACGGTTCAATTCCCGTACCAGTCTCCCCTAACACGCGCCGGAATGTGGCGACTAGGGGCTTTTCACAGTAACTTCATTTGAAGCCTACTTGTGACGAGCGATTTTCATTTAATTTCATTTAATTTCATAGGGGGCAAATTTGCAGGGCTGGAGGAGCTGGAGAAATTGTACGTTTCCCGGAGGAATGATTTTGTGTACCTGCAGATTCAGGATTTTGTGATGAGGGAGGTGGCAGCCTTCCTGGGGATTGCCGCCTCCGGTGCTACAAGATAAGCAGGACAAAATAGGGGAGGGGAAGGTGTCAGATATTTACAAGGAGCTGATGGAGAGGTAGGGTGCGCTGGTGGAGGATATTTGGGGAAGGCGGGCGTGGATGTGACTCGGTGTCACGGGGGTTGGAGGATTGGGGTTGATGTGATGTTCTTCTGATGCTCTTTGGTTGTTCTTTTGATATTCTGTATATTTATTTTTTTATTGAAAAGCCTTGAATAAAAATATTTAAAAAAAAAAAAGAAAACACTGGTTCAGCCTCAACTGGAGTGTTGGGTCTATTTCTGGGCAACACATTTCAGGAAGGATTTGAAGGCATTAGAGTGCAGAAAAGATTCACGAGAATGGTCCAGGATTGGGAACTTCATTCCGTGGGAAGATTTCAAACTTTGGACTGTTCTTCAGAGAGGGTTGGGAGGTGATTCAATAAGAGGTATTCAAGACCCGGAGGGGTCTGAATAGACTCGATCGTGAGAAACTGTTCATCATAGAGGATCATAGAATCCCTACAGTGCAGAAGGAGGCCATTCAGCCTATCGAATCTACACCAGCCCTTGGAAAGAGCATCCTACTTAAGCCCATGCCTCCACCCTATCCCCGTAACCCAACCTAACCTTTTGGATACGAAGGGCAATTTATCATGGCCAATCCACCTCACCTGCACAACTTTGGACTGAGGGAGGACATTGGAGCACCCAGGGGAAACCCATGCGGGGAGAAAATGCAAACCCACACAGTCATCCGAGGCCAGAATTGAATCCGGGTCCCTGGAAATGTAAGGCAACAGTGCTAACCATTGTGCCACCATGCCGCAGATTGAGAACCAAAGACCCATACTGAAGGTAATTGGCCAAACAAACAATGGTGACCTGAAAAAATATACAGCGAGTGACTTGGATCTGAAATGCGCCAACTCAAAAGTTCTTGGGCTGGCCCGCTTCTTTTAAAAAAAATTTAGAGTACCCAATGGTGGAGGCAGGGTTAATTGAGGTTTTTTTGAAAGGGAAATGGATCACTATATGGAAAGGAAAAAAATTGCAGGGAAAAAGCCAGTGGAGTGGCACTCGGCGAATTGCAGTATGGACTAATGAGGTCATATAGCCCCTTCCTGCACTATAACCATCCTATAACTCCACGGTTCTCTATCAGTTGTTTACTGCTGCTCTGTTTGTTCAGACTCCTGCCTTCTCTTAACAGTTCTGATTAGTGATGTCTGCATGAAATGTTGACCTGTCTTTCTCTTGATGTGCTGATTTGCTTACTGGCTGTGTAATTTTGCATCTTATATCATTATTGATTTCCTTAATTTGCAGTTCTATTTCTATATATTATGCCTTATTATGTGTAATGGAAATGCATTTGAAAGAAGTGGGCCAGCAGAAGAGTTTTGAGTTAATGCATTGCCATTTTTGAGGTGAAATCTTCAATTGATTTGTGAAGGAAAATCTCTGATTTGCTTTCTTACCCTTCAACATAAATAATAGTTTGCAACCCTTATTACATTCTTATTGGTGTAGATTCTGCACACCGGTGACTTCTGAGGACTGCATTCATTTGCATTCCGTATCAGTGGAGATTGAAACATCTCAGCCTATGGCAAGGTGTAGCAAATGCTTTTTGACACAGTTGGAATCATTTTCAGGTGTAACAATTCATCATGCAAGACAGGATTCCTTCCTGCCTCAACTTTTGGGTTCCTTCTTAGCTTTGTATTGCAACCTGCATTTTTTCTGGAAAAATAAATTGGAGTCAAGACAAGTTTGTTAGAAGCAAAATTAAAATACATTAGGCCACAGTTGGTTTACTGCGCACTTGCAACCCCAGATTAAGTGCTCAGTTCAGAACAAAAAAGCTGTTTATTTTTTTCAGATGTAGAATCATCATGTGTTAAAGCGATTTGCCCTGCCCGTATTTGTAAACTGATCAAAAGTCCACTCTAACCGACTGGCGTGTGATGGGATTTTCTTTCAAAAAGTTGTTTCACCCCTGCATTTTGGCTTTGTGCCTTAAATTCTTGTCCCAAATCTTTATTGCTAATAAATCAGCAGAGAAGGTGCTTCAAGGACAAAATCAAAGAAAGAAACGTTGAAGTCGTTGTTTATAAACTGATGAGGATGTGACGTTTTTCAGTTTACTGGAGTTGGAAAGGAAATAATTGGCAAGTGAAACTTTCCAGCCCAGTCACCAAAAATGGGATTTCAAAATGAGGGGTAAAACACACTACAACGTTATTTGGGGATGAGGGTGTAACGGTCTACTGAAATCCGTACAGAAACATATAAAAATATGAAGGGTGTGGCAGGAGTTTTTTCTTTGATGTGAAAGAAAAGCTACAGACACAAAACATAAGAATTCTAATAGTGCATTGGTAGTGTTTTAGAAAGGAAGTAGGACTCACTTTTATTGTGCTTTTCAAGACCTCTGGACATCTGTGCTTTTCAGCGAATTAAAGAAGTTTTGCAACATTCCAGCAATGATGAGATTTTTTTTGTGACATTGATTGAGGAACACATTGGCCAAGGCATCAGGGATAACTGCCTTGCTCTTTTCCGAAATAGTGCCATGGAATATCTTGCATCCACCCGAGCAAGGCGACACGGTAGCACAGTGGTCAGCACTGTTGCATCACAGCTCCAGGGTCCCAGGTTCAATTCCCAGCTTGGATCACTGTCTATGCGGAGTTTGCACGTTCTCCCCGTGTCTGCGTGGATTTCCTCCGGGTGCTTCGGTTTCCTCTCACAGTCCAAAGATGTGCCGGTTGGATGAATTGGCCATGCTACGAAAAGGTTGGGTGGGGATATGGTGAAGGTGTGGGCTTGGGTAGGGTGCTCGTTCCAAGGGTCGGTGCAGATTTGATGGGCCGAATGGCCCCTTTTGCACTGTGCACTCTTATGATTCCAGGCAGATGGGATCTCAGCTTTAATGTTGTATTTGAAAGCTTGCTGCTCTGATATGCAGCACTCTCGGTACTGCCCTGGAGTGTCAACCATGATTTTTTACACTCAAGCCCTGGAATCGGACTTTTAATCTGAAACCTTGTGACTCCAGGTAAGAGTGCTAACAGCAGTGTTACAGTTGACACAAAAATCTGCGAACTGAACACCTGTGGATAAGTATAAAATAAGTGCGTTTTGTATCCAAATATTCAGCAGGAAAAAGCACTCCCTGAACTGTGGTAATCTTTGTAAGGGTAATTAATGATCAATGTATACGAGATGCAAGTATCTACTTGTTGCGACCATGTAAAAGGCATTTTCTCAAAGTGATCTGAGAGAATGCGTGTGAGTTGCCCCTTTTTAAATTTGCAAGTGATTCAATTAAATATAACAAGCAGCAAAGCTTTAATCTTATGCAAGATAAAGGTTTGTCTATTTCAAAACTAAAAGTAATAAAATTACTAAATCAATACATAGAAAAATTAATTGCAGACTGGCATAAAATACACTTGTGAAGATGAAATTCAGTTCCATTATTCAAGATATCTTTGTAGCTTTCACTTAAGTGTTGGTTGTCTGGAGTGAAGGGTTGAAGAGTTGGGTTCAGCAGCTGCAATGGCTTTTTCAATTGATTAGTCGATGTTTGCCTTTTCAGCTGGACTCAGCAGGTAGAGCTGCTTTAGGGAGAGGGTGAATGTCCCTTTTTGTTTCTTGGTTCTGCTAGCTCAACACTTAACGACTGCCTGGATGCCTTTTTCAGCAGAACAGTTGATAATTTCTCGATAACTTCCTCTATTACTCCTTGCGGTAGAGAGAAACCCAGCTTTCAGATGCTGTTCAGTTAGTGCAGCTGAGAGCTATGGGCTGGAACCGTCTTCCTGGGGTTTCTGCACAAAATGGCTGTTTTCAGCAAGACTTTATACAGTTCCAAACTCAAAATAGCTGCTATTCCAAGCTATCATGCTTCCATACAAGATATTGGGATTGGTCCAGGTCAGGGGTATAGTCACACCCATTGTCTTTAAGGTGAGGTAATTAACCGTCTAAATGTCTCAGACATTAACTTCAATGACTCCTATTCTTCCGTGTTTGGTGAAATAGAAAAGAGTTCCAAGGAAGCCACTGGAAAGTGTATGAATTTTCAATGTTTTCTCATGTTTGGCTATGTCTATTTGCAATACATTTCGAACTTTCTAGAACATAACGCACATTGCAATTGGAAAAGGTCAGATGACTTTTGGCAGCCATTTTAAGTCTCAATTTTTCCATTTAACAGAAAGATGAGTATTTTAACAAATTCTACACTACCATAACTACATGTTTGTGATACCAGTCATAAATGCGTCAAACAAATATCATGGAATGGATGATTTTTGTTCCAAGTACTAAGACAGGTTGAGATATTTTTTAAAAATATATATTTTATTCAACTTTTTCGGCCATACAAAACAGTACAAAGGTTTTTCTCCTTTTTACAACAGCAAAACAATATAAATAACCGTGACCGTATTTTAACAAATAAATAAATAATATATAAACTAAATGGCAACTGCCATAACAAAAATAATAGCTCTCCCAAATAATAAAATCAGCAATTCTATATACATAACCAAGTACCAATATCTTTACAAAAACACCCCTGAGGACCCACATGAGCCCCCCTCCCCCCTGGGTTGCTGCTGTTACCTTCCCATTTCCTTTATCGTTCTGCGAGGTAGTTAATGAACGGTTGCCACCGCCTGGTGAACCCCTGAGCCGAACCCCTTTGTGCAAACTTTATCCGTTCCAGTTTTATAAACTCTGCCATGCCGTTTATCCAGGTCTCCACGCCCGGAGGCTTGGCTTCCTTCCACATAAACAGTATCCTTCGCCGGGCTACTAGGGACGCAAAGGCCAAAACATCAGCCTCTCTCGCCTCCTGCACTCCCGGCTCTTCTGCAACCCCGAATATAGCCAGCCCCCAGCCTGCCTCGACCCGGACCCCCACCACCTTTGAAAGCACCTTCGCCACCCCCACCCAGAACCCCTGCAGTGCCGGGCATGACCAAAACATGTGGGTGTGGTTTGCTGGGCTTCTCGAGCATCTCCCACACCTATCCTGTACCCCGAAAAATTTACTGAGCCTTGCTCCGGTCATATGTGCCCTGTGCAAAACCTTAAATTGTATCAGGCTAAGCCTGGCGCACGAGGACGAAGAGTTTACCCTATGTAGGGCATCTGCCCACAGCCCCTCCTCAATCTCTTCCCCCAGCTCTTCCTCCCATTTTCCCTTCAGCTCATCCACCATGTTCTCCCCCTCGTCTCTCATTTCCCTGTATATATCTGACACCCTACCATCCCCCACCCATGTCCTTGAGATAACTCTATCCTGAATCTCCTGCGTCGAGAGCTGCAGGAATTCCCTCACCTGTTGCCTCGCAAAAAACCCTCAGTTGCATGTATCGAAATTCATTCCCTTGGGGCAACCCATATTTTTCCGTCAGCGCTCCCAGACTCGCAAACGTCCCGTCCAAGAACAGATCCCTCAGTTGCACAATCCCAGCTCTCTGCCATGCTCCAAATCCCCCATCTATTCTCCCCGGGACAAACCTATGATTATTTCTTATCGGGGACCGCACCGAGGCTCCCGTCATTCCCCTATGCCGTCTCCTCTGCCCCCAAATTTTCAGTGTTGCCACCACCACTGGACTTGTGGTGTATTTCTTCGGGGAGAACGGCAGCAGTGCCGTCACCAGTGCTTGTAGGCTGGTTCCTTTGCAGGACGCCATCTCCAATCTCTTCCACGCTGCTCCCTCCCCTTCTCCCATCCACTTACACACCATTGAAATATTGGCGGCCCAATAGTACTCACTTAAGCTCGGTAGTGCCAGTCCCCCCCCCCCTCCCTGCTACGCTGCAAGAACCCCCTCCTCACTCTTGGGGTCTTCCCAGCCCACACAAAACTCATAACGCTTTTCTCAATCTTCTTGAAAAAAGCCTTCGTGACCATCACCGGGAGGCACTGAAACACAAAAAGGGATCTCGGGAGGACTACCATTTTGACCGCCTGCACCCTCCCCACCAGTGACAGGGGCACCATGTCCCATCTCTTAAAATCCTCCTCCATCTGTTCCACCAATCATGTTAAATTAAGCCTATGTAAGGTTCCCCAACTCCTGGCTATCTGGATCCCCAAGTACCGGAAATCCCTTGTTACCCTCCTCAGTGGTAAATCTTCTATTCCCCTGCTCTGCTCCCCCGGATGTACCACAAACAATTCACTCTTCCCCATGTTCAATTTGTACCCTGAGAATTCCGCAAACTCCCCGAGCGTCTGCATTATCTCAGGCATCCCCTCCACCGGGTCCGCAACATACAGCAGTAAATCAGCTGCATGCAATGATACCCGGTGTTCTTCTCCTCCCCTGAGTACTCCCCTCCACTTCCTGGAGCCCCTCAGTGCTATGGCCAGGGGCTCAATCGCCAATGCAAGCAGTAACGGAGACAGGGGACACCCCTGCCTCGTCCCTCTATAAAGACGGAAGTAGTCAGACCTCTGCCTGTTCGTGATCACAATTGCCACCGGGGCCCTATATAGCAGCTGTACCCATCCAATGAACCCTTCACCGAAACCAAATCTCCTCAACACTTCCCACAGGTAGTCCCACTCGACCCTGTCAAATGCTTTCTCGGCATCCATCGCCACCACTATCTCCGCCTCCCCCTCTGGTGGGGGCATCATCATCACCCCTAGCAGCCTCCGTATGTTCGTGTTCATCTGTCTCCCCTTAACGAACCCAGTTTGATCATCATGGACCACCCCCGGGACACAATCCTCTATCCTCGTCGCCATTACCTTGGCCAGGAGCTTAGCATCTACATTCAGTAGGGAAATGGGCCTGTAGGACCCACACTGCAGCGGGTCTTTATCCTTCTTCAAAAGTAACGATATTGTCGCCTCCGACATAGTCGGGGGCAACTTCCCCCTTTCCCTGGCCTCATTAAAGGTTCTCGTCAAAAGCGAGGCCAGTAGGTCTATATATTTCCTATAAAATTCCACCGGGAACCCATCCGGTCCCGGGGCCTTCCCCGCCTGCATGCTCCCAATCCCCTTTACCACCACCTCCACATCAATCTGTGCTCCCAGTCCCGCCCTCTCCTGCTCCTCCACCTTCGGGAATTCCAGCTGATCCAGGAAATGCATCATTCCCTCCTTCCCTTCCGGGGGCTGAGCCTTATACAACCTCTCATAGAATGTCTTAAACCCCATTCACTCTCTCCGCTCCCCGTTCCATCTCTCCCTCCTCATCCCTCACCCCACCTATCTCCCTTGCCGCTCCCCTCTTCCTCAATTGTTGGGCCAGTAACCGACTCGCCTTCTCTCCATACTCATACTGCACTCCCTGTGCCCTCCTCCACTGTGCCTCTGCCTTACCCGTGGTCAGCAGGTCAAATTCCACATGTAACCTTTGTCTTTCCCTGTACAGTCCCTCCTCCGGTGCCTCTGCATATTGCCTGTCCACCCTCAGAAGTTCTCTCAGCAGTCGCTCCCTTTCTTTACTCTCTTGCTTCCCTTTATGTGCCCTTATGGATATCAGTTCCCCTCTGACCACCGCCTTCAACGCCTCCCAGACCACTCCCACCTGAACCTCTCCATTGTCATTAAGCTCCAAGTACCTTTCGATACACCCCCTCACCCTTAGACATATCCCCTCATCCGCCAACAGGCCCATATCCATTCTCCAGAGTGGTTGTTGTTCCTTTTCCTCTCCTACCTCCAGATTTACCCAGTGTGGAGCGTGGTCCGAGATGGCTATGGCCGTGTACTCCGTCCCTGTCACCTTCGGAATCAGTGCCCTTCCCAGGACAAAAAAGTCTATCCGTCAATATACCTTGTGAACATGGGAGAAGAATGAGAACTCCTTACTCCTAGGTCTGATAAATCTCCAAGGGTCTTCTGCTCCATGAAGTCCTTAAGCACCTTGGCCGCTGCCGGCCTCCTCCCGGTCCTGGACCTCGACCGGTCCAGCCGTGGATCAAGCACTGTATTGAAATCTCCCCCCATTACCAACTTTCCCGCCTCCAGGTCCGGGATACGCCCCAACATACGCCTCATGAAGTTTGCATCATCCCAGTTCGGGGCGTACACGTTCACCAGAACCACCGCCTCCCCTTGCAGTCTGCCACTCACCATCGCGTATCTACCCCCACTGTCCGCCACTATGGTCTTTGCCTCAAACAATACCCGTTTCCCCACTAAAATAGCCACCCCACTATTCTTCGCATCCAAACCCGAATGAAACACCTGTCCCACCCATCCTTTGCGTAGTCTGTCAATTTCAGGTGCGTCTCCTGCAACATAACCACATCTGCCTTTAATTTCTTTCGGTGTGTGAGTACCCGCGCCCTTTTAATCGGCCCCTTCAGCCCTCTCACGTTCCACGTGATCAACCGGGTTGGGGGGTTCTTTACCCCCCCCCCCCTGTCGACTAGCCACCCCCTTTTTTACCCCAGCTCCTCACCCGGTTCCCACGTACCCGTATATCCCACCGACGGTGCCCTCCCGCCTCGACCACCCCGCCCCATAACAGCTCCCCCTTCCCCTTAGCAGCAGCAACCCAGTTAGCTCCCCCCCACCCCCCCCGCTAGATCCCCCTCTAGCGTAATTACAACCCCCATGTTGCTCCCAGAAGTCAGCGAACTCTGGCTGACCTCGGCTTTCTTGTTTGCCCTCGGCCTCTCACTGTGCGAGGCCCCCACCTTCCTGCGTCCCTGTTCTCGCCATAATTACCATAGCGCGGGAACGAGGCCCGCGTTTCCCACTCCGCCCCGCTTTCCTACCCACCGGCGCCCACAGTTCCTCATACTCTCTCTCTCTTCCCCCCCCCCCCCCCCCCAAAACGAGGGGAAGAGAAAATTTACAGGATGAAAGAGTTAACAATTGAAAAGTCATCCCCCCCCCCCCTTCCTCGTCCCACATAGTCACCCCACCACTTTGTCCCAGAAGCTCTTTCTCTCGCCAGACTATTCCAGCTTCTCGTCCACTATGAATGACCACGCCTCTTCTGCCGTCTCAAAGTAGTGGTGCTTCCCTTGGTGTGTGACCCACAGTCTCGCCAGTTGCAGCATTCCAAATTTCACCTTTTTGTGAAGCACCGCCTTAGCCCGATTGAAACTTGCCCCCCTCCTCGCCACCTCCGCACTCCAATCCTGGTATACGCGAATCACCGCGTTCTCCCACCTGCAGCTCCGAGTTTTCTTCGCCCATCTTAGGACCATCTCTCTGTCATTATAGCGATGAAACCTCTCCACTATGGCTCGAGGTATTTCTCCTGCCCTTGGTCTTTGCGCCATAACTCGATAAGCTCCCTCCACCTCCAAAGGGCCCGTCGGGGCCTCCGATCCCATTAGCGAGTGAAGCATCGTGCTCACATATGCCCCGACGTCCGCCCCCTCTGCGCCCTCGGGAAGACCCAAGACTCTTAGATTCTTCCTCCTCGAATTATTCTCCAGGGCTTCCAACCTCTCCACACACCTCTTGTGCTGTGCCTCGTGCGTCTCTGTCTTCACCACCAGGCCCTGAATTTCATCTTCATTTTCAGCAGCCTTTGCCTTCACGACCCGAAGCTCCAGCTCCTGGGTCCTCTGCGCCTCCTTTAGCCCTTCAATCGCCTGTATCATCGGGGCCAACACCTCCTTCTTCAGCTCTTCCACACAGCGCCGCAGGAACTCTTGTTGCTCCGGGCCCCATATTGAACGGCCACCTTCTGACGCCATCTTGCTTCGAGCTTCCCTTCCTTGCCGCTGCTCCGAAGGATCCACTGCAATCCTGCCGCTATCCTCTCCTTTTTCCATCAATATCCGGGGGGGATTCCCTTCTATTTCACCGCACAGTGATTTTGGCTGTTTAAAATTGCCGTTGGGGCTCTTATCAAGAGCCCAAAAGTCCGTTCCAACGGGAGCTGCAGAAACGTGCGACTTAGCTGGTCATCGCCGCACCCGGAAGTCCCAGGTTGAGATATCAATGGTTGTTTTGAGGAAGTTGAAAGACTCTGGAATTATCCCAGTAGTTTGGGAATGATCCAACATGGTGATCATTTGAAAAGCAACTGCTGCAATATCTGTTTGGGCAATTGGTGTCTCATTAATTTTGCTACGAAACCAGTATACATAATGTAATTATTCTTGATTGTGAATTAATTGATTATCTAACGGGTAAGTTGTGTGTTTTGGAGGTCAGCACTGGGTCGGGTGGGGCACAATGGATTATTAAGGCCCTGTTTTGCCCTGAGGGAGTTGGTGGAATTGATGACACGGGAGTGAAATTTATTTCTTAAAAATTTTTTTTTATTAGGGTATTTGCAATTTTTATAATAATAACAATAACAGCGACATAAACATGGCACAATAAATATTTCCACCCCATCACAATCTTCGCCCACCCCCCCCCCCCCCCCCCCCCCCTCCCCAACTATAGAACAACAGTCTGGCCCTCTTTCCCACCCCCCCTTTTGGAATTCTGCTTCTGCTGACATTTTAATTTTCCCTGAGAAAGTCGATGAACGGCTGCCACCTCAGGGTGAACTCTAGCATTGACCCTCTTAAGGCGAACCTTAACCACTAACCCAGGTCTCTACACTCATGGGCTTCGAGTCCTTACACATTAATAAGATTCGTCTCCGGGCTACCAGGGAGGCAAAGGCCAAGACGTCAGCCTCTTTCACCCCCTGAATTCCCGGCTCTTCCGACACTCCAAAGATCGCCACCTCTGGATGTGGCACCATCCGTGTTTTGAGTACCGTGGACATTGCCTCAGCAAAACCCTACCAAAATCCTCTTAAGCTTCGGCATGCCCAAAACATGTGGACATGATTTACTGGGCTTCCTGTGCACCTTGCTCACCTGTCCTCTACCCCAAAAAACCTGCTGCTCATCTGGGCCACTGTCATGTGTGCCCGGTGGACTACCTTGAATTGTATCAGGCTAAGCCTGGCACATGATGAGGATGTGTTAATCCTGTTTAGGGCATATGCCCACAGACCCGCCTCTATCTCTCCCCCCAGCTCATCTTCCCACTAGCCCTTTAACTCCTCCACCGGAGAGTTTCCTTCGATTCCATAAGTTCTTGGTGGATGTCTGATACCTTCCCCTCTCCCACCCAGGTGGCGACTACGCTGACCTGTATCCCCCGTGACGGCAGCAGCGGGAAGGCCGGAACCTGCCTTCTCAAAAAGTCTCGTACCTGCAGATACCGAAACTTATTCCCTGCTGGCAATTCAAATTTATCCCCCAAGGCTTTCAAGCTGGGGAAGCTCCTGTCTATAAATAGATCCCCCATCCTCCTAATTCTTGCCCTTTGCCATCTCCGGAACCCACCATCCAACCTACCCGGTCCAAACCGATGATTATTATAAATCGGGGTCCAAACCGATGCTCCCTCCACTCTCTTGTATCTCCTCCACTGCCCCCAGATTCTCAGAGCCGCCACCACCACCGGACTTGTGGAGTATCGGGCCGGTGTGAACAGGAGAGGTGCCATTATCAGTGCTCCCAAACTTGTGTCTTTACATGACGCTGCCTCCATTCGCTCCCACACCGACCCCTCCCCCACTACCCACTTCCTGATCATGGCTATATTTGCCGCCCAGTAGTAATTACAAACGTTTGGCAGCGCCAACCCACCCTCCCCCCGACTGCGCTCCAGCAGCACTTTCTTCACTCGCGGGGTTTTACCCACCCACCCACACAAAGCCCAAAATAACCTTATTCACCCATTTACAAAAGGCCCTCGGGATGACGATGGGGAAGCACTGAAAGGCAAACCGAAATCTGGGGAGGACCGTCATTTTCACAGTCTGTACCCTCCCTGTCTGTGATAGCGGGAGCATGTCCCATCTCTTAAAGTCCCCTTTCATTTGTTCTACGAGCCGGGATAGGTTTAACTTACGCAGTGCCTCCCATTCCCGAGCCACCTGGATTCCCAAATATCGAAAGCTCCTTCCTACCATTCTAAATGGCAGCTCTCCCAGTCTCTTCTCCTGCTCTCTCGTCTGGATCACGAACATCTCGCTTTTCCTCATGTTCAATTTATACCCCTGAAAAAATTACCAAATTCCCCTCAGATCCGCTTAACTTCCCCATCCCCTCCAACAGGTCTGAGATATACAAGAGCAAGTCATCTGCGTACCGGCCCCCCCCCCCCCGAACTCGCCCTTTCCAGTACCTAGAGGCTCTTAATGCCATGGCCAGTGGCTCCATGGCCAGAGCAAACTGTAACGGGGAGAGGGGACACCCTTGCCTCATCCCTCAGTGTAGTTTAAAATACCCCAACCTCAGCTGGTTCGTACGCACACTCGCTACTGGTGCCTGATAGAGCAACCTCACCCAGTCAGTGAAGCCCTCACCAAACCCAAACCTTCCCAGCACCTCCCACAGGTAATCACACTCCACCGATCAACAGCCTTCTCCGCATCCATCACGACCACCACCTCCATCTCCCCTCCTTCTGAGGGCATCATAATAACATTTAGGAGCCTTCGATCATTGGCCGTGAGTTGCCTGCCCTTTACAAACCCCGTCTGGTCTTCCCCTATCATCCCCAGTACACAATCCTCTATCCTTGTGGCCAATATCTTAGCCAGCAGTTTGGCGTCCACATTCAGTAGAGAAATTAGCCTGTATGACCCGCATGGCTCCGTATCCGTCTCCTGTTTCAGGATCAATGAAATCGAGGCCTGCGACATTGTTGGGGGAGAGGACTCCCTTCTCTCTTGTTTCATTAAATGCCCTCACCAGCAATGGGCTCAATATCTCCGAAAACATCTTATAAAATTCCACCGGGTAGCCGTCAGGCCCCAGGGCCTTGCCCAACTGCATGCCCTCCAACCCCTCCATTATTTCTTCAATTTCAATTGGGGCTCCCAGCCCTTCCACCAGATCCTCATCCACCCTCGGGAACCTCAACTGACCCAAGAACTGCCTCATCCCCTCCACCCCAGCCGGGGGTTCCGACTCATATAATTTACAGTAAAAGTCCTTAAACACCTCGTTCACCCCCGCTGGGTCCAGGACCGTGATCCCACGTCTCCTCTTTGCTCTCCCTATCTCCCTGGCCGCCTCCCTTTTCTGAGCTGGTGCGCTAACATTCTGCTTGCCTTTTCCCCATACTTATAGATTGCCCCCCTTGCCTTCCTCAGCGGTTCCACCATCTTCCCTGTAGTCAACAGCCCCAATTCCACCTGTAACCTCCACCGCTCCTTCAGTAACCCCCGTGTCCGGGGCTTCCGAGTATCTCCTATCCACCTGGAGTATCTCCCCAACTAGCCTATCCCTCTCGGCTCGTTCCACCTTTTCTCTGTGGGCCCGTATCGAGATGAATTCCCCTCTGACCACTGCCTTCAAAGCTTCCCAGACCATTACTGGAAATGTTTCCAGGTAGTTCTGGATGGATTTGTTCACCCGCCCACAGATCGCTTCGTCTGCTAACAACCCCACATCCAGCCTCCATAGCGGGTGTTGTCCTCTCTCCAAACTAACCCGTAGATTCACCCAATGTGGGGCACGATCTGATACTGCGGGGATTGTCGAGTACTCGGTAACCGCCACCCCCCGGTATTAGAGCCCTGCTCAGAACAAAAAAGTCAATGCGAGAGTATACCTTGTGGACATGGGAGAAATAAGAAAGCTCCCTCACCCTTGGCCGTCCAAACTTCCATGGGTCTACTCCCCCCACCTGTTCCATAAACCCCTTCAATTCCTTTGGTGCTGCTGGCACCCTCCCTGTCCTGAATTTTGCCCGGTCCAATTCCGGATCAATGACTGTGTTAAAATCTCCCCCCATGATCAAGTTATGTGACTGTAAGTCTGGGATCTTACGTAACACCCGCCTCATAAATTCCACATTGTTCCTGTTCAGAGCATATACATTCACGAGTACCACCCGCACTCCCTCCAGCTTCCCATTCACCATTATGTACCTGCCCCCCCCCCCCCCCCCCCGGTGTCTGACACAATTCTCCCTGCCTCAAATGCCACCCGTTTATTGATCAGAATCGCTGCCCCCCTGGTCTTTGAGTCCAGCCCTGAGTGGAATACATGGCCAACCCACCCCTTCCTCAATCTAGTCTGGACTGTAACCTTTAAGTGTGTCTCTTGAAACATTGCCATGTCCGCCATCTTCCCCCTCAGATGCGTGAACACGCGAGCCCTCTTGACCGGCCCATTCAGCTCTCTAACGTTCCATGTAATCAGCCTGGTCAGGGGCTCGACCCCCCCCCCCCCCCACTAGCCATCGCTGTTTGTAGGCCAGCCTTCAGCTTGCATCCCCGGCCTCCTCAAGCCCGCCCTCGGGCATCCGCCGTCCCGACCTCCCATTTGTCCCTAGTAGCAGTTCCTCCCCTGTCAGCAAAGCAACCGCGCCCCCGCCCCCCCCCAGCACCAGAAACCCAAACCCCCCCATATCAAGCTCAAGCTCAACACCTGCTTGCCCCCCACTGTGCTTCCGTGAGCCAGCAGACCTGATAGCTCCCGCCCATGGCACCGAACTGACTGTCTCCCCATTGTTCGCTCAGCACCCCCCCCCCCCCCCCCAAATTTGGACATACATATTCAAAGCATCGCATTCCCCAGTAAACAAACAGTAGAAAAAACAGTGGAAACACAACCACAGAAACCAACCCCCCTCCATCCAGCTCCCAGTAAAACATAGTTAACTTTAGACCCCGACGCAGCCCCATATTGCACATAACACATTTATTTAAACCAGCACAAAAGTGATTATCAACAAATCGCCATTGCAATACTCTCCCCAAAGCGCCAGTGTCTTTAGCTCACATCCAGTCTTTTTTCCCTGATGAAAGTCAACGCATCATCCGGTGTTTCAATGTAGAATTCCCAGTCCTCATATGTGACCCACAGATGCGCTCGGTACAGCATCCTGAACTCCCCCCCCCCCCCCCCCCCCCCAAAGGAGGGCCGATTTTGCCCGATTAAACCCGGCTCGCCTCTTGGCCAACTCCGCGCCCAGGTCTTGATAAATGCGCAGCTCACAATTCTCCCACCTGCTGCTCTGCTCTTTCTTGGCCCACCGCAGAACGTGTTCCTTGTTCAGGAATCGGTGCAAACGTACCACCATCGCCCTCGGCAGCTTGTTCGCTCGGGGGTTCTTTGCGAGGGCTCTGTGCGCTCTATCCACTTCCAGGGGCTGAGGGATAGCCTCAGCCCCCATCAACTTCTCCAACATGTTTGTCACATAGGCCCTTGCATCCGATCCCTCACTGCCCTCCGGGAGGCCGACGATTCTCAGGTTCTGCCTCCTGACCTCCCAAGTCCCCCAGCTTCTCCTGCGTTCTTTTCTGGCGGTCATTCATCATCTCAACCTTGGTCTCCAACACGGTTATATATTCCTCGTGCTCGGGCACCTTTTTCTCCACCTCCTGGATCGCACGTCCGTGGATTTCTTGATTCTGCACCACCTGATCAATCAAAGCCTTGATCGGGTCCAGCGTGTCCTCCTTAAGCTTGGCAAAGCATTCTTCAAAAAACTTCACCAGGTGCTCCGTCAACCACTGTGCCATCTCCCCGCGGCTCTGCCTCTCCGCCATGTCTTCCCGCGTTGCCGGCTCTGCTCGCGTCTTTCTTGTAAAACTTTGTCTTCTCACACAGCCACTTCTGGTTCAATTCTCCATGCACTGGAGGGGGACTTCTCCTCACTGTCTCACTCTCCACCAATTCATCCAATAAAATCCGGAAACAGGAGAAAAAGGTCCAATAGTCCGTCACATGCGGGAGCTATCAAATGTATGACCTACTCCTCCATTGCCGCCACCGGAAGCCAAGGAGTAAAATTTATATTTTGAAGGGCTAAATCTAATGGCTTTGATCTTCTCCTGTATTCAGATGGAGGAAAATTAGATTCCTTCAACTGAACACAGCTTTATCCCCGACAACATAGAGTTTATAGTTGATTTATTTTGTGGCGCTAGCTAAAAGATGATCTAGGACTTCTAACACCAAGTGCTTTGCATCTCTCTTCATTGTGGTGCCAAATTGCACCTGGATTGGAATATATGAGACAGTATTGTGAAGAAAATGTTGATTCATGCTTTTGCAGGGATCCTTTTCTTGACTTGATCAATAAATATGCTACTTTCAGGTAATTGCCTTAAAGCTAGGATCTAATTACCAGAGAGGTGTGCTAAAATTTCTTGCCGAACTGTTTTCCTAGAAGTTACATTATCTATTGCCACATAAAATACAGTATTCCTTTTTTTGAAATGGTTTCTTTCACAAGGTTGACTGAAGCACAGATCACCTAAGTCAGTGTTCTTCAAACTTATTTTCCGGGGACCCATTTTTACCAACCGGCCAACCTTCAGGACCCATGCCGGCCGACCTTCACGACCCACGCTGGCCGACCTGCGCGACCCACCATTTTTCTTACCTTGTTTGCTGCTGACAATGGAGGAAATGGTTTTGGGTCCCTTTGGCCCTCGTACACGCTCCTCCAATGGAACCTGTTGGATGAAGGTGAAGCCTTCCGGTGTCAGAAAGTATGGAGTCTCCATCTGTCCAAAGTTCTGAATTTTTTTCCTGTAAAATTTTATCAAATAAATCCCCCCCCCCCCGAACTTGTAAAAAAAATAAAATGAATAAAATAAATGAAAAAAATGAATAAAACCCCACCAAACTTGTAAAAAAGATAAAATGAATAAAATAAATGAGAAAAAATATTAAATGAATAAAATAACTGAATAAATGAATAAAAACCACTACAGAACTTGTAAAACAAAAAGCTGCAACGATCATCATGCGCACACGCGCAATGCGGCCAAATTCTTTTTAAAAACATGTTCGCGGCCGCTTGCAGCCGGCGTTATGAAAAACAGGCTGCTGCGCGGGGACTTGCGCGATCGGGAGCGCCGCGGACAACGGTTCCGCGACCCTCCCGACACCCACCCGCGGGTCGTGCCCCCGACGTTGAGGAACACTGACCTAACTGATCAAATATCCTTGTTTGTTTATATAAATATGCTCAATCTACTGATTTGGGTTTTTTTGTGAAATAATAATAATTGTTTATTGTCACAAGTAGGCTCCAGTGAAGTTACTGTGAAAATACCCTAGTTGCCACATTCCGGCGCCTGTTCGGGGAGGCCGGTACGGGAATTGAACCCGAGCTGCTGGCGTTGTTCTGCATTACAGGCCAGCTGTTTAGCCCGCTGTGCTAAACCAGGATTGTAATGGGATCATCGTTCTGGTAAACAAAAGTTAGCTTGATGAAGCTTGGCCGAACCTTTACATACGAAAAGAGACACGGTCTGTAAAGAGGTGCGGGATTGGGCTTGGTGGCTTTTTCTTGTTCCGTGCATGTTTCAGACCGTACAGTCTTCACTGCAGATTTTCTTTACAGTCTTCTGAGTTCTGGCAATATTTATGTAATTTGGGGATTCCTTGGACTTGTAACACAATTGGTTGCTGAAAGCCACATTGTAGGTTTAAATGTTGTACGTCTGAACCGATTCTCCCATAAGAACAATGGTATAAATGGCTGATTGGTTCCTGAACCTAGGCTGGAAATCACTTGTGGGACGCCCCTCAACTCTTGCCATCAAGTCGCTGAGGGGACTGTTGATGTCTGCACGCCGTAGCACAAGTTATTTGTTTAGTGTGAGGGATATAATGAAGCCATTGACCATTGTCAGTTTAATCTTGAACTTCTATAAGTCTGAGCACACATTAAACACAAAAGTGTATAAATACATTAAAATCTGACGGTTGTGCCAAAAAATTTCAACAGAATGAAACACTCTTTTCCAACACTCTTTTCCAACCTAATAAAGTTGGTTCGTCCTGTCCAGTCATACAGATGGGTGGCAAAGAACTTCAGTGCACATGTATGAATGTGCTGGCGTGGCGTTGTGTCAAAATGGGGTGTCAATTAATAAGCGTTGTAAGTGCTGTCTTGTCTCAACTCTAATGTTGTAAAGTCGATGACTGACATTGCTTCATGCAACCAGCTACTGCTTAGCTTTGTGGGTGTAGAGACATTGTGCTGGCAAAAGGCATTAGTGCTGAGCTCATGCACTTGACGAATTTCCAAATTTCTGTGACACATTTCGGGGCAGTTGGAAGATGAATTGAAGATGTGACATTTCTGTGGAGGAATTGAAAATAGATGACTTATTTGTAGTAATGCAGATTCTAGCAGTCAGAGAGCTGGAACTCTGTTCTCTAGATTAAGTATATCATATTAGACAAGAACCTAACTGGGAGAAAGAGAAGAATTTGCACATGGAAAACTCCACAAAACAGCAATGTGATTGAGCAGATGATCTGTTTTGGTCATGGTGAATGAGAGGTAAGTATTGCCCAGACAAACTTCCCTATTGTTCAGAGTAGTGTCCGGAGATCTTTATGTCCACCTGAGAGGATAGACAGGGCTTTGACTTAACGGCTCATCCAGATGACATCTCCAACAATGCAGCACTCCCACCCCCATTCTCATGGAGTGCGACTGAACTGGTGATTGAATTTCTTTCTGGAGAATCATTTTTTATCTCGATATTACCATGAGACCATAAGACATAGGAGCGGAAGTAAGGCCATTCGGCCCATCGAGTCCACTCCACCATTCAATCATGGCTGATTTCAACTCCATTTACCTGCTCTCTCTCCATAGCCCTTAATTTCTCGAGAAATCAAGAATTTATCAACTTCTGTCTTAAAGACACTCAACGTCCCGGCCTCCACCGCCCTCTGTGGCAATGAATTCCACAGACCCACCACTCTCTGGCTGAAGAAATTTCTCCTCATCTCTGTTCTAAAGTGACTCCCTTTTATTCTAAGGCTGTGTCCCCGGGTCCTAGTCTCCCCTGCTAATGGAAACAACTTCCCTACATCCACCTTATCTAAGCCAGTCATTATCTTGTAAGTTTCTATTAGATCTCCCCTCAACCTCCTAAACTCCAAAGAATATAATCCCAGGATATTCAGTTACACTCTCTCTAATTTGGACTCTTGCAACAAGGGACTGCAATGAAGATGGGAACAATGGAACACCAAGTTGTTAATATAGTGCTATAATTTAGGTTATAACTATTTTACAGGCAAGAGTGAGAGAAGTGAGGTTTGAAGGTGGTTTCAAAAGATTTTTGAATTTGTGCTGTGAAACTAGGACAAAGTGCAAGAAAACTTGAAACTGCTGCACAAATTCCAATGGTAGAATTTAACAGTTTTTGTGTTGGCCTGGATAATGTTGAAATTGGTAGGGGTTCAAAGAAGTTGATAACCACTTGAGCTTTGATTTCTTATTTGTCTCTTGGAAAGCGTAGATCATGTTCACTCTCATTACGCACACTGCTGCTGTTCCAACGAATTAAGTCGTTTCGAAGGGCAGCATCGGTCAGAAAATATACCACAAACATTTTGTTGCAAAGGTAGGCTGCACTGCTGCATTTGGCTGTTTTATTTTAATGCACATTTTCCCATAACTTTTGAACTGTGCATCTACAGTTTAAAATTAAAAAAAAAAAATTTAGAGTACCAAATTCTTTTTTTTCCAATTAAGGGACAATTTAGCGTGGCCAATCCAATCCAACTGCCGAGCACATCTTTGGGTCGTGGGAGTGAGACCCACGCAGACACAGGGAGAATGTGCAAACTCCACATAGACAGTGACCCAGGGCCAGGATCGAACCTGGGTCCTCGGCGCCGTGAGGCAGCAGTGTTAACCACTGCGCCAGTGTGCTGTCCCAAGCTATGCATCTACAGTTAGCTGATTAATGGTGTGATTGATCTTTTTATTTATATTGTGTGTGATATAATAAACGTGGAATATTGTTTGCTATTCCATGTTTCCTCCATTCCCAATGTGTTAAGGTTTACGTTAATGCTCAGTAAGTATAACAATGCTGTTGCCGGTTTGAGTGGATGTGAGAGCCATGCTAATGCTTAGGAAAATTGGTGTAATATTGCACTGGTGCTACTGTGCTTTCTGCAGTCAGTCAAGATTGCGGTGCTTGCAGTTTCACTTCTTCATTGAAATGTAATCTGTGTAGAACAATCCCGAGATAACACTTCAGTCAAACTCGATTACACTTTCCATTTGCTGATCTTCAGTATCCATCTACGTTTGTCTTTGATTTTCAAATACAGAGTGTAAGTTCACATACGATCATTAATTTTAAAGTCATTGCAATGTGGCTCACATGATCAAACAGCTTTTACAAAATCATGTAGTGACCACAACTGAGGAATAACTGGACTGATGTTTGTTTCTAAATAGCAATGTTGGAAAGATTGGGAGTCCAAGTGGTTGTATTTACTTTGAGCATAGATTACCGTATCCTTTTTTATTTCAAACATTATATTTCCTCCTTTTTCCATGTAGTAACGTTCTTTAGATTTTTTTTCAAGGAAAATCTTTTTACGCAGTAATCTTAGTTGATTTAGATTTCTTTTTACTGCAGCCTCTTTGCCGTTGGTCTTTATGAGTGGCTTTGCAGCACTGTTGTGTTGGGTGGGTTTTATACCTGCTGGCTGCTAGGTAGCACAATATTTTCTTCAAAACCACCTTGGGGTGAGGTTATAATAGAGGAGTTTGTATTTGTAACCTCCTCGGATCTGAATTTGGACAGCTGCTTCATTCTGAAATGAAATGTGTGCAAGTACTGACCGGCTTAACACGTCCCTTAATCATTTTCAGTCTGATTCTTCCAATTATGGTGATATCCTGCCTTCACACTTTTTTTTTTTACAATATATATAACATGTAGGGTTGTAAATTAATATTTCTGCATACTGAACAAGACCTATTCCCAATTGCGTTGAGAAACTGGCCTTTTTTCAGGCTTTTAAGGATGTCTGTGGTATGAAACACTTCTTTCATTTCAGGCACCTATCAGTGGCATCAAATTGGATAAAGGATTGTGGAAATCTGAAACCTAAAAAGCTATTTGAATCAGTGCTTGTGGTGGTGTTCAGTTGATAGATTTTTATTAGGCAAGGATATTTAGATTTGAGGAACCAAGGTGTGTTGATGGGAGTTGAGGTGTACAGATCATCTATTGGAGTCAAGTGCAGGTCAGCAATGATCTACTTGAACGGTGAGGCAGGGTCTAGTGCCGAAATGGCCTATTCTTGTTTGAAATAGCCTTGACCTGGTTCTGGAATCAAGCTTTCTCTAATTTACCCAGTGCGTGTCAGAGCACTCACTTGCTAGCACACCAGCTTATTTTATTTCCCGTTTCCACATAGCTATATTGTGGCCTCTTGAGTTAGCCCCAATTTGGTCAACTTGATTCCTCAACTTGTTTTAAAAAGTTGGGCAGCAAGGTGGCGAAGTGGTTAACACTGCTGCCTTTGCCACTGAGGACCCGGGTGTGTTCCCGGGTCACAGTGTGGAGTTTGCACATTCTCCCCGTGTCTGCGTGGGTCTCACCTCCACAACGCAAAGATGTGCAGGTTAGGTGGATTGGCCACACTAAATTGCCCTTAATTGGAAAAAAGGTAATTGGGTACTCTAAATTTATTTTTTAAAAAGCAATATATATTTTTTTAAACTTGTTTTAAAGGGTTGTTATATTTTCATTTAGCTGACTTCCGGTTGCGGCGATGCGGAGCTAAGCCGCACATTTCGGCAGCTCCCGCTATTACGGACTTTTGGGCTCTCCAGAGGAGCCCCAACGGAAATGTTTTGATTTAATCCAGTGTGGGAAGGTGAAGTAAGGTCCCCCCTTACGTTGTATGGCAGAAATTAGCGGTGGAGCGTCGGAGAAAGAGGCTCTGGAGCAGCGGCAAAAACGATGGGGGAAAAGCAAGATGGCGGAGGGCGGAGATCGAGCAGCATGGGGGCCGGACCAGCAGGAGTTCCTTAAGCGCTGTGTGGAGGAGCTTAAAAAGGAGGTGCTGGCGCCAATGCTGTTGGCGATCGAGGGGCTGAAGGAGACCCAGAAGGCCCAGGCGGTGGAGCTTCGTGAGGTGAGGGATAAAACTAATGAGAACGAGATCCTGGGCCTGGCGGTAAAAATGGAGGCGCACGAGGCGGTGCACAGGAGGTGGGCCGAGAGACTCGAGGTCCTGGAGAACAGGTCGAGGAGGAAGAATCTTCGGATTCTGGGTGTCCCCGAAGGAGTGGAGGGAGCTGATGCCGGGGCGTATGTGAGTACGATGCTCCAGTCGCTGATGGGTGCGGAGGCCTCTCCGAGCCCCCTGGAGCTGGAAGGGGCTCACCGGGTCCTGGCGAGGAGACCCAAGGCTGATGAGCCGCCAAGGGCGATAGTGGCAAGGTTCCATTGCTTCGCGGACAAAGAAAGTGTTCTGAGATGGGCGAAGAAGGTGCGGAGCAGTAGATGGGAGAATGCGGTGATGCGAGTCTACCAGGATTGGAGCGCGGAGGTGGCAAGGAGGAGAGCTGGCTTCAACCGGGCCAAGGCGGTGCTGCACAAAAAAAGAGTCAGGTTCGGCATGCTGCAGCCTGCGCGACTGTGGGTCACTTATCGGGACCGATACCATTATTTTGAAACGCCAGAAGAGGCTTGGACCTTTATCCAAACGGAAAAATTGGACTCAAACTGAGGGGCTGTGGTTGTGGGGGGGATGTTGGTTGTATACGGGGTTGTAAATATGGGTAAAGAATATTTCATGGGTGGGATGATGGATGGGGATGTGGGTAGAGTTCTGGTTTAAAAAAAAAAAATTTTTTTTTTTCCTGTAGACGAGATGGTGGGGAATGTGGGCGCCGGTGCTGGAGGGAGGTGAGATTCGGGGATGGGGGAACTGGGACAATGGCCGCAACAGGAACTGCGCCACAGGGGGCGGGGCTGGCTCAGGAAAGCACGGGCCTTTTCCCGCGTGGGGAGGGGGGGGGGCGGGGAGGGGGGGGTGGGGTGGGGGGGGGCGGGGGGGGGGGGGAGGGGAGGGGAGAGGAAACTAAGGAGGAAGAGAGACTCCCACACGGGGAGATGAACGGGAAGGCGGGGGAAGCCGGGGTCAGCAGAAGTCAGCTGACTCACAGAAGTAATGTGGGGGGAGCAAAAGTGCTAGATGCGGATCTAGCGGGGTGGCGGGGGGGGTACGACATTAGTGTTGCTGCTGCACTGTCCGAGGGGGGAACTGAACATGGAAGAGATGGTCCGGGCCGGGGGTTCCCGGTCTGGGGGACTGGAGGGTGCGGGAGGCGTGGGCACGGGACTGGCCTAAGATAGGAGATGGCTGGGGGGGGTGGTTGGCCCCCCCAATCCGGCTGATCACGTGGAATGTGAGAGGCCTAAATGGGCCGGTTAAGAGGGCCCGAGTGTTCGCGCACCTAAAGGGACTGAAGGCAGATGTGGCCATGCTTCAGGAGACACATCTGAAGGTGGCAGATCAGGTCAGGTTAAGGAAGGGATGGGTAGGACAGGTGTTCCATTCGGGGCTGGATGCGAAGAATAGAGGGGTGGCAATATTGGTGGGGAAGCGGGTGACGTTTGAGGCCAAGAACATAGCAGCGGACAATGGTGGCCGATACGTGATGGTGAGCGGTATGTTGCAGGGGATGGAGGTGGTACTGGTGAATGTATATGCCCCGAACTGGGACGATGCTGGATTCATGAAACGTATGTTGGGGCGTATTCCAGACTTGGAGGTACGGAGCTTGATCATGGGTGGGGATTTTAACACGGTGCTGGACCCAGCATTAGATCGTTACAGATCTAGGACGGGAAAGAGGCCGGCTGCGGACAAGGTGCTTAGGGGGTTTATGGATCAGATGGGGGGAGTAGATCCGTGGAGATTTGCCAGGCCTTTGGCCAGAGAATTTTCTTTTTTCTCCCACGTACATAAGGCCTACTCCCGGATAGAATTTTTTTGTTCTGGGCAGGGCATTGATCCCAAAAGTGGAGGGAACAGAGTATTCGGCCATAGCCATTTCAGACCATGCCCCGCATTGGGTGGAGCTAGAGCTGGGGGAGGAGAGGGACCAACACCCGTTGTGGCGGTTGGATGTGGGACTGCTGGCAGACGAGGAAGTGTGTGGGAGGGTGCGGGGGTGCATCGAAAGGTATCTGGAGGCCAACGACAACAGGGAGGTGCAGGTGGGAGTAGTATGGGAGGCGCTGAAGGCGGTGGTCAGGGGAGAGTTAATCTCCATCAGGCTCATAGGGTGAAGAGAGAGGGCAGGGAAAGGGAGAGGTTAGTGGGGGAGATTTTAAGGGTGGACAGGAGATATGCAGAGGCTCCTGATGAGGGACTACTCGGAGAGACAAAGTCTCCAGACGGAGTTCAACCTGTTGACCACAGGGAAGGCAGAGGCACAGGAGGCGATATATGAATATGGGGAGAATGCGAGTCGGATACTGGCACATCAGCTCCGTAAGAGGATGGCAGCGAGGGAAATAGGTGGAATTAAGGATGGCAGGGGAACTACGGTGCGGAGTGCGGTGAAAGTGAATGAGGCATTCAAGGCCTTTTACGAGGAGCTGTATAGGTCCCAGCCCCCAGGGGGAAACGAGGGGATGCGACGATTCTTGGACCAACTGAGGTTCCCGAGGGTGGAGGAGCAGGAGGTGGCTGGTTTGGGGGCGCCAATTGGGGTGGAGGAGCTGGTTAAAGGACTGGGGAGCATGCAGGCAGGGAAGGCCCTGGGGCCGGATGGGTTCCCGGTGGGGTTTTATAGGAAGTTTGTAGACCTGTTAGCCCCGTTGCTGGTAAGGACTTTCAATGAAGCAAGGGAGGGGGGGAACCTGCCCCCGACAATGTCGGAGGCGACGATCTCTTTGATCTTGAAGCGGGATAAGGACGCACTGTAATGTGGGTCGTATAGACCGATCTCGCTCCTCAACGTAGATGCTAAGTTGCTGGCAAAAATGTTGGCTACGAGGATTGAGGACTGTGTCCCGGGGGTGATTCACGAGGACCAGACGGGATTCGTAAAGGGTAGGCAGCTAAATACCAATGTGCGAAGGCTCCTAAATGTGATAATGATGCCATTGGTGGAGGGAGAGGCGGAGATAGTGGCAGCCATGGACGCGGAGAAGGCCTTTGACCGAGTAGAGTGGGAGTATCTCTGGGAAGTGTTGAGGAGGTTTGGGTTCGGGGGAGGGTTTATTAGTTGGGTCAAGCTCCTGTATAGAGCCCCGGTGGCGAGTGTGGTCACGAACCAGCGGAGGTTGGAGTATTTCCGGCTGTATTGAGGGACGAGGCAGGGGTGCCCCCTGTCCCCTCTGCTGTTTGCATTGGCAATTGAACCTTTGGCCATGGCGTTAAGGGAGTCGGGGAAATGGAAGGGGGTGGACCGAGGGGGAGAGGAACATCGAGTGTCGCTGTACGCAGACGACCTGTTGCTGTATGTGGCGGATCCAGTGGAGGGGATGGTTGAGGTCATGCAGATCCTAAGGGAGTTTGGAGACTTTTCGGGCTATAAGCTCAACGTGGGCAAGAGTGAGCTCTTTGTGGTGCATCCGGGGGATCAGGGATAGACGACCTACCGTTGAGGAGGGCGGAAAGGAGCTTTCGATACTTGGGGATTCCGGTAGCTAGGAGCTGGGGGGGCACTGCACAAACTTAATTTGACGCGGCTGGTGGAACAGATGGAGGAGGATTTTAAAAGGTGGGACATGTTGCCACTCTTGCTGGCGGGCAGGGTACAGTCGATTAAAATGGTGGTCCTCCCAAGGTTTCTTTTTGTGTTCCGGTGCCTTCCAATCGTGATCACCAAGGCCTTTTTAAAGAGGGTAGGCAGGAGCATTATGGGCTTTGTGTGGGCGAGCAAGACCCCGAGGGTAAGCAGGGGGTTCCTGGAGCGTAGCAGAGATAGAGGAGGGTTGGCGTTGCCGAATTTGGGTGGCTACTACTGGGCAGCCAACGTGGCGATGATCCGTAAGTGGGTGATGGAGGGAGAGGGGGCGGCGCGGAAGAGGTTGGAGATGGCGTCCTGCAAAGGAACGAGCCTGGGGGCGCTGGTGACGGCACTGCTGCCGCTCTCGCCGACAAGGTGCACCACGAGCCCGGTGGTGGCAGCGGCAACGCTAAAGATCTGGGGGCAGTGGAGACGACACAGGAGAGCGTTGGGAGCCTCGGTGTGGTCCCCGATTAGGGATAACCATCGTTTTGTCGCAGGAAGGATGGACGGGGGGTTTCAGAGCTGGCATCGGGCAGGGATTAGAAGAATGGGGGACATGTTCATCGATGGGACGTTTGCGAGCTTAGAGGCGCTGGAGGAGAAATTTGGACTACCCCCGGGAAATGCCTTCAGGTACATGCAAGTGAGGGCATTTGTGAGGCGGCAGGTGAGGGAATTCCCGCTGCTCCCGGCACACGGGATTCAAGGCAGGGTGATTTCGGGCATCTGGGTCGGGGAGGGCAAGGTGTCGGCGATATACCAGGAGATGAAAGAAGAGGGGGGAGGCTTTGGTAGAGGAGCTGAAAGGTAAATGGGAAGAGGAGCTGGGGGAGGAGATTGAGGAGGGGCTGTGGGCTGATGCCCTAAGTAGGGTTAATTCCTCTTCCTCGTGTGCCAGGCTTAGCCTGATACAGTTTAAGGTAGTGCACAGAGCGCATATGACGGGGGCGAGGCTGAGTAAGTTCTTTGGGGTGGAGGACAGATATGGGAGGTGCTCAGGAAGTCCAGCGAACCATGTCTATATGTTTTGGTCATGCCCGGCACTGGAGGGGTTCTGGAGGGGAGTTGCAGGAATAGTATCTAAGGTGGTGAAAGTCCGGGTCAAGCCAAGCTGGGGGCTAGCACTATTTGGAGTAGTGGACAAGCCGGGAGTGCAGGAGCGAAAGAGGCCGGCATTCTGGCCCTTGCGTCCCTAGTAGCCCGGCGAAGGACCTTGTTAATGTGGAAAGAGGCGAATCCCCCCAGCGTGGAGGCCTGGATAAATGATATGGCAGGGTTTATCAAGTTGGAGAGGATAAAGTTTGCCTTGAGGGGGTCTGCGCAGGGGTTCTACAGGCGGTGGCAACCGTTCCTAGACTATCTCGCGGAGTGTTAGATGAAGGTCGGGCAGCAGCAACAGCAACGCGGGGGGAGGGGGGGCGGGGGGGGGGGGAGAGAGGAGGGAGTGAGGGGGAAGGGTTTTTATTTCTGGGGGGCATTTGAGCAATAAAACACATGAATGATCCGGAAAAGTGACATGTACGGGAGGAATCCAATGTACAAAGTTCTGTATCATATTGACTTGCCATGTTCATGTCTTGCTATGCGAGCTTTCTTTTTTGTTACGGCGGGGGGGGGGTTTGTTTGTATGGTTGAAAATTTTGTTTAAAAACTTTTAATAAACATATTAAAAAAAATATATATATATTTTCAGTTAGCTGAGGAATTTATACTGAAGTTTCTGACTGAACTGTCAAACTAACTAGAGTGCTCAATGACCACATTTTCAGAATGCAACAAAGTCCATGGCATTATTCCTGCATCTAGCTTGACTAGCTTTATGCTTGAATTAATAATTTAAATTTTTGTATTTCCAATTAAGAGGCAATTTTCGGTGGCCAATCCACCTAACCTGCACATCTTTGGGTTATGGGGGTGAGACTCACGCAGACGCGGGGAGAATGTGCAAACTCCACATGGACAGTGACCCGGGGCCAGGATTGATCCCGGGTCCTCCGCTCCGTGAGGCAATAGTACTAACCATTGCGCCACCGTGCCGCCCTGAATGAATTTAATTTTGACTATTTCAAATCATTTGGTTTTTGGCACCTCACAAATTAGGTTTTTGATTAAGTGCACAAATATCTTGAATTTGCGAGCTAGAATCGATATATTTTTATAAGTGCTTTCAGGACTAATGAAATGCAGTGATAATTGATCTTCAGTATTCAACTTTGGTTCCCCTTCTCAAAACTGAACTGGTACCAAAAACTTGTCTTAAGCTCCATTTGGGCTTTGGATACGGGCAATGAACCAAAAGCATGCTCGTTGCAACCTCCCTCTAGAGTCCTGCAGGGAAAGCTGACTGATCAGTTCTGTCATAGTGAAGCCTCAGTTTTCTTATTAAATTTAAAGACCCCAATTCATTTTTTTCCAATTAAGGGGCAATTTAGCATGGCCAATCCACCTACCCTGCACATCTTTGGGTTGTGGGGGTGAGACCCACACAGACACGACTCCACACGGACAGTGACCCGGGCCGGGAATGAACCCAGGTCCTCGGGGCCGTGATGCAGCAGGGCTAACCACTGTGCCGCCCGAAGCCTCAGTTTAAAAAAAAATAAAATGTTATTCTCTATTTTCACATTTTCTTCAGAGTTTACACCTCACCAACAAACAGTAAACAGTAATGAATACAATATCAATCCCCTTATCAACAACAACGATCCCATCCTCCCCCACCCCCCCCACCCCAAACAACGGCCCACCTGACAATATAAGCATCAAATAAAACAAAACCTCCCAAGGAGGAAAAAAGAAAAAGGAATCAGGAATCGCCCCTGGTCACCGTTGACATATATAGTCCAACCCCCCCCTAATATTCAACGCCATCCAAACCCCGAAAGAGTACCGTGAATGACACCCATGAATTGTTGACACCCCCCTCCCAGACTCCTCCCCTCCACTTCCTCTTGTAAACTCCTCCCCCAACCTCGGTTCCTTCCCCCAACTTTTCACCCCCGCTAGACTCACCAAAACCTGTTCTACCAGGCTCAGATGGCCGCAGCCCTCCCCCACCTCACTCCCGTTCACTGGCCGGCTTAAACCAGCCAGCGTGGAGGCCCCTGCCCAGATCTCTTTCCCCCTTGCCCGGTCCCAGGAAAACCAAGAAATCCCCTTTAGCACACAACCCCAGCATACCCACCCAAGCCCCAAAGAACCATCATTGCAAATGAAAGTCCCAACTCTTCCCTTGTCAAAATATATACAGCGTTGACTCATTTAGTACATACACCAACACGCAGTGAAAAAATAAAGTTACATGAGGCTACATCGGTACACGACCCGCTCTCAGTCCCATTTCTCAATCCTGCCACAGTCCTTCTGCCTTCGCAAACTCTTCCGCCTTCCCAAAATAAAAGTCCTTGGATTTGTAGGTCACCCTCAACTTAGCTGGATATACTATGCCACACAACACCTTGCTGATGTACAGTGCCTTCTTCACCCGGCTGAAGGCAGCCCGCCTCCTCGCCAGCTCCACCGTAAAGTCCTGGTATATGCGTATACCAGCTCCAGCCCACTGCACCACCCGCTCCTGCTTTACCCAGCACAGGACTTTCTCCTTCACGCTGTACCTACGGAAACACACAGTTACTACTCTTAGCGGCTCACTCGCCTTTGGTGTAGGCCTCCACGACCGATGAACCCGATCCGGTTCGTATCGAGAGGGATCGTCCCTCCTCCAATAGCTCTGCCAACATCGTGGCAAAATACTCCGATGGCCTTGGGCAATCCACCCCTTCGGGCAAACCTACGATCCTCAGATTCTGCCGCCTGGATCTGTTTTCCAGGTCTTCCATTTTGGCTCGCAGACCCATGTTGGTCTCTATCACCTTCCGCAACTCCCTACCCATCGAGGTGAGTTGATCACTGCTGCGATAATACCTCTACCACTTCCTTCAGTGTCTCACCTTGCTCGCGCACCTCTGCCGCTGCGCTTGATACCGCCGCCCTCATCGGGGCAATTGCCTCCTCCACCAGCACTTTCAGTACCGCCCCCATCACCTTCATCGCTTTCATGTCTTTATCTAAATGTGTGCAGCATTTGTAGTAAGGTAGATTAATTAATGGCACAAAAAGAAATTTGGATTTCATCAGCATTACATAGACATGGTTACAAAGTGACCTAGGTTAGAAAATAATATTCTTTATTGTCACAAGTAGGTTTACATTAACACTGCAATGAAGTTACTGTGAAAAGTCTCTAGTCGCCACATTATTTCTTCACGCTTATGTCGATTTTTTCAAACATTATTTATTTGTTTTCATGCACCTTCTATTAATTGAATTAAGGTTAGATTTTTTTTCTCAAAACTGGCAAGATCCAAAATTTGATACGGACCTGTTCTCGAATTTGCCAGTTCTGGAGATGCAGCACCTGTATTTTTTATTGCACCTAAATAGTTTGCTAATGAAGTACTGTTTGTTTATTCAACATGTTTTGTTGTACATTCAGAAGTTAAAATGAGCTGTAATATGGACTATGTGATGTTGGGAAAGTTTAAATTGAAGTTGAGATTTGTTACTGTCCCCTGGACAGTGAAGGCCAATAAAAGTTCAAATAAAATGTTCTTTAATGTAAGAAGCAATAATGTAAGAAGCAATGAAAAGCTAGGTTATGTATATAGTGGTAATGCAACAATCAAATTAAATGTGCAAATGCAGATTGTGTTTTTGATGGGTTTTTGAGATGATCCACTGGATAATAGAATCCAGTCGTGATAGAATGCAACGAAAGCATTGATTTCTTGGGCACATTGTGATCCTTGTGAAATGATTTTCCCGGAGAAGCTTCAAGTGATGCATAACTCAGCAAAATGCAACAATGTCAGACTCATTTAGCTGTGTATTTCCAAACACAGCCTTCCTATCTTCATAAGCTTAACTGTCTAACAGTTAACCAGAGAAGAACATTGGACAATGTGAAAAGTACAAATATTTATGTTATTAAACCACAAGGAGATTTGTTGGTAAAGCATTTTTGTCAGTTGTATGACAGTTATTTGATTGGGCTGAAAATTATATGCCTCCCCCCCCCTTGTGAAGTTTTATTTATTGTACCATGGGAAAGAACATGAGCGTGAGAAATATTGTATGTGCAGCTCCATTTTAATTAAAAATAGCACACTTAAAATATGAACTTTGGAGGCCAAGATGGATTTCTATACTCTAAAGGTGTCGAGGGATATGGGGAGAGTGCGATATGGCGTTTTGGTAGAGGATCAGCTGTGATCATATTGAATGGCAGAGCTGGCTCAAGGGGCTGAATGGTCTACTCCTATTTTTTTATGTTTCAAAAAATGTCTTGTTTGCTTTGTTTTTGAAAAACACTCATTCACAGGCCTGACTAAATGTGGCACTGCCTGTATCAAGTCAGTGATGATCAAGTCACAATGATGATCACAACTTCATGCAATGTATACTTTCTGACACCAGTTTTAATCATGTTGGCTTTTCACCTATGACATTTATGAAATTCACTTTTTACAACAACATCAACTTCCATTTATTTAGCAGAGTAAAACTTTCCAAGACATTTAGGATTACAGCCAAGAACAAGTGGCAACTAGCCATGGTAGGAACTTTTAAAAAAAAAACTCTTTGGTATAAGTGCTACCAGGTGTATAAAGCCATTAAGAAAAATGTCTGGCAGGAACAAAGCAACATTTTGAATATTTCGAATTCTGTTGTAGATTATAACCTACTTCAGCTTCAGTCTTTTGACCTGTTGCCATTTGATGATTGCCGTTACCTCCTTGCCAGCCATCTGTTACACTTGTTATGTGTTTATTTACCATCAAGGAAAATATCAAAGCAATTTGCTTCTGTGTTTCGCTTGATCTATTGTTATCTATCTAATTCTTTTTATCTATGACCAAAGCACCTTTACAGGAGTTACGTTTTTGTGATCTATTCTAGGTAAGGAAGAACAAACTTAGGTTTATATACCACTTTTCCAGTTCACAAGATGTCTCAAAAGCTTCAGAGCCAACTAATTGCTTTTGAAGTGCAGTCACTGTTATGTTGGCAAATACAGTAGGCAATTTGCATGCAAGAAGATGCAACAAATAAATGACATAATGATCAGTTATTCTTTTGACATTGGCGCAGGAATACATGTTGCTATCATACCCGGACAAACTCTTTTGAATAGTGTCCTGAGGTTCTGACTCGCTTACCTGGATAATTAGACAGGGAAAACCCATGTCCCATGGGTAACTGTACAACTCAGGACTGCCCCCCCCCCCCCCCCCCCCCCCCCAAACTATTCACCTGACCTTTCTTTCAGTGCCTCTAATCTTTCAGTGTGTTAATGAGTGAAGATTTTCAAAACATGGCAGCTAGTGCAGCAAAAAGAGGGTGTGGCTCAGTTTACCCTATTGATCCTGCCCTATGAAGAAGGACTCCAAGAATAGGTCTGAAGAGGGCCCAGTTCAGAAGTCTGGGCCAGAAATGCGGGGCTACGTATTGGTGCAAATTAAAGGAACATAGTGGCAATCCGACTGCCATTCTTTGAAAGATTGAGCCCATTATCTAATGAAATGAAAAAATGGAAATTGCTTATTGTCACAAGTAGGCTTCAAATGAAGTTACTGTGAAAAGCCTCTAGTAGCCACATTCCGGCGCCTGTTCGGGAGGCTGTTACGGGAATTGAACAGTGCTGCTGGCCTGCTTGGTCTGCTTTCAAAGCCAGCGATTTAGCTAAACAGCCCCTACATGACGCTTTTACATTTCGTTGCAAGCAATATTTTGGAATACCATTTCTTTGGATCAGTTTGTCAAGTTTTTTTACTGCTGGATGCTTGCTGTGTTTTCTGCTTCTGTCTTGATGTTTATTGTAAGTAAATTTTGACCATGACACTGTTGAAATGAGAACTATCTCTTTTCAAAGCAGACAAAGGACAGTGAGGATGATGGACGGTCCATAGTCATTGATGGTAAATTCCTTGGTGAATGGTTTGGCACAGTATCCCATACTCGAGTACAAAGGATTGATCTCTTATATGGAGACAATGGCTTGGTGTGAAGACAAGTTTAACATTCTGACAGAAAGCTCACAGTGCAACAGAAGGTTTCTATTGCAACAGTATCATAGCTTTATTTAATTATAGTAAGTAATACTAGCAGTTTGTGATATCTATACAGTGACTGTTGCAACTGATTAATTCTCATCCCTTTTTCTCGTGTCTGGTTGAAAACCATTTTTTTACATTATCAAAAGAGAAGAGAAGCAAGTAATATTACAAACCTTTTGTGAAGGTTTTGCACACCCAGTTACTTGACCATGAATAAAATAATCCATGACTCAAGAAATCCTCTTATTTGTGACCTGCTATTTTGGTAACTAATGTGTGGCAGGGATTATGAAAAGTTAAGTCCCGGTATCTTTGGCTGGTACTTATCAGGATTGTATTAAACTAACCAGTTGACTCATTATTACAAAGAACATCCTGGGAACCAACTATAAAATACGTGTAGTATATGAAAACATTGGAGATTTGTTACACGGGACTAATTTAATCTGGCATTCTTGATAACAGCGCAGGGTACTGGAAAAGACTAGATTCTGATCAGAAGCGAGTAACTCTGCCTGTAACGAGAACATGTGTAGTTATCAGTTGTGCGCAGGATTGGGTTGCCAGCTGTGCTGGACTCTGGGCATAATAATATGTTGATGCTCACAATAGAGGCTCATTAATGAAGGAAAGTCTCTGCGTTGGATGCTGTGGGGTTGCCAGCAACGATTGAATGAAGAAAGGAGACTGGGAATACAGTTAATTTTGAGGATGATTCTGTCTCTGACAGTGCTATTTGATTTGATTGCAAAGTTCATATGTGCATTCTGCTACAAAAAATAGATACTTCATTGCCATGTCAGCTGCTGATGTTTACTTCAAGATAGGACAAAGAAGAATTGAATTTACAAGAACGTAGCAGGGTATTGGGCAAACATTTTTGGATCTCAGGCACCTGAGAACACTGATTAATAAATCTTAAAAACTCCAATATCCTTGGCAAAATGTGTTTAGATCTACTGAAATGGAATTTACAGAGATTAGTCTGTGAATTGCGTATTTTACAAAGTGGTTTTAACTGTGAACAGTTCAACAAATTTCTTTGAATTGAGTTTGCAGATGGATGGACGCTTCTCGTCCAGATCCCTATCCAAGCAAGCACTACTGGACATTGCTGACATTTTGTGTAACTTTTAAAACTTGGTTGACAGGATAGTATTGTCATGAAGGAGAAAAGGAATACAAAGATGTGTTGGTCGGGTGAGATGAAGTAAGATGGAAGAAGATTGGTGTACAACATGAATCTGGTCAAATAGCCTGTTTCCAAACTGTAAAATCCAATGTAAATATTGACAATGAAACTAAAGTCACAACCTCAACCAATACATCCATCAAAATATTACATTTCTTGCCACAGTATATCCAGTGATTGCAAGTGGGGGAGCATAGTTTTAGCTGACAGACAGTATATTAATAGGTAAAATAATTGGGTGAAAATCTTGTGCGAAAAACAATGTCCACTGTGAAGTGACAATACTCTAGTTAAAATCCTTTTTAATAGAGACTGGTTTTATTTTACTTCCTGCCTGCACTTTTATGTAAAGCAGCCTGCATAGTTCAGTAGAACAGAATATGAACATTTCTGTTGGGGTTAAGTCTATCTTATTGACATTCTGTGTTTGTACAATGTAGCTGCAAATTTTAATGTTATCTGCAATGTTACCATGGATCTGGACCAAATTCCAAACCATTGATGTCTTTGTCTCGACTTGCACTGGAATGTGTGTACTTGTTGAGTTTTGGTAATGATTGGCAGTAATGCTGATGTGCCTTTGGTTTTCAAGAAGACAGCAGTGTAGTCAGGGTTTCTATTCTTTTAATTTTGGGGATGTAGAAAAGGAATATTATTTTAAAATTCACTGGTTGGAAAAAAGAGAATTGTATATCCAAGCTCATAACTTGGCCATATATGCCTGTAGCGTCTTTGACAGAACATCTGTAAAATTGACATTTAATCAAAAACACTTATGTACAATCAGAACATTTCTGCCACATACCTCATCATTCTTATGGGGGATCCATGACACTGGTCTACGTTTAGATTATCATTGTACTTTTTATTTTGGAAAGATTAATACAATGAATTTATTGCATCATATGCCCAGAGTACATGTTCTTAAATCTAATTTTAAAAGTTTTAAGTGTCTAGATGGGATTTGGAAACCTCCATGCTCCGTTATTCGGATAGTATTTTCCGCCTTTTTGGAATCATTCTTTTTTGCTATCACACTTCATTTCTATTTCAGTTCCTTATGTTGTTGGTTGGCAAGTTGAGTCCTTTCTTAGGAAATGTTATGCAGTATTTTTAAAAGAGAGGCGTGCAGACCACAAGGGTTTTATTGGAAAGGGTTGTCTCTACAGGCTTCTAGAACAGACCAACTGTTAGCCTGCCCAATCCTCCGAAGATGTCAGCAGTACATCACGTGATTGAACTCCTAAAAATGACTGTGTTCCAACCAGGAATAAATATGAATACACAACTCTTTCCTCCCCCTTTACGTCAGAGGTTCCTGCAATGAAACATGGGTATGATGTAGTGGCACAGTGATTAGCATTGCTGCTTCGCAGCGCCAGGGACCCGGGTTTGATCTCTGGTGACTGTCTATGTGGAGTTTGCATATCCTTCCCGTGTCTGCATGGGTTTCCTCCAGTTGCCTCCCACAGTCAAAAGATTATCATAGATTATCATAGAATTTACAGTGCAGAAGGAGGCCATTCGGCCCATCGAGTCTGCACTGGCTCCTGGAAAGAGCACCCTACCCAAGGTCAACACCTCCACCCTAGCCCCATAGCCCAGTAACCCCACTAATTGCTAAGGGCAATTTATCATGGCCAATCCATGATAAACCTGCACATCTTTGGGTTAGGTGGATTGGCTATGCTAAATTGACCCTTAGGGTAGGGTTTCAGGAATAGGTTGGGGGATTTGGCCTAGGTAGGGTCGGTGCAGACTCGATGGACTGAATGGGCTCCTTCTGCACTGTAGGGATTCTATGATTCTATAATGCCAATAATCAAAATTTACCATATGAACGATTAACAAACATGACAGTCAATAAGTTAGATGTTTTGGAGGACATGTATTGCTCTATGGCTATCATAGAATTTATAGTGCAGAAGGGGGCAATTCGGCCCATCGCGTCTGCACCGGCCTTTAGAAAGAGCGCCCCACTTAAACCCACACCTCCAATATATCCCCGTAATCCAGTAACCCCACCCAACCTTTTTGGTCACGAAGGGAAATTTTGCATGGCCAATCCACCTAAGCTACATTGCGGGAGGAAACCGGAGAACCCGAAGGAAACCCACGCAGACACGGGGAGAACATGGAGTGTGGATCAACCACCTCGTCACCAGTTTCTTTATGGTATTTTTATAAGAGAAGCTTGCAGACCACGAAGGCACAAAATAAACAAGAGCTTTATTGAAAAGTGGTAGTCTCTACTGGCTCCTAGAACAAACTGGTTGTTTACCCGCCCAACCGCCGAAGATGTCATCAGTACATCACGTGATCAAACTCTTAAAGTGACCCTGTTCCAACTAGGTACAAACATGAATACACAACAGTTGATGGTTTCCCATGTAACTTAGGGGACACAATGTTTTGTAGGTGTGTGGGCTACTATAGCAACTCTTTGAGCGGGGTGGGGCAAGGAAATGTGGAGAGTGCCCAACATTGGTACAACTTTTTAAAAAATCAATTATGAGGTGTGAGAAATGTAAAATGCTGCACTCAGTCACTTTCTTTTCACTTAGTTTTGGGTTTTTAGTTGGTCAAGAAACCACTAAGCGAATTCTGCAACTTCAGTTCAAAATTTGCAGCTATCTGTAAGTTTTGATATTTCTGTTAAAATGCTGCATCTTTGTTTGGAGGCCTGCATTTAATTTGGGGTATCTGCATTGGAGATTTTCATTGAGAATTTTAATCATGGTTTTCCTGCAGGCAGAAGATAATGCAGTCCATCAATTTACTGCACACAGCTGAGGCTCCTGTGTTGATTGTGTTCTACAGATGTGAGAAGTATTCCTCTGCTTTCATCTACCAGACAGATTTGGTTCTTTACCAGATGCTTGTGGACTATGCAATAAACAAAAACAATACATGCTTGAAGTGAAAATTTGTCACAAGCAGTTTTGTATAAAAGGTCAATTTACCCTCACGGCACTGAGGACTCACTTCCACAACCCAAAAGAAGATGATGTGGAGATGCGGCATTGAACTGGGGTTAGCACAGTAAGAAGTCTTACAACACCAGGTTAAAGTCCAACAGGTTTGTTTCACATCACTAGCTTTCGGAGCACTGCTCCTTCAGCAGGTGAATGAAGAGGTATGTTCCAGAAACATTTATATAGACAAAGTCGAAGATGCCAGACAATACTTTGAATGCGAGCATTTGCAGGTAATTAAGTCTTTACAGAGCCAGAGATAGGGGTAACCCCAGGTTAAAGAGGTGTGAATTGTCTCAAGCCAGGACAGTTGGTAGGATTTCGCAAGCCCAGGCCAGATGGTGGGGGGGGGGGGGGGGGGGGGGGGGGGGGGGGGGTGGGGGGGGGGGGGGGGGGGGGGGAATGTAATGCGACGTGAATCCAAGGTCCCGGTTGAGGGCCGCACTCATGTACTTCAGAGAAGCCATTTTATTTTTATTGCTCTGCATCAATTTGTATTTTTCTGAAAATCTCCCTTTGGAAAATTATTTCCCTGAGATATTTTCTGAGCTGCTGAGATTTTGCTGCCTATCAGTAGTTCTGTGATTCAACACAGGCAGTGGAATTGTTCAATCTGCCTGGGTATGATCACCATGAATCCCATGTGCTGACTGGTCAGTAACTATAGAAGCTGTTTTTAAGTTGGAAGGTGCCGTGGGTTTGGTAGCTGAACCAGCTCTTCCTTGGGGTGAACCAGAAAAACACGAGATATTAGCAGCAGAAATCAAATTTTATCAGTCGAATTTCTTTGATGGAGATTTCAATAATCTTTCAGTCTGAGCGTCTGTCATTTAGTATAATTTATTTGTAGGAGCTGGGGAGAGTAGCAGGACAACCAGAGTCCAGATTTTGTTTCACAGAAAATCCATCGAAACTTTAATATTTTGAAATTCAGCCTCGAGAATAATGAGTCACAGATGAGGCCTACAAATGTGTACCACTTTTGCAGGTGTCATTGGAAGTGCCAAGCTAGTGTTTATGCTCCACTCGAGTCTATTCCTATCCTTTTATTCGTCTCTCCCTCATTAACTAATCCAGTTTTGCCTCAAATGAATCTATGCTCTTCTCCTCAACTGCTCTGTGTGGCAGCAAGTTACCATGCTTTGGGTAAATCATTTTCTCTTAATATTCCTGCAGATGATTATCTTATTATGGCCCTGAATTGGTCCAAATTATGAAACCACTAACATATACGAGACAAAGGGATAAACCTATGGGTTTTTATTTTCAGGTTTTGGTATCTATTTGGGGAAATGCCAGAAGGGATTTGCATAAAAGCATTACAACATAGAAGCAAGCTTGTCATCCCAGTGGGCCTGTGTCCTTATGGTCCACACTGGCCTCTTCCCACAATGCTTCATATCTCAATCTAATCGCATATGACATGCGATCCGGCTCCAAACCCGCCATTCTCTGGCTCTACATAGTGTGGCTGGCTGGGAATATGCTATTACCATGGTACCAGTATGAAAAAATGATCCACCTAAACTTTTTCCCTCGTGCAGTCTGCCTTCAATATTGATTGGGAAGTTGAGCACTGACTATTGACTTTCAATTCTTGACACTTGCACTTAATTAGTTAGATACAGAAATATTTGAATGTTGAATTGAAACTTTTCAATGCATGTCATTATTGTTCCAGCTCCAGTCGCAGAGGAAACCAGCAATCCAGTGACAAGCCCATATTGCAAGCTGTTGCAAGACATCAGTTTTGGGCAACATTTCCATGTTCAAATATTATGCCGAATGATCTCTGTTTGAATTAGGAACCAAGGTTTCATGTTGCTTCCTCAGTTTCTTAATGTCAGTGGCCAAGTGTACTTAACCTCTGGTTCCTTTATATTAGCATTTGAGCGGTTGAAGACTCTGCGCCTGTACTCATTGGCATTTAGAAGGATATGGGGGGATGTTATTGAAACTTACAGGATACTGTGAGGCCTGGATAGAGTGGACGTGGAGAGAATGTTTCCACTTGTAGGAAAAACTAGAACCCAAGACCACAGCCTCAGATCCTTTGAAACTGAGATGAAGAGGAGTTTCTTCAGCCAGAGAGTGGTAAACCTGGGGAACTCTTTGCCGCAGAAGGCAGTGGAGGCCAAATCACTGAGTGTCTTTACGACAGAGATGGATAGGTTCTTGATTAATAAGGGAATCAGGGAGTATGGGGAGAAGGTGGGAGAATGGGGATGAGAAATACATCAGCCACGATTGAATGGTGGAGCAGACTCAATGGGCCAAATGGCCTAATTCTGCTACTGTGTCTTATGGTCTTATTTGGTGCTGGAAGTTGGATTCTAGGATCCACACACATTGGGTTGAATTTTATTGGGCCAGTGGGATCAGGTTGGGAGGCAGAGGAAGAGACTTGCTGGACTGGAATCATGGTTCTGTATGCTAACAGTGGTGGGAAAGCTCCAAGATGGCATTAATTCATTGGAGGCACAATGGCACAGTAGTTAGCACTGCTGCCTCTCAGCGCCAGGGACCCGGGTTTGATTCCGATCTTGGGTCTCTGTCTGTGTGGAGTTTGCACTTTCTCTCCGAGTCAGCAGGACATCACTGCAGGACTTAACTCCAGTTAGTGTCCTTCCCCCAACCATCTTCAGCTGCTTCATTAATGTCTTTCCTGCCATCATAAAGTCAGAATTAGGGATGTTCACTGAAATTACACAACCTTCAACACCATTCGCGACTCCTTGGACACTGAAGCAGTTCTCTTTTGTTAAACTGGTCTGCTGCCATTGCAAAATACAGGAAATTATCCGTGGAATCAGTAAAAAAAATTATTTTTAAGGCCATTTCATGATCATTATTAATTAATTGTCCCTTAGTGTCCAAAGGTCAGGTGGGGTTACTGATTTACGGGGATAGGGTGGAGGCTTGGGCCTAAATAGGGTGTTCTTCCAGTGGGTTGATGCAGACTCAATGGGCCGAATGACGACCTTCTGCACTGTAAATTCTATGAAACCGCTTTTTAAATGAATTAAATCCCATAAACTAGGATGAAAAGGGCCTGTGACGTTTTTGTATGCGTTCCATTCCATTGTGCTGTGATGACCGAAACAATTCTCTGTTGAATCTGATTACATAGAATACAAACTGATTTATATAGAATGCAAACTGATGTAATCAGCTTTCATTTGTGTTTCATTGTATAGGTTCCATGTATCAAACATGGCGTCTTTAACTTCCATTATGCAGAATACCATAAACCAAACTGTTCACTTGAATTTGTTGTATGAAATGCTTGAATTAAATGTCATATTTAATAAGATAATTCTGCACTTGCCTCTAGAATCTTGTTTATTTGCCATTGATCGTATGTCAGGACAAATAATTTGGGCCTTGCGTGGTTGGCATTTGATAGCCTGTGTTTGTCTTTGAAGCAGCTTTCACATTGACTCCAGATGTTTCATGATTGTATGGGAATATGTACACACATGTTGCTTGGTGCAGCAAAGCTAATTTTTCTCACATTGGTATTGAGTGAAATGTTTGTGTCCCAGCTTTGAAAGTTGTTTATATCTATTACAATTCAGGTATTTTCTTCTCAAGGTTGAGAGCCTAAAATCAGTGCGAGCAGGCTTTTTCCCCCCTTCATCTTGAAGTTGTATTAAGAATGTTTGTTTGCGATTCCTTTGCTAAATCCTTTCAGGCATTGTTCAGAAGTTATGGGTTGATTCTGATCCAGTTGAGGAAGCATGTAATCATAATCCCATCATGAGGCAGCGCTTTACGGCATTTGCATTTATGTAGCACGGTTAATATGAAAGGCGTCCTTCAGTGATTTGCTGGAAATTGGAGGATGTGACCCCAGCCATGGGAGAGCAGTTCGGAGCAGTGATTTAATACCATTTATGAATGACTTAAATTAATTTATTGTATTTATTAATGACTTTGGTGGTGGTAGGGGGAGGGGAAGGGCCACAAATCCAAATTTGCTGATAGTGTAAACAGTGTAGATGGATACGTGACATTACAAAGAATTATTGGTGAGATAAGTGAATGGGCAAAAGAGTGACAAATGGATTTTGATAAATGTCACATGTGAAGTCATCCATTTTGGACATGAAAGGATAGAACAGGAACTTTCTAAAGCTGGAGGGCCAAAGGGACTTATGGATCCAGGTACAACTATGTCATGCACAGATACAGGAAATAATCACAAAGATGAATGGGACTTCCGGTGGCGGTTTTTGTGGCTTTTAAGCTGGATTTCCATAGGAATTTTCCAGAATGAGGGTGCAAAAGCGAGAGAACAAAGAGGTGACCCCTAGTTTATGGAGTTGCGCCCGAGGAAAAATCAAAAAAGGAGAAATCAAAAGTTGGCTGGAAGCGAAGACCAGAGTTTGAAGGAGGCAATGGCGGTTGGGTTTGACCTCACCAGCTCAATGGTCGATGGACCAGTTGGACCTCTTGACTGAGAAGTTCACTCATCATCGCAAGGAATGTGCGGAGGTCCTGGCCCGGGCGGTGGACTCAATCAGGGCGGTGGTCGACCGTGTGGAGGAGAGATTGACGACCCAGGGACAGGTGATCCAGAAATTGGAGGAGCTGGCGGTGGAACGAGAGTAGCAGTCCACTGCGATGGCAGTGGAGATTGGGATGCTACAGGACCAACAGAAACGGCTGCTGGAGAAGGTGGGGGACCTGGAGAACCGTTCTCGGAGACAGAATATCCGGATCGTCGGTCTGCTGGAGGGGAAGGAAGGATCGGATGCCGGTGCACATGTGAGGAAGATGCGAGAGAAGCTGATAGTGGAAGGTTCGTTCCATGCGCCGTAGGGCGCTTATGCCTAAGCCCCAGGGGAATGAGCCCCCGAGGGCGATGGTGGTACGGCTGCATCGGTTCCTTATTAAGGAACGCATCATGAGGTGGGCCAGGCAAACAAAACGGTGCATGTGGGAAGATTCTGAGATCCAGGCGTACCAGGATTTGGGAGCAGAACTCGCAAAGAGGAGGGCGAGTTTTAATGAAGTCAAGGCAGCCCTTGTACGGGAAGCAAATAAAGTTTGGTCTGCTTTACCTGGCCCGTCTTTGGGTGACCTATGAGGGTCGGGAGTTGTACTTTGGATCTTAAACCTTGACTGTGGAGAATGGAGTTGAAAGTTATGCCTTGCCCCTTTGAAAACCTTGGTCTTTTAACTCAGTAATTTAAGTTGCGATGTTGGAAAAGCTGTTTGAGTTTTTACATTATATATAATTCCTTTTTCTTTGTCTGGGCTTTTCTATTTGGTCCTGCTTGAAGCTGTAGGAATGGATAAGATTTTGTTAAGGGAGGAGGGGTGGGCCTCTGTGCTTGGACCTTGGAAGGGACTGTTTGTTTTTTGTGCTTTGTGCCATTGTTTTGGGAACTTATACTAAGAGTGAGGGGGAGGTGAACCAGCAGATGGTAGGATGCTAGGTGTCGGGGGTGGGAGCTAGCTGTGAGGGCTAGTTCACGGAAGCAAAGTGGGGGGTGAGCTGAAGATTAACGTGATGGGGGGGGGGGAGAGAAGGGGAGGAGGGGCTACTGACGAGGAGGGGGGTTGGAGGAGGAGAGTAGATGACGGTAGCTGCCGAGGGGCGAGCCAGGTGAGGTGCGGGGCATGAGCTAAGGGCTGGCCTATGAAAGGTCATGGCTGATCGACAGGGGGAGGTGTCTCCCCTGACCAGGCTGGTTATGTGGAATGTTTGTGGACTGAATGGGCTGGTCAAAAGAGCCCGTGTGAGGGTAGCATGGTGGTGCAGTGGGTTAGCTCTGCTGCCTCACGGCGCCGAGATCCCAGGTTCGATCCTGGCTCTGGGTCACTGTCCGTGTTGAGTTTACACATTCTCCCCGTGTTTGCGTGGGTTTCACCCACAACCCAAAGATGTGCAGGCTATGTGGATTGGCCACGCTAAATTGCCCCTTAATTGGAAAAAATTAATTGGGTACTCTAAATTTATAATAACAATTTAAAAAAAAAAAAAAAAAAAAAAAAAAAAGAGCCTGTGTGTTCGCACACCTGAGACAGCTGAAGGCGGACGTGGCCATGTTGCAAGAGACGCACTTGATGCTGGGAGACCAAGTTAGACTGAAGAAGGGATGGGTCGGACAAGTGTTCCATTTGGGATTGGACTTTAAAACAAGGGGGGTGGCGATCCTGGTTAATAAAAAGGTGGCATTCGAGGTGGAGAAGATAGAGGCAGACCCAGGGGGTTGATATATTATGGTTAGCGGGAAGCTGGAGGGAATGGCAGTGGTGTTGGTCAATATATACGGTCCAAACTGAGATGATGTCGTGTTTGTCAGGAGGGTGCTCGGAAAGATTCCGGACCTTGACTCGCACCGGCTGGTGGGGGGGGGGCGGGATTTTAATGCGGTTCTGGATCCGAGACTAGACCGGTCGAGTTCCAGGTTGGGAAAAGTATCAGCAATGGCGAAAGAACTGCAGGGGTTTATGGAGCGCATGGGGGGTTAGATCCATGGAGATTTGGGAAGCCAAGGTGGAAGGAGTATTCATTCTACTCCCATGTCCACAAGGTATATTCCAGGATAGACTTTTTCGTACTTGACAAAACGATGTTAGCGGGAGTGGAGGACACTGAGTATTCAGCAATCGTGGTGTCGGACCACACTCCACACTGGATAGATCTATGAGTAAGCACAGGAAAGACCCAGCATCCACAATGGAGGTTAGATGTAGGGCTGTTAGTGGAGGATGAGATTTGTGAGCGGGTGAGGGAGGCCATTCGGGGGTACATAAAGGGCAATGACACGGGAGAGACAGCGGCAAGGGTGGTTTGGGAAGCATTGAAGGCGGTTATCAGAGGGGAATTTATTTTGATTTGGGCCCACAGGGAGAAGACAATGGGTGGAGTTGGACAGGCTGGTAGGTGGAATCTTACTGGTGGACAGGAGATACGCGGAGTCTCCAGATGAGCTCCTGAAGGAGCGTTGGAGACTCCAAATGGAATTTGGGCTCCTTTCCACAGGTAAGGCAGAAGGGCAGTTGAGGAGGGTGAAAGGGGCAATATCTGAATATGGGGAGAAAGCCAATAGGATGTTAGCACATCAGCTGAGGAAGCAGTGGGCAGCGAGAGAAATTGGGAAAGTAAAGGATATGAGGGGGAAGGTGGTGGTGGACCCGGGGGCGGTAGATGATGTGTTTCGCGAATTCTATAGTCGACTGTATGAGTCGGAACCCCCAGCCGGGGAGGAGGGTATGAAGCAATTTTTGGAGAGACTAGAGTTCCCGAAGGTAGATGAGCTGGTGAAATGCCTTGAGGGGATCAATTGGGCTCGGGGAGGTGATAAACGGGTTGGGGGCGATGCAATCGGGTAAGGCCCCGGGACCTGATGGATACCCACTGGAGTTTTATAAAAAGTATTCTGGGTTACTGGGACCGCTCCTGGTTAAGGCCTTTAACGAGTCTAAGGAGCTGGGAGTGCTCCCCCAAATGCTATCACAGGCATCGATCTCTCTCATCTTGAAGCGGGACAAAGACCCAGAGAGCTGTGGATCGTACAGGCCGATTTCCCTTTTGAACGTAGACGCTAAATTGCTGGCAAAGATCTTGGCCACACGTATAGAGGATTGTGTCCCAGAGGTAATCGGGGAAGACCAGACGGGATTTGTGAAGGGCAGGCACCTGACATCCAACATTAGACGGCTCCTGAATGTTATAATGATGCCAGCGGACCGGCGTGAGGTTGAGGTGGTAGTAGCTATGGATGCAGAAAAGGCCTTTGACCGGGTGGAGTGGAAGTACCTATGGGATATTTTAGGCAGGTTCGAGTTTGGGCAGGGATTTGTGGATTAGGCCCGGTTGCTGTATCAGGCTCTGGTGGCGAATGATGGAACCAACCACGTCCGGTCAGAATGTTTTTGTCTCTGTCGGGCCCGCTCTCCCCACTACTGTTTGCCCTGGCCATAGAGCCCCTGGCAATGGCCCTTAGGTCATCGAATGTTTGGTGGGGGATAGTGAGGGGGGTGGGGGGGGGGGGGGGGGGGGGGGGTGGAGCACAGGGTCTTGCTCTACACGGACGATTTACTGCTTTATATCACAGACACATTGGGGGGGGAATGGCTGGAATTATGGAGATGCTGGAAGAATTTGGGCGGTTTTCAGGCTACAAGTTAAACATAGGAAGGAGCAAGGTGTTTGTGATTCAGGCCGCGGGGGCATGAAAGAAGACTGATGGAGTTACCTTTTAAGGTGGTGGGGAAGAGCTTTAGGTATCTGGGGAGCCAGGTGGTGGGGTGTTGCCGCGGTGAGGGGGGCGTGTTATGGGTGCATGGGACAGGGGTTGGTGCTAGGGACAGAGCGTTGCCTCCTCACCCTGGCTGCCCTGAGAATGTTGTGCAGTTCCTTCTGGCACTCCTGGCCGGTCCGGCCGGTGATATCCACGGCACTGACCGCCGTCCACCTGTGCCCAGATACTACGGATGGCAGCGCCTGGCAGCCTCCTTCCCGGGCCGGGGTACAGGGTTATCCGCCTCTCCTCCACCGTGTCCAGGAAGGTCTCCAGCTCGGCGTCGGTGAATCTTGGGACCGTTCTTCTTGCTGCCATTTTGTTGGCTGGGATGTAATGTGTGGGGAGTGAAGTGTGAAACCAGGGTTTAAAAAAATTACTGCAGCAGATATATACATATATGCCCTAACCAGGCTTTTAAAAGCATTGCTGCATCAGATACATATACAACACGGTAGCGAAGTGTTAGCAATGTTGCTTCACAGCGCCAGGGACCCGGGTTCGATTCCCGGCTTGGGTCACTGTGCGGATTCCGGTCTGCACGTTCTCCCCGTGTCTGCGTGGCTTTCCTCCGGGCGCTCTGATTTCCTCCCACAAGTCCTTGTTAGGTGAATTGGACATTCTAAATTCTCCCTCTGTGCACTCAAACAGGTCCCGGAGTGTGGCGACTAGAGGGTTTTCACAGTAACTTCATTGCGGTATTAAGAAAGATTATTATTATATAATACAATATATATATCCCAATTTCTTACATTCATCACATTCGGGACAATTGAATGAGATAGGGGAATGAGATAGAGAATCTGGTGAACTGGCGGGACGACAATAATCTCTCCCTCAATGTCAACAAAATGAAGGAGATTGTCATCGACTTCAGGAAACGTAGTGGAGAACATGCCCCTGTCTCCATCAATGGGAATGAAGTAGAAAGGGTCGAGAGCTTCAGGTTTTTAGGTGTACAGGTCACCAACAGCCTGTCCTGGTCCTCCCATGCCGACACTATAGTTAAGAAAGCCCACCAACAACTCTACTTTCTCAGAAGACTAAGGAAATTTGGCATGTCAGCTACGACCCTAACCAACTTCTACAGATGCACTATAGAAAGCATTTTTTTCTGGTTGTATCACAGCTTGGTATGGAGCCTGCTCTGCCCAAGACTGCAGGAAATGACAAAAGGTCGTGAATGTAGCCCAGTTCATCACGCACACCAGCCTCCCATCCATTGACTCTATCTATAATTCCCGCTGCCTCAGAAAGGCAGCCAGCATAATTAAGGACCCCACGCACCCTGGACATGCTCTCTTCCACCTTCTTCCGTCAGGAAAAAGATACGAAAGTTTGAGGTCACGTACAAACCGACTCAAGAACAGCTTTTTCCCTACTGCCATCAGATTGTTGAATGGACCTACCTCATATTAAGTTGATCTTTTCTCTCCACATTGCTATAACTCTCAAATTATATTCTGCAGTCTCTCCTTCCTTCCCTATAGAACATTACAGCGCAGTACAGGCCCTTCGGCCCTCAATGTTGCGCCGACCTGTGAAACCACTCTAAAGCCCATCAATCTACACTATTCCCTTATTGTCCATATGTCTATCCAATGACCATTTGAATGTCCTTAGTGTTGGCGAGTCCACTACTGTTGCAGGCAGGGCATTCCACGCCCTTACTACTCTCCGAGTAAAGAACCTACCTCTGACATCTGTCCTATATCTATCTCCCCTCAATTTAAAGCTATGTCCCCTCGTGCTAGACATCACCATCCGAGGAAAAAGGCTCTCACTGTCCACCCTATCCAATCCTCTGATCATCTTGTATGCCTCAATTAAGTCACCTCTTAACCTTCTTCTCTCTGCCTCTGTACGGTATGCATTGTTTGTACAGCATGCAGGAAACAATACTTTTTACTGTATACTAGTAAATGTGACAAATCAAATGAAATCAAAAGTTGGGCCTGTACAAGGCAGACAGGTTGCACCTGAACCAAAATGGGACGAGCATCCTTGCAGGGAGGTTTGCTAGTGCTGCTGCGGAGGGTTTAAACTAACTTAGCAAGGAGGTGGGATCCTGAGAGATTAGAAGAGACAGCAAGTGATCAGGCAGGCATAAAAGTTATAGGCCAGTTAAGTCACAAGGGAGTTTGGCAAGATTGGATGGTATTTATTTTAATGCAAGATATCTGGCGGCAAGTCCGACACGTTGAGAGCACAAATTAAAACACGGAGGTATGATGTAATTGCTGTCACTGAGATACGGTTGAGAGAGGGGCAGGATTGGCAGCTGAAAATTCAGGGATATAGAATCTTCAGGCGAGACTGGGAAGGGGGTAAAAGAGGAGGGGGTATTGCAGTTTTGATCCGGGAATCAATTACAGCAGTAATTATATTTTAGAAGGCTCTTCAAAAGAAGCCATGTGGGTAGTACTTAAAAACCAAAAAGATAGAACTTAAAAACGAACAAGGAGCAATCACATTGCTGGGAGTGTTCTGTGGGCCCCCTAACAATCCGAAAGAAATAGAAGAGCAGATATGTAGGCAAATTTCAGAGAAGTGTAAAGGTGGTAATAGTGGGTGATTTCAACATTAACTGGGGTCATCATTGTGTGAAAGGTTTAGAGGGAGCAGAATTCTTAAAATGAGTTGAGGTGAACCTTTTAAGCTAGTACATAGAAAGCTCTACAAGAGAGAGGGCGGTCCTGGACTTAATTTTAGGTAACGAAGCCGGGCAAGTGGTTGAAGTATCAGTGGGGAGGGAGCATTTTGTAGAGAGGGATCATAACTCTGTTAGGTTCAAGATTGTTATGAAGAAGGATAATGATGGGCCTGAAATCAACGTTCTAAACTGGTGGATGGCCAATTTCAATAAGATCAGATATTATTTGGCCAGACACTTTTCAATAAATCTGTGACAACAGTGGGATGCATTCAAGAAGGAAATGAGAAAAGCGCAGGGCTAACATGTTCCAATAAAGAAAATGGATGAGACCATTGAACCCTGGATATCAAGTGATGTACAGCATTGGATAAAGAGAAAAAGAGAGGATTATGGCAGATATTGAGGGCTCAAAACAGCAGATGTCCTAGTGGAGTATAGAATGTGCAAGAAGGAACTTTAAAAGGAAATTAGGAGAGCAAAAAAGGGACATGAAAGGACACTGGCAGACAAAATAAAGGGAAATCCTAAATTGAAGTACATTAAGGGTAAATGGGTGACTCGGGGTGGGGGGGGGGGGGGGGGTGGGGGGGGAAGGGAAGTAAGGACCCCTTCTGGACGACTGGTAATTTGTGTGTGGAGCCCAAGGACATAGGTAGGGTTCTAATTGAATATTTTGTGTTCCGTGTTCACAAATGAGAGGGATGATGTGGCTATAGAAATCAGGGAAAAGGACTGTGATAAAATTAAAGAAATTAACATAGAAAGGAGGTTCTAAGTAGTTGAGCAGGCCTAAAAGTGGAAAAAGTTCCAGGGCCAGATGAAATGTATCCAGGCTGTTGTGTGAGGCAAGGGAGGAAATGGCAGGGGCACTGGCAAACATTTTCAATTCCTATCTTTCCACAGGAGAGGGGCTGTAGGACTGGAGCATAGCCAATGTGGTACCAATGATCAAGAAGAGAGGAAGGGATAAACCAGGAAACTACAGGCCAGTCAGTCTAACCTCAGTAGTGGGAAACTGTTGGAAGCAATTTTGAGACACCGTATTAAGCTGCATTTGGAGAGGCAGGTATTAATCAAGAACAATCAGCATGGTTTTATTCAGGGACGTCATGTCTGACCAGCTTGATTGAATTTTTTGAAGAGGTGACCAGGTATGTAGATGAGAGCAATGTATTTGACGTAGTCTACTTGGACTTCAGCAAGACCTTTGAAAAGAGCCTACATCGAGACTGATAGCGAAGGTAAGAGGGATCCAAAGAAAATGGCACATTGGATGCAGAATTGGCTGAGCGGCAGGAAGCAGAGGGTGATGGTCAAGGGGTGATATTCTAAAAGTCTGGGTCCAGTGCGGTCCCGCAGTGATCCGTGTTGGTGCCCTTGCTATTTGTCGTTCATATAAATGATTTGGATAGGAATGTAGGAGGGTTGATTAGTAAGTTTGTGGATGATATGAAAATTTGTGGGGTGGTGAATAGTGATGAGGATAGCTTTAGATTTGAGGAGGATGTAAAAGGGTTGGTCAGATGGGCTGATCAGTGGCAAATGGAATTCATTCTGGATAAGTGTGAGGTGATGCATTTGAGCAGGACAAACAAAGCAAGGGAATACATGATGAACAGCAGGACCCTGGGAAGCTAAAGTGGTTAAGAAGGCATGTATATGGTATACCTGCCTTTATTAGCCGAGACATAGAGTTTAAGAACAGGGTGGCTATGCTGGAGCTGTATAAAACATTGGTTAGGCCACAGCTAGAGTATTGTGTGCAGTTCTGGAATCTACATTGTTGGAGGGATGTGGTAGCACTTGATAGGGTGCAGAGGAGATTTACCAGGATGTTGCCTGGGCTAGGAGATTTTACTTATGAAGAGATTGGATAGACTGGAGTTTGTTTTCCTTGAGCAGAGGAGACTGATGGGGGGGAGGGGGGGGGATGATTGAGATATATAAAATTGCGAGGGGCATGGATTGAGTCGAGAGTACGAGAGTAACAAACTTTTCCTTTTGGTGGAGGGATCAATACCTGGGGGCAGGGGGTTTAGATTTAAGGTAAGGGCAGGAGGTTCAGAAGGAATGTGAGGAAAAACATTTTCACCCAGAGAGTGCTGGGCAGTCTGGAACTCGCTGCCTGAAAGGGTGGTGGAACTAGAGACTAGCAACACTTAAGAAGTATGTGGATGTGCACTTGCGATGCCAAGGCATACAAGGCTGTGGACCAAGTGTTGGAAAATGGGATTAGAATAGTTAGGTTGTTTTTGACCGGTGCAGACGCGATGGGCTGGAGGGCCTTTTCTGTGCCGCAGAAAACTGATGGTACTGAAAAGTCTCTGCATATCTGTGGTAACGGTGATTTTCTGCTGCTTTGGAAAATTGAGCACAGTTACTTTCTTGGGGCAAAGTTTGCAGCCTTGTTAAAAGTGAGCCAAATCTTTCTTGTGATTTCAAACATGCTCGGGTCGCAAGATCCAACCACAGGTACTAATTTCTCACTGAATTAAGAATAGTTTTACCAATTAATCGAATGTATAGTCAAGAAACAAAAAAGTATCAGTACCTTTTTTGTAATGTGCTGTATTTACAGAGAGCGCTTTTGAAACATTTCAAATTCATAGAAGAACTAATTGTATTTTGATTTTTGTTCTGTTTTTCCTCTCTTAAGCTCGCATTGCAGTTACGCTTTTATTACAGGAATAATCCCCTATTCCTGTGTTGCCCATGTTTCCTTCAATAATAATTCTCAGAATTGAACTAGCACCAGTCTGGTTTGGTTTTAAGTTTCTAAATTGTTGTTTAGTCCCGACCTTTATCAGACAATTTTCCTTTTGTGCTCTTCTGTTCCCTTGTCTTTTGATTTTGTTTCTTCCTCCCTTTCATACTTGACTTGATTGAAGTGGTTATTTGTGCACCTCAACATGGAGAGCATCTGGCTCCATCTTTTTCCTCTCTGTTCTGTTTTCTGGTTGGGGATATCATTCGATGATGATAAGATGTGAAGAAGAACGTGGTCGTTTTTCCATTGCTCAATCTTGGTGCATAACAATTGCACAGCCAGGAACTTGATTTTGAATCATCTCCCTCTCTACATTGCTCAGCATCTCTTTTATTGCCATAACAGCGTAACCATCACAGGGTTGTAATTTTCACTAATTTATATTGTAACAGTGGGTAAAAGTTGAAATTTATAGTAAATGATTTATAGTAAATGATCAGACAGCCTCTGACTGGAGCAGACTAAACTCTTGGTTCTGTTTGAAGAGGTTTAAGTGGAATGAAAGTATATTAACAAGTTTGACAAGTGCATTTAAATTTATCACCCTTTGTCTCACACTGAAAGGAATGCTTCTCTACACGAGCACTTAAACCAGAAAAACTATATGCAGCCTGACTACTATAAACAATATTCCATTTAATTTTACTTGAGGTGCACTGCGCATTGCAGAATGCTTTGCAAATGAGTGGGTTTCAGACTGTAATATTTAATGGGCACAAAGGTGCACATAGAGTCCTCCTTGACTCGCTGCCCTTGGCTCCTGTAAAATCTATTACATTTTTGCCCATTTGACCTTGAAAAGGGAAGGTGGAGCAGCATACTTGCCTTGTTAACGTTTCCTTCTCTGATGTGTGACCTCTTTGCTTCTTATGTTCTTTTGTCAAAATATGGAGGTAGGAAGCTACTTTCAGTCCACATGTAGAGAATGGGCTGCATGGTCGCACAGTTTCTTCACAGCTCCAGTGTCCCAGGTTCGATACCTGGCTTGGTCACTTGTCTGTGGCGTCCGCACGCTCTCCCCGTGTCTGCGTGGGTTTCCGCCGGGTGCTCCGGTTTCCTCCCACAGTCCAAAGATGTTCAGGTTAGGTGGATTGGCCATGCTAAATTGCCCTTAGTGTCCAAAAAGGTTGGGTGGGGTTGCTGGGTTACAGGGATAGGGTGGAGGGTGCTCTTTCCAAGGGCTGGTGCAGACTCGATGGACCGAATGGCCTCCTTCTGCACTGTTAATTCTATGATAATACAAATGCGTTTTAAGTGGCCTGCATTATTTTATTGATTAAAGATGCTATTTAAATGCAAGTTGTTGTATCATGCACATTTTCCATTTATAAACTTAACATCCTGAAGCTTTGACATTCTGCAAGCCTTGAGTGTGGGATGTGCGAGCTGTCGCACTTAGTTAATTGTTAAAATATTCAGGATATCCACATTTTATCCAAAAAAGAAATATTCATTAATAGCTGCCAGCACTTAAATATTTTTGTAACCATTAGGGAGTGGAGCATTGAGTAAGCTGGGTAGTGATCTAGAACTTGGGATTCTTGCAGCATTAAACCAAAATAATAAAATCATCTGAATGGAATTCCTCTGTTTGCATTTTTTCAAAACTTCCTTTAGTTTAATTTTTGAACCCGCTTTGAACTGTTGGGTTTGATAATGTCTGTCTTACAGAATCAAAATGTTTCCTAAAATTTTGAATGCTGGAGTTCAAAAATAACACTGTGCAGCAAAACTCAGTTAATGTTCAGAACAGACCATTATTTCTGTGTTTGTTAAATTACTTTTCAGTTCACTTATTGCCCATAAACTTCAGTATGTCCCAATGACGCAGATGTATCTACAGTTCCTATTACATGTATTTACAAGTTGCTAACACTTTGGATTTTCTTGGACAATCAGTAAGCTTGTACGATAGCCTGGGTAATGGGTATCTGTAGCTTTAGCATCATACTTCATCTGATAACTGATAGAATCTGCCACTGACAATGGGAGTAGTGGGCTTGAATGCCAAATGTACTTGGGGACAAATTCAACTTGATATCTGTTGCAAGGCAGAAAGATCTGAGGACTTCAGGCTTTGGCTGTTAGTCTTATCTTTTTAGATTGGGACTCATCTCAGGAACTAAAAGCATTAATAGTATTTTCTGTACTATAATCACAAATGCCATGAATAAATCTGTGAGGTTTTTCTAAAACCTTGGAAATATTAATTCATGCCAAACTGCAATGCTATTGCAGATCCTTGATTAAAGTTTACCGAAGGGTATCCAAGGATATCTCTCCTTTCTACAAAATTTGGTAGTTGTTTAGAAGTTGAGATACCCAAAATAAACAACAGACTTCCTATGTCTGATTTCAGCTCAATCTCGACTCGGTCCTGTAGTTCCAGGCCATTGGCATCCATCCATGATAAATGAGTTGCTTCAGTCTCTATGTCTCCTCTTAGCAGCTGATTCATTGTTTAGTATCCAAATGGTAAAACGCAAATGTTGTTGGTTTTTGCTCCCCTCGCACTCCCATTCGGTTAACGGATGATGTCAACTAACAAAAGATTCAGTATGTCTGATCTGAACTGAATTGTTGAGCTGTGCTTCAACCACACGATGTCTAGTTATTTTTTTTAATTTTTTTATAAATTTAGAGTACCCAATTAATTTTTTCCAATTAAGGGGCAATTTAGTGTGACCAATCCACCTACCCTGCACATCTTTTTGGATTGTGGGGGCGAAACCCACGCAAACATGGGGAGAATGTGCAAACTCCACACGGACAGTGACCCAGAGCCGGGATCGAACCTGGGACCTCAGCGCCATGAGGCAGCAATGCTAACCACTGTGCTACCGTGCTGCCCTGATGTCTAGTTATTTTGAAGTGTTATTTAATATTTTATGTATTTCCAACAATTGTTTTGCACCTCCTTAATTTTGTTTTCTTTGGGCTTCAGGGCTACAGACAATCAGCTTTCTTAACTTTTCTTCATAAATCATCACATTCATGGTTGGTAAAATTCCTTTTGTTCTTCACGAAGCTTTCTGCAGGGTTGTATATCACTATAACCAGAACTGTTTAAAGTACATCAATGATCTTGTCAATAACCTTCAACATTAATACTTGATTAGGTTTTGGTGTTAGATTCTGTATATTGGCTAGATATTACTTTCAGGACTTATTTATTTATTTAAATTTAAAATGCCCAATTCTTTTTTTCCAGTTAAGGGACAATTTAGGGTGGCCAATCCTCCTACCCTGCACATCTTTGGGTTGTGGGGGTGAGACCCACGCAGACACGGGGAGAATGTGCAAACTCCACACAGGCAGGGAGCCAGGACCGGGATCGAACCTGGGTTTTAAGCGCCATGAGACAGCAGTGCTAACCACTGCCCCATTGTACCGCCCTTTCAGGAATTTTGAGTAGTATTAATATTCTATTCATATTATCCTTGAGTCACTCATGATTCTGTTCATAATGCAACATATTTAGCTCTGAGTAGCACTAAATGACCTGATATTCCATAGTGGTTTCTTTGTCTCCCTGTTTGTCCGCTATCTTTTAACTCTAAATTGCAATTTCTGTTACCATTTTAGAGGAATGTGGAATTGCAGATTTATCAAAAAGAAAATGTCCCTATTAAAGAAATGAGCAGCAGAGAATCTTTCTACAGGCTCTTCTGTCCGAGATTAGTACATAGATACGATATTAATTCTATACACTCCTGTATTTTTCTCTGTTAGTTTCTTTGAATGTGTAGCCTTTACTTGAACATAACACTGTTATTTTTGTGTGTCATTCGCTCTCCATCACTTACCATGTTGTTCTGTTTTGTTTGCACTTTCTCTCTTCCCAGTTAACATGGTAGGAGGTCTGCATTTTTAGAAAAGTACAAATGAATAAGTTGATTTGATTCGTGTCCTGCCAGTTGTATTTGATCCAAATAGCGCAGCCGTTTACATTCAGCAATATTTGTCAAGAGGGTCAAAGGATCCCATGATTTTGCCTATATTGCTGTTGTGCTGAGTTACTGACTCCCAGGCACCATGTTTTAACAAGGTGTTTAGTGTAAAACACAAATATGGAAGCAGATTCCATAGGGGCTTTCAAAAAAAAAAAAATTATTCATGAACTTGAGGACAAATCTGTGTGGTTATGAGGAAAAAGCTGGGGTGTGGGACCAACTTGGACAGCTCTTGATGGGCCAAATGGCGCTCTCCTGTGAGTAAGATTCTATGAAAGTACTAGGTTACTTCGACCAAAATGATTCTCAAAAGCAACATCTAATGTGTTCTTGAACAGTAGCTTTTCAACTAGGAAGGACACAGTTTTGCTGTCTGTTTTGCTTGTTGAAATACTTGTGTGTAACAGAACTAGTTGTACACTCCAACAGAGAACATAATAGAAGTGGTTAATTTTTGAGCTTCTGCCAAACCAATTTCTTGATTTTTGCCTCCAAACTATATCAATTTAATATTAAGATAAGAATTCTACTAATTTGTATTGAGGTTGACAATGGGTAAATTAAGAAATCCTGGAGAACATGAAACCAAATTCATATTTTGCCAGGACAAATTATTTTCCCGTAAGTACTGTCACGTAGAACAGGCTTTGCAGTATCAATTGCAGTAAGAAATCATCAAAAATGTGTGCTGAGGGATTGATTTCAGGTTAAGTAATCCAATGTTATACTTGTCTTTCACTTGCCAAAGATGGAAAGTGACTCTTCCTTGAGTCATTGGTGATTTCTTGGTTTGATACAAGTACTGTCAGGTCATAAACTCCTTGCAACGTGATTAATTCATCCTCCATTTTATCCCATTGGATAAAATGTGTTGCGTCATATGTTTCCCCAAAGGCATTTTCAGTCCAATCTGCGATGACTAATTTCCTTCTGTGGTCCAAGCCATATATCCTCCTTTCGTTCTCAAGTTGATATATGGCAGTCAAATGATGATCCATGAGCTTCTTATAATGTATGCTTGACAGTGGTGGAGGTGTCCAGTCTGTTTCATTCTCTGATACCCCTCCAGGCTAAGCAGGGAAAAAAAAAAACAATTTTCAACAAATTAAAAAAATATCTTGTGTGTTAATGCTATGTGAAGCTAAGATCTTTGTGAAATCTTACACCGGCACTTGCTTCGCATAATATTTCACACAATGAAAAAGGACCATTTCTACAAGGCGTTGAAACACTTAAGGTGAGTATAGAACATATCTCGATGTGAATCAGTGCCTTCTGGACAGGAGGCACAAGTAGGACTGTACCAAGTTCTTGAAACTGTGACATGAATTCTGTTCAAACTTAAAGGAAGAGACTGTAGGCTAGGAAAATTGGTGAGTGTTTAATTGACTCTATTTTAAATTTGAAAGGTTGAGGCATTTAACGGAACAATTCTAGATTGGGAAAATGGTCCCCAAGCTGTAAAAATACCAGTCCCATGGAATATACTTCTCAGACACGTAATTTCAATTTTCACCTTCACTTCCTGCTGGTTTATCCTGTTTGAATTTTGGAGGCCTGGATATTTACAAAGGTCAGAGCTCCTGCCTCATTGAATAAATCCTAAAATTGACAACCGAGATTTGATAGGTATGTAAAATTATTGGAAGCATTTAAACTTGGTATCTATCCGGTTTGATCTCTGTATAATGCACAAAGACAAAAGAAAATTTGAACATTCCTAACTTACAGCATGGGTCTGGGAGAATATTTGATTTGGGTACATCGAGACCTTGCAGGATGGACCGAAAGTGGCCTGGCTTCTTGAGATTGATGTACTTGCAAGTTGTGTTGTGGTTGCTTCGTAATTACCTGCAGCGGATGGAAGAAGAATAGCTGATTAATTGGCAGGAAAGTACACTCAATATCCTGTTGTGTTTGCCAGATAATCTATTGGTCCAATGATTCTTCATGTTTACAAACCTTTCGTGCATGGTTACAATATGCATGCTTGATTCACTTGTTGAACATGTAATTGAAACAGACTTTTCAATCTTGTTGACGATGTGATTGAAACAGACTTTTCAATCTCTTTGATCTTATTCCAGACAATCCTACAAATCGTCGTGTCTACAACAATCGTTCAATTGACTAGGTTGATTCTGGGCTGGGATGCTCATGTTGAGCTGTAACTTCTCAAAATGTTCAGCCTAAGGAAAGAAGTGTTCTAAATAAAGAATTGTAATTTATTTTCTAGATTGGCGATACACATGATTTCAGTGTGATGCAATATCTGATCTCTCCTCCCCCCCCCCCCCCCGTAACTTTGATCATCTGGTTCTTTGCCACTCTGTGGCCATCTCTCTCCTCTCACTGCTGACACTCTGGGCTCACAGCCTCTGCTATTTTCTTGTCCTCACTGCTAACTCTCCGACCTGCGGTCTCTCCCATGTTCTAACCTACGCTCTCTCTGTCAACGCTCTATGTTTGTGTCATCTGATTCTCTTTTTTGCTGAACCTCCCTCTCCAGACTCTCCCACTTGCCTTCCCCTTGAACCGTCACTTTGAGCGAGGGCTCTGCAGATGAACGGCAAGAGGAGCAGCTTCGACTTGATGAAGGCACTCTGTGAACCTGGCTAGGAGGCTGGGTAAGGGAGTGGCAGAACCTGCTTCAAAATGGCACCGATTGAGTGAGGCAGCACTACCTAGACTGTCGTGAAATTACTTTAAAATTAAATTCATGACACTAAACAAGATTACAGGCTCCTGACGTTAAGGCAAAGCATTGTAAAATGGAGACTGACTAAATAAATAAATGGGCACCTAGATAAACATGTGGGAGGAATCCATACAGTCTGGGCTTTGGAGAGATACAGAGACTTGTTTTGGCTAGGGTATCATTTGGTTGTTTAACGCTTCCTGGGAGTACTTGGAACACCTTTTGCTCACTGCTCTGTAATAATAGTCCAACCTCCTAATGAACTGATGATCTTGTGACCTTGTCATTGAATGAATGAAAATCGCTTATTGTCACAAGGATACTTCAAATGAAGTTACTGTGAAAAGCCCCTAGTCGCCACATTCCGGTGCCTGTTCGGGGAGGCTGGTAAGGGAATTGAACCGTGCTGCTGGCTTGCCTTGGTCTGCTTTCAAAGCCAGCGATTTAGCCCTGTGCTAAACCAGCCCCAGTACGACCAGCTGGAAAAAAAGATGGTATGGTGAGCTTGCCTTTGGAATGAAGTGGTGAAAAGTTTGATTCAAAATGTGCAGGCAACCAAAAAGATATTTGAAGTTCTTTATGTACAGTTCTAAATATAATGCTTCTGATGGATGCATTATTGAAGACCTTGAGCATTGTCATTTTTGACTTCCTAATCTTTTCAATGTCTTCGTGTCTTGACCTGATTTTTTTTCCTGTTTAAATATTAATGTGACTGCATCTCTGAATTATTGCTGTTTTTTCCTTACATGTAGGACTGAGATCACTGACTGGGCAGCTCATCTAGTGCTGGACTAAAGGGTTAGATGGCAAGCATACTTTTTCTTTTAAACTGATGGAATACCTGTAAGTTCTAGAAATATTTTGTTTAGCTCAACATAAATCCTATTTCAACCCCAGTGCCAGAGGTCCTTTCAGCATTTGCTTTCATTTTTGTCTGAGGACTCCATAATCTCAGTGATATTGCTGTTTCTAAATGTGAAAGATAACATCAGTTAAATTTGAGGAATAATGTTACTGGACCCTCCATCTCATCTGGGAAGAACAACACATTCTGAATGTGCTAATTCAGCAGTGATGAAACCAATCTTTGTTCAATCAAATCAGTTGCAAGAAAGTGTTACAAACTAGGTCTTTGTATTTTGCTGCTGACCCAATAAGGACCAAAAGGTTTTTTGTTTGTTGGAAGGTGTGGTGGTATGTATTAGGGGTATTAAGGTACCCTGTGATGCCGAGAGACTATTGGTGGATAGACACTGGGTCCTGATCGGATGAGCCATCTGCTGGCTCCACCCAGTAAGGCGGAGTATAAGAGCCCGGGTTCTCCCAGCAGCCGCATTCTGTAACTGTGCTGCTGGGGAACAAGTCTGCGTAATAAAGCCATCGTTCGACTCCGTCTCATCTCGTCTCGTGAGTGATTGATTGTGCTACAATTTATTACGCAAACTTTAAAGGACATGGAGCTACGACTCATTCCGGAGTGTCTGCGAATCAGCCCCCACGCGGCAAACTCAGCGGCCACTTTTAAACATAGGTTAGCGTGTTTTCATGGATACCTCCGAACGGCCCCCGGCATACCTACAGAAGACCAGAAAATGCAGATCCTACATGCCAGGGTGAGCCCGGAAATCTACACTCTCATAGAGGACGAGGATGATCTCCAGGCGGCGCTCGCCATGCTGATAGGAATCTACGTTCGGCCCGTCAACCAGGTCTACGCACGCCACCAGCTCGCGACGAGACGGCAAATCCCCGGGGAATCGCCGGATGAATTCTACAGTGCGCTGTTAATACTGGGGAGAAACTGCAACTGCCCATCGGTTTCGGCTAACGAACACACAGAGCTACTGGTCCGAGATGCGTTCGTGGCAGCTATGCTTTCACCCCAAATTCGCCAGTGATTGCTGGAAAGAGACGCACTAGGCTTCAAAGAGGCACGGGCCCTCGCGGCCTTGTTCGATGTGGCATCGCAGAACACCTGTGCCTACGTCCCCGACCGCGTGGCAGCCCCTTGGGCACCGTGGACCCTCGCATCAACCAAACCCCTGGGACCCCCCCCCCTGCAGACCTGCGCTGCCAGAACGGCAGATCACCCGGGGTGGACTCCGCTGCTACTTTTGTGGGCAAAGGAAACCCCCCCCCCCCCGAATGCGCTGCCCGGCCCGCTCGGCCCTCTGTAAAGGGTGCAGCAAAAAAAGGGCACTTTTTAGCAGTGTGCCAGGCCCGGGGGGTAGCCGCAATCTCCGGGGAGAGAACCCCAAACTCAACCCCCCCCCAGCGATCCATGTGCGGCCAACGGGCGCTGCCATCTTGGGTCCCGGACTCCATGCGGGAGGGATGGGCGCCACCATTTTGTGCTCCTCTGGCAACGTCCGATCCATGGGCGGCGCCACCTTGTCCACCCCCGACTGTGTGCGACCCGTGGACACCGCCATCTTGGCTGACGGCTAAGGACCCCGGGATGGACGGCCCCACGGGGCCTGAAAAAAACGCCCCGATGCAGCAACTACAACTGGCTTCTGTGACCCTGGACCAGTCACGGCCCCGAACGCTCCAAACAGCAACAACGACAGTATTTATAAACGGGTACGAGACTCCCTTCCTGATCGACTATGGGAGCACGGAGAGTTTTATACATCCCGATACGGTAAGACGCTGTTCCCTTCCGATCCACCCGGGTAATCAAAAAAAATTTCTGGCGGCAGGGTCCCACTCTGTAGAGATAAAAGGGTTCTGCATCGCGAACCTCAAGGTGCAGGGGAGGGAGTTCAAGAACTACCGGCTTTACGTCCTTCCCCACCTCTGCGCTGCCACACTCCTGGGATTGGATTTTCAGTGTAACCTCCAGATTTTAACGTTTAAATTTGGCGGCCCTATACCCCCACTCACTATCTGCAGCCTCGCGACCCTCAAGGTCGATCCACCTTCCCTGTTCGCGAACCTCACCCCGGATTGCAAACCAGTCGCCACTAGGAGCAGACGGTACAGCGCCCAGGACTGATCTTTTATCCGGTCAGAATTCCAGCGGCTGCTGAGGGAAGGCATAATCCAGGCCAGCTATATTCCCTGGCGTCGCTAACGGGGTCGCGGTCTTCCAATGGGAGATGGACCGAATGGTTGACCGGTACGGTTTGCGGGCCACGTCCCCATACCTCGACAAGGTCACCATCCGCGGCCACGACCAGCAGGACCACGACGCCAACCTCCGCAAATTCCTCCAGACCGCGAACGCCCTGAATCTCACATACAACAGGGAGAAATGCGTGTTTAGCACCGACCGTCTAGCCATCCTCGGCTACGTAGTGCAAAATGGAGTGATAGGCCCAGACCCCGAACGCATGCGCCCCCTCATGGAGTTCCCCTTCCCCCACTGCTCCAAAGCCCTGAAACGCTGCCTGGGCTTTTTCTCTTATTACGCCCAGTGGGTCCCCAACTACGCGGCCAAGGCCCGTCCGCTAATCTAGTCCACGTTTTTTCACCTGTCGACAGAGGCCCGCCAAGCCTTCAGCCGCATCAAGGCAGATATCACAAAGGCCACGATGTACGCGATCGACGAGTCCCTCCCCTTCCAAGTCGAGAGCGACGCGTCCGACGTAGCTCTGGCGGAAACCCTCAACCAAGCGGGCAGACCCGTGGCCTTCTTTTCACGCACCCTCCACGCTTCAGAAATCCGCCACTCCTCAGTGGAAAAGGAGGCCCAGGCCATAGTGGAAGCTGTGCATCATTGGAGGCATTACCTGGCACCGGTAGGAGATTCACTCTCCTCACTGACCACCGGTCGATTGCCTTCATGTTCGATAATGCACAGCGGGGCAAGATCAAGAACGACAAAATCTTGTGGTGGAGGATCAAACTCTCCACCTATAACTATGAGATCTTGTATCGTCCCGGAAAGCTGAACGAGCCTTCTGATGCCCTATCCCGCGGCACGTGCCAACGCACAAGTGGACCGTCTCCGAACCCTCCACGAGGATCTCTGCCACCCGGGGGTCACTCGGTTCTCTCACTTCGTAAAGACCCGCAACCTGCCCTACTCCATCGAGGAGGTCAGGACCGCCACCAGGAACTGCCAAACCTGCGCAGACTGCAAGCCGCATTTCTACCGGCCAGATAAAGCGCACCTGATAAAGGCTTCCCGTCCCTTTGAACGCCTCAGTTTGGACTTCAAAGGCCCCCTCCCCTCCACCGATCGCAACACGTACTTCCTGAACGTGATTGACGAATACTCCCGGTTCTCTTTCGCCATCCCCTGTCCCGACATGACCGCGGCCACGGTCATTAGAGCCCTCAGCACCATCTTTACACTGTTCGGTTTCCCCGCCTACATACATAGCGATAGGGGGTCCTCCTTCATGAGCGACGAACTGCGTCAATTCCCGCTCAGCAAGGGCATCGCCTCGAGCAGGACGACAGTTACAACCCCCGGGGGAACGGTCAGGTAGAGAGGGAGAACGGAACAGTCTGGAAGACCGTCCTGCTGGCCCTACGGTCCAGAAGCCTCCCAGTTTCCCGCTGGCAGGAAGTCCTCCCGGACGCCCTCCACTCCATCCGGTCGCTGCTGTGTACAACAACGAATCAAACACCTCACGAACGCCTCCTTGTCTTCCCTAGGAAGTCCTCCTCCGGAATGTCACTTGCGACCTGGCTGGCAGCCCCGGGACCCATCCTGCTCCGAAAGCATGTGCGGACGCACAAATCGGAGTTGGTCGAGAGGGTTCATCTCCTCCACGCGAACCCTCAATACGCCTACGTGACGTACCCCGACGGCCGACAGGACACGGTCTCCCTGTGGTACCTGGCACCCGCCGCGAGCTCCACACACACCCCCAACATCAGTCACCAGAAGGTTCAGGCCGTTTTGAGACAAGTTGAGCACTGATTAATGTCTGGTCTAATTATTGTGAAGTTCAACATTAAACAGAATGATTCGTGCTTCAGTGCCCAAATGCTTTTACTAAACTACTTTTTCATCCCTCATCAATGTTTATAGCAAGGAGGAAGTATTGTGGCACAGTGGTAATATCCCTACCTTTGTACCAGAAGCGCCAGATTCAAGACCCACTCAGGGAAGGTGCACACAATGTGGCCAAACGGGTTGATTACCAACCTGATTGCACATTCCAAATGTTGGTATCCAAGTGTTTTTAAATGCAATGAGGGAGTCTGCCTCTAATGAAATGAAATGAAAATCGCTTGTTACAAGTAGGCTTCCAATGAAGTTACTGTGAAAAGCCCCTAGTCGCCACAATCCGGCGCCTGTTCGGGGAGGCTGTTACGGGAATTGAACCGTGCTGCTGGCCTGCCTTGGTCTGCTTACAAAGCCAGCGATTTAGCCCTGTGCTAAACAGCCCCTGCTTACCACCCTTTCAGGCAGTAAGTGCCATACCCGTACTCCTTTCTTCATTAAAACATTTCTCTGTTCCCCTCTAATATTTCTACCAATCACTATTATTGATCTTGCTGCCAAGGAAAATGGCTTTTCCTATCCATTCTATCAAGGCCCTTCATTTAAAAAAAAAAAAAAAATTTAGAGTACCCAATTCATTCTTCCAATTCGGCGGCAATTTAGCATGGCCAATCCACCTACCCTGTACATCTTTTTGGGTTGTGGAAGCGAAACCCACGCAAACATGGGGAGAATGTGCAGACTCCACTTGGACAGTGACCCTGAGCTGGGATCGAACCTGGGACCTCGGTGCCGTGAGGCAGCAGTGCTAACCACTGCGCCACCATGCTGCCCTACGCCCTTCATAATTTCATGTGCCAACATTAAATCTCCCTGAACCCCCATGTTCCAAAGCAAATAACTCCAACCATATCCAGCCTTTCCGTGAAGCTAACATTTTCCAGTCCTGGCAGCATCCTCATAAGCCTTTTCCGTATTATTTTTATTTATTTTGTTTTTCAAATGTATTTATCGCTGGTTAGGCCAGCATTTATTGAGCATCCTAGTTGGCATTCAGAAGGTGGTGGTGAGTTGGCTTCTTGAACCGCTGCAGTCCTTGAGGTGTAGGTACACCCACTGTGCTGCTGGGGAGGGAGTTACCCAGCGACAGTGGAGGAACGGTGATATATTTCCAAGTAAGGGTGGTGGTTCCCAGGTATCTGCTGCTTTTGTCCTCCAGATGGTAGTGGTCATAGGTTTGGAAGGTGCTGCCTAAGGAACCTTGGTCAGTTACTGCAGTGCATCTTGTCGATGGTACACATGGCTGCCACTGTTCCCAAACATTTTTATTCTCCTTTTTCACATTTTCTCCCAAATTTACACCTACCAACAATAAACACAAAGCAGTAATGAATACAATGTCAATCCCCATATCATCAACAACAACAATCCCATCCTCCCACCAACCCCCAAACAACTGCCCGCATGTTAACATAAACAAATAACAAAAGGAAATCAGGGATCATCCATAGTCACCATTAACAAATACAGTCCCGCCCCCCCCCTAATGTTCAATGTAATCCAATTCTTGAATGTGCACAATGAATAACATCCATGAATTGTAGAACCCCTACATCCTTCGCCTCAGTTCAAACTTGACCTTCTCAAGAGTTAAGAATTCCAGCAGGTCCCCCCGCCTTGCCAGAGCACAGAGTGGAGAGGTTGCTCTCCATCCTAACAGGTTCCGCCTTCGGGCGATCAACAAGGCGAAGGCTACAATTTCTGCCTCCGCACCCGTTTCCAACCCGGCTGGTATGACACTCCGAATATGGCCTCCTGAGGGCCAGGGTCCAGTTTCATGTGCACCACTTTAGAGATTACCCTAAAAACCTCCTTCCAGTAATCCTCCAGCTTTGGACAGGACCAAAACATATGAACTTGATTTGCGGGGCCCCCCCTGCAACGCTCACACATCTTCTACCCCCTCAAAGAGCCGGCTCATCCTCGCCCTTGTGAGGTGTGCTGTATATACCACCTTCAGCTGTATCGGCCCCAACCTCGCGCACGAGGTGGAGGCGTTCACTGCCCGGAGCACTTCACACCAGAACCCCCCTCTATACCCTCTCCCAACTCTTCCTCCCACTTTGCTTTGATCCCTTCCAGCGGTGCCTTCTCCTCTTCCAAAATTGCCCTGTAAATCGCCGACACTACCCCCTTCTCCAGTCCCCCTGTCGTCAGCACCCCCTCCAGCAATGTGGAGGCCGGCTCCACCGCAAAGCTCTGTATCTCCTTCCTGACAAAATCTCGAACCTGCATGTATCTAAACATTTCCCCCTGCTCTAGCCCATACTTCACTCCCAGCTCCTTCAATCCTGCAAACCGACCCCCAAGAAACAAATCTTTTTGTGTCTTATTCCCCTTCACCTCCCATCTCTGAAAATTTCCATCCCACTTTCCTGGCTAAAATCTGATGGTTCCCCCGAATTGGCATTTCCCTTGACCCTGCCCCCAACCCGAAGTGTTGGCAAAACTGCCTCCAAATTCCCAATGAAGCTTTCATTACTGGACTCCCTGAGTATTTCCCTGGGGCCATCGGGAGTGGCGCTGTTGCTAGCGCCTTCAATCCCGATCCCCTACACAAACTCTCCTCCATTCTGACCCACTGGAAATCAACCCCCTTGACCCAGCTCCACACCTTCTCCACATTCGCCGCCCAGTAATAATACATCAGCTTTGGAAGACCCAAACCCCTGCCTGTCTTCCCCTCTGTAGCAGCACCTTTCTAACTCTGGCCATCTTCCCTCCCCATATAATAATAATAATCGCTTATTGTCACAAGTAGGCTTCAATTAAGTTACTGTGAAAAGCCCCTAGTCACCACATTCCAGCGCCTGTTCTGGGAGGCCCGTACGGGAATTGAACCCGCAGTGCTGCCTTGTTCTGCATTACAAGCCAGCTAAACCAGCCCATATGAACGAGGTAATCATTCCTTCAATCTCTCTAAAATATGCCGTTGGCAGGAAAATCGTCAGGCATTGGAAAATAAACAGAAATCGTGGCAACACGTTCATTTTAACCGCCTGTACCCGACCCGTCAGTGACCGAGGGAGACCTTCCCACCTTGGCAGATCAGCTTTCACCCTCCCCACCAAACTAGAAATGTTGTACCTACGGAGCCCCCCCCCCCCCCCCCCCCCCCCCCCCCAATCTCGAGCAACCTGCACCCCCAGGTATCGGATGTGAGTCCTTGTCCTACGGAATGGCAGCCCCCCCACCCCTGCCCCAAACCCGGCCGAGACACCACATATATAAGGACACCCTATGTTCTTAGCCCACCCCCACCCCCAAACTATCCCTTTCCATACCCCCAAACTTCTTTTTTTAAAAAAAAATTTAGAGTACTCCATTCATTTTTTCCAATTAAGTGGCAATTTAGCGTGGCCAATCCACTTAGCTTGCACATTTTTGGTTTTTTTTCATAGAATTTACAGTGCAGAAGGAGGCCATTCGGCCCATCGAGTCTGCACCGGCTCTTGGAAAGAGCACCCTACCCAACCGCACACCTCCACCCTATCCCCATAACCCAGTAACCCCACCCAACACTAAGGGCAATTTTGGACACGAAGGGCAATTTAGCATTGCCAATTCACCTAACCTGCACATCTTTGGACAGTGGGAGGAAACCGGAGCACCCGGAGGAAACCCACACACACACACTGGGAGAATGTGCAGACTCCGCACAAACAGTGACCCAAGCCGGGAATCGAACCTGGGACCCTAGAGCTGTGAAGCAATTGTGCTCATCACTATGCTACCGGGTTGAAGGAGTGAAACCCATGCAAACACAGGGAGAATGTGCAAACTCCACACGGACAGTGACCCAGAGCCGGGATCGAACCTGGGACCTCGACGCCGTGAGGCTGCAGTGCTAACCCACTGAGCCACCGTGCTGCCCTCTTAGCGCGATGGCCAACGACTCAATCGCGAGTACACAAACAGCAGGTGGGACATAGGATATCCCCGCCTAGTCCCACGGGGCTGCCACTGTTCGTCAATGGTGGAGGGTTTGAATGTTTGTGGCAGGAGGAACAATCAAGTGGGCTGCTTTGTCCTGGATGGTGTTGAGCTTCTTGAGTGTTGTTGGAGCTGTACTCATCCAGGCAAGTCAGAGTATTCTATTACACTCCTGACTTGTGAATTGTAGATGGTGAACATGCTTTTGGGGATCATGAGGTGAGTTATTCGCCGTAGGATTCCCAGCCTTTGACCTGCCCTGGTAGCCGTAGTTTTAATATGGCTAGTCCAGTTCAGTTTCTGGCCAATGGTAACCCCAGGATGTTGATTGTGGGGGATTCAGCGATGGTAATGCCATTGAATGTCAAGGGCCGATGATTAGATCCTCTCTTGTATGTCATTGCTGCCATCTGTGTGGCGCGAATGTAACTTGCCACTTGTCAGGGCAAGCCTGGATATTGTCCAGGTCTTGCTGCATTCGGACACGGACTGTTTCATTATCTGAGGAGTCGCGAATGGTGCTGAACATTGTGCAGTAATCCGCAGTCATCCCCACTTCTGAGCTTGTGATGAAAGGGAAGTCATTGATGAAGCAGCTGAAGATGGTTGCGCCTAGGACACTAACAGAAGAACTCCTGCAATGATGTCCTGGAGCTGAGATGATTGACTTCCAACCACCACAACCATCTTCCTTTGTGCCAGGTATGACTCCAACCAGCAGGGAGTTTCCCCCCTGATTCCCATTGATTCCTGTTTAGCTATGGCTCCTTGATGCCATACTCTGTCAAATGCTGCCTTGATGTCAAAGGCAGTCACTCTCACCTCACCTCTGGCATTCAGCACTTTTGTCCATGTTTGAACCGAGGCTGTAATGAGGTCAGAGCCGAGCAACCCTGGCGGAACCCAAACTGAGCGTCCGTGAGCAGGTTATTGCTGAGTAAGTGTCACTTGATAGCACTGTTGATGACTCCTTCCATTACTTTGCTGATGATGGAGAGTAGACTGATAGCGCGGTAATTGGCTGTGTTGGATTTGTCCTGTTTCTTGTGTACAGGACACACCAAGATAGATCATCCACTCGGCATTTCTGGCTGAAGATTGTTGCGCATGCCTCAGCCTTGTCTTTTGTACATGTGCTGGGCTCCTCCATCATTGAGGATGGGGATATTTGTGAAGCCTCCTCCTCCAGTGAGTTGTTTAATTGTCCACCACCATTCACGGCTGGATGTGACAGGACTGCAGAGCTTAGATCCAGAGTCAATGTTGAGGACTCCCAGGGCAACTCCCGCCACCGTTGCTGGGTCTGTCCTGCCGGTGGGACAGAGCATACCCAGGAATGGTGATAGTGGTGTCTGGGACATTGTCTGTAAAGTATGATTCTGTAAGTATGACTATGTCAGGCTATGCTGGGTGGTCCGTCCGGTTTCATTCCTTTTTGTGAATTTAGTGGCTTGCTGGGCCATTTCAGGGGCATTTAAGAGTCACCCACATTGTTGTGGTTCTGGAGTCACATGTAGGCCAGACCAGGTAAGGACGGCAGATCTCCTTTCCCAAAGCACATTAGTGAACCAGATGGGTTTTACGACAATCGACAATGGGTTCATGGTCATCATTAGACTTTTAATTCCAGATATTTTATTGAGTTTAAATTCCACCACCTGTCATGATGAGATTTGAACCCAGGTCCCCAGATTATTATCCTGGGTCTCTGGATTACTAGTCCAGCGACAATACCACTACGCCACCACCTCGCCTAGTGTGATCACATTATTGGGGGTATACGGTGGGACAGTGGTTAGCACTGCTGCCTCACAGCGGCAGAGACCTGGTTCAATTCTGACCTTAAGTGACTGTGTGGAGTTTTTCCCCGTGTCTGCATGGGTTTCCTCTGGGTTCTTCAGTTTCCTCCCACAGTCCAAAGATGTGCAGGTTAGGTGAATTAGCCATGCTAAATTGCCCCTTGGGGTCCAAAAGGTTAGGTGGGGTTACTGGGTTATGGGGATACAGCGAGGGAGTGGGCCCAGGTAGGGTGCTCTTTCAGTTAGTCGGTGCAAACCTGATGGGCTGAATGGCCTCCTCCTGCACTGTAGGGATTTTATGGAATATTCCTTGAATCCAGTGACCAGCACACTAAGAAGCATTCTTGCTGTAACCTCACAAATGTTTTATATTCTAGCATAATCTCCCAGCTCTGATATTCTATGCCTCAGCCTCTTCCCGTACATGCCTCCCCGAACAGGCGCCGGAATGTGGCGACTAGGGGCTTTTCACAGTAACTTCATTTGAAGCCTACTTGTGACAATAAGCGATTTTCATTTAATTTTTCATAAAATAATGCATATTTTCTGCTTTCTTAATTCCCATAATGCCTCTGTTCCTCTACACTTCTCAGTATGCTACCATTTTTTGTGTATTCCATTGGTTTGTTTGCCCTTCCAAATGCATTACCTTGCAATCCTCTGGATTTAGTTTAAGCTGTCACTTTTCTGACCACCTGGCCATACTTCATCCTCCTTATAAACCACACAATTAATTGTATCACCTGAAGACTTCCCATGTGCCTGCATTTTAAATCAAAACCTTGCGACAAGTGCCAGGGACCAAGTGTGTAAAGTTGGAAGCTCTAGCTCCCAAAGTGGGCAGCACGGTAGCATACTGGTTAGCATAATTGCTTCACAGCTCCAGGGTCCCAGGTTCGATTCCCGGCTTGGGGGGTCGCTGTCTGTGCGGAGTCTGCACGTTCTCCCCGTGTGTGCGTGGGTTTCCTCCGGGTGCTCCGGTTTCCTCCCACAGTCCAAAGATGTGCGGGTTAGGTGGATTGGCCATGCTAAATTGCCCTGAGTGTCCAAAATTGCCCTTAGTGTTGGGTGGGGTTACTGGGTTATGGGGATAGGGTGGGGGTATGGGCTTGGGTAGGGTGCTCTTTCAAAGAGCCGGCGCTGACACGATGGGCCAAATGGCCTCCTTCTGCACTGTAAATTCTATGATTCTATGCTGGCCAAATAGCAAGCGACTCGATTCAACCCATATCGGCACATCACAGGGAGTGGCAAGGATGGAGATGTTAAATAGAGCATAAAAAATATTCTCTGTGACATTGGGGAATGCAGCTGCAAGGTGAGTCTGTTGGTTTAGCGATCACCTTAAACATTGAGAGATATTGTACACCTGGCCACAGTCTATTTGAGAAATCATAGGAATTGAGGGATGCAATCAAATCATATCTGATGCACGGTGAAAACAACACAAAGGTTCTAATTCCTTGTTTGAAGATATGAAGTGAGTCTTTTGATCAAGTGCTGCACATTTGAATCTGCGGAAAAGATAGGAGGATGTGTGCATATGGTGTTTGTGTGGAAGAATGATTTGGATTTATGTTGCTTTTAAAAGTAGCCGAGCATGCCCAAGATCTTCTGCAGGAGCATTTTCAAAAACAATATTGGCACCAAGCAACATAACTAGATATTAGGTGACCAAAAGTTGGGTCAAAGAGGTGAGTTTTTAACAGAGTTGTAAAGGAAGAGAGACCGGGAGATTTAGGGAGTAAATTCCAGAGCTTAGACCATGGGCCATCAGTGGTTGGGTGATACATATTAGGGATTCGAGGATAGAATACTTTTCATAGAAAGATCTTGGCAGGTTGCTGGGCTGGGATGGTTACAGAAGTAGGGAAGGGTGATGCTGTGGAGAGATTTGAAAACAAGGGGAAATTTAATGTTATAGCACTGCTGGTCTGGGCACCACTGCTGTAAGTCAACGAACATGGGTGAGATGGGTTAACTAAACTTGTGCTTTAGGATGCAGCCAGTGGAATCGACAAACTGAAGTTTAGGGTGGAAGGTGAAAGGTTGGTCAGGAAAGCAGTGGGATTGTTGAGTCTGGAAGCAACAATGACACAAATGAGGGTTTCAACAGTAGATGAGATTGAGATCTAGCCGAGCAGTCTAGTTGGACAATGTTTTGTAGGCAGTGCGGGTGATGAAAATGGCATGTGGCCTTGGGGTCAAGGATGCCGACAAGGTTTTGAACTGCCTACACATCCCAATTTTCATGATATTAAATGTACCATTCTTGTCTTGTCAACAAGTAGGTTAAAGGAGATTTACCTTGCCTGGGCTGGAGAGTTTTAGTTCTGAAGAATGATTGGGTTTTCCTTGGAGCAAAGTAGACTGAGGAGGGATATGATTGAGATGTATAAAATTATGAGGGGCATGGATAGATGCGACAGGAAGAAACCTTTCCCCTTGGTGGAGGGATCAATGACCAGAGGGCACAAATTTAAGGTAAGGGGCAGGAGATTTCGAGGGGATGTGAAAAAAAGCTTTTTCACCGAGAGAATGGTAGGAGTCTGGAACTTGCTGCCTGAAAGGGTGGTGGAATCCTCAATATTTAAGTAGTATTTAGATGTGCACTTGGGACGTCAAGGCATACAAGGCTATGGGCCAAGTGCTGGAAAATGGGATTAGAATACTGAGGTAGTTGCCTTTGACTGATCTGGATGCAATGGGCCGAAGGGCTCTTTAATACTGTAGACCTTTATGTCTGTGTTTATGAAATTTGCATTTTGTTGTACTACATAAATGTCCCTGTTCGTTTCATGTGTTGATGCACATTTACCACGTTTTTGTTTACTATAAACAGCCTCCCCTGCAAATAAATTTGGAAATTGGGGCCATTAACAGAAGAGATTGGGACAATGCTGAAATTTTGCTTGTGACAGAAGGATTCGAGGGACACGAGGAAAAACGTTTATGCAGAGGGTAGTGGATATCTGGAATTTGCTGCCTGTTGGTGACGGCAGAGACCCTAAACTCAAGTACCTGGATCTGTACCTTAAGTGCAGTGAGCTGCAGGGCTATGGGCCGTGTGCAGGAAGATGGGGTTAGAAATGGCATCTGGGTGTCTTTGGGTCGGCATGGACAAGATAGGCCGAATGAGGGCGGCATGTGGCGCAATGGTTAGCACTGGGACTGCAGCGCTGAGGACCCAGGTTCAAATCCCGGCCCTGGGTCACTGTCTGAGAATGTTTATATATTCTCCCCATGTCTGTGTGGGTTTCACCCCCACAACCCAAAGATGTGCAAGGTAGGTGGATTGGCCACGCTAAATTGCCCCTTAATTGGAAAAATGAATTGGGTACTCTAAATTTATTTTAAAAGATAGGCCGAATGGCCCCCATCTGTCCTGTATCATTTCTCTGGTTCTAAATGCATTTGGAGCTCTGTTAATCCTGTACATAGATAGAAAGTCTTGGGTTGCATATGATAATTAAGTCACCGCATATCTTTTATTCAGTGAAGATGAGAGGATTTCCACTTCTGAATGTATTGTAATGTATCTCTAAAAGTATAGCCTCAAAATAATAGTACATCATCATCAAAGCATTAAAATGTTTTGGCCATTGAGTAATTGAATTTTCTAAACCCATGTATATGCTGTCAAGGTAATCTATGGGCGTGTAAGTGGTTTGTTTAATGTAGACACAGATTCAGGTCGAGTTTTCTGATGCTCTGAAACTTCAAATCTTTCAGATTTTAATGCAAAGGATCATGATCATAGACAGGGAAGACTTTATTGATGAGAATTCAGTATGTGCAGCAAGTAACTATTGATTTCCCTTCATACATTTACTGTAACAATGTTTGTCACTCAAAATCTGTTCATAATTTGGTTCTATGGACGAATAAAATCTCTTATTTGATTTGTACATGAGGGTCAACTTGGGCTCGTATATTGCCGTTCCTTCATGGTTGTTGGGTCAAAATCTTAACTCCAAGTACCTTCACGGCATGGACTGCAGTGGTCCAAGAATAAGACTCCTCCCTCCCTGACCTTCTCAGGAGAAATTAGGTTTGGACAGTGGCACCCAGCCGTCATCCATACAATGAATGTAGCCGAGACAGTGTAGATGGTGTTGGCATAGCAATGAATGTATGCTGATGGCACTAACAACGCTTGAGTTGGTGACCTTGTCCTGCCAAGTGATGCTGAGAATCTATGTGTGAAACAGCAAAGATGAGAACTGTTCAGGCTTTTCCCTTGTGCAAGTAGTAAATGCTGATTCTGTTAGCAGCATCCATATCCTGAGAACAAATATAAACACATGAATTATAAAGAAAATATACTTGTGCTTAAAATATTGCTAAGTAACATTTTTATTGACCGTGAATGATTCATTGTTATAGCATATAATTTAAGTATTGCAACATAAGACATTGTAGGTTTTTAGCTTGATTGTGTGAAATATGGGAACAATGCAGTATCTGGTTTATCATCCTCATGATCGCTTCATCGTTACTTGTGACTTTAGCTGATCTTTCTCTCTGTCAAGTTAATTTGGGGTATCTCTCAGAGTATCTTTCTGCTGAATATGTTTGCAAGTGGGATTCACTGGGAGAAGTGGTGGAATCAGGCTGTCCAGTCGTCGCAGCCGCCTCAATCTTGGGTGTGGTATCATGTAATTAAATCATATGCTTATATGCCTCTATTTGTATGCTGGTCTTTGTGCTTGAGAGCTGTATTTAAGAATGCAAAGTTCCTCCTTGTTCTGTGTAAAGGACTGGAGGTTTTAATTTGCCTTGCCAGGTAATGAGGTTGAAGTGGGCATAGTTCCTCAGCTCACCTGCACCATCTTGTGGCTACTGGAGATATGATTTTATGATGAATTAGGACTTATTTTATTGTGGAATGTCTCTGCAGATGGTTGTGCCTGTCCACAGTGCCACACCAGAAACCTATGCAGTTTTTCCAAATATCTCTGTTCTGTTGCATGGCATGTATTTCCACCCAAACTGTCATGGACTGTTTACAGTATATATTAATGTTTTTAACATGTTTTGAATAGTGAATCAATGACACTGTCACTTTATCTTTGTATTTTTCAATTACTTGAAAATCTAGATGTTCGAATGCCATTAAGGTAAATGTGTTAGGAGCCACTTTTGCCAACTGGCTGACTTTCGGGACCTACGCCACTAACCCTGTCTATCCTGAGTCAAGGAAGTGTTTGGGACACAAGTTTTCTTGCCGCAGACAAGGGAGGGAAAGAAAATCATCTAGTTTTCATGTTCGTAATCACTGTCCAGTAGCTCCTGGCATATTAGCCTTATGTTATTACTAGGACAAAAACTGTTGTGAGGGAGATCTAGAAACACTAATCTATGATGGACTTTACTTAAAATTTTTTTTTTAGTGTATGCACTTATTTTGTTTTCCCAATTAAGGGGCAATTTAGCATGGCCAATCCACCTACCCTGCACCTCTTCTGTCACAATTCTGTCTCTCACTCACTCTCACTGGAATGTTTGAGGGGTAGGACTGTGTGTCCATTAACCTGAGTCCCCCACACTTCCCGCGTTAACAAAAGTTAGCTGGAAGAACCACATCTTGGCATAATTGCCAGCTGAGTTATTTTAGAGTGGTCAAAAAATAGGCTTAAATGAAGATACCAATGTGTATTTTCTCTTGGCTTGGACGTTTAAAATGTGCTTGTAGAATTAGTGATAATCAAGAATAGCCAAGCAAACAGTGACTACATTTCAAATCTACGTTCAAAAAATATTTCATGGGATGTGGGCACTGCTGGCTCAGTCAGCATTTATTGCCCATTTCTAATTGCCCTCTAAGCTGGTCGTGAGTTGCCTTCTTGACCTGCTGCAGTCCATGTGCTGTAGGTACACCCACAATGCTGTTAGGGAGGGAGTTCCAGGATGTTGACCCAGCGACAGTGACTGAATGGTGATAAATCAATGACGGTTGCAAATGCTTTGATCCATCCTGAATTTGTCAAAGCGATCAGTACATCCAAGTTTCACAAACAAATATTTCTAATTCCACTTTTTAAAAAAAGATATAATCTTGAGACTTTCGGTGATGGTGATGTGTTGAGCAGACGCACATCGGGTGGCTCTCCTCCAAAGCAGGACAAAAAAAGGCACTTAGTCGAATTTTGCCCAAAATTCAAATGAAAAACAAAATCCCTCAACAGCAAACGGAGGGCACCCGAGAAAAGATGCCAGCAAACGGGAGCTCAAGGGGCCGAGATGGCAGGAGCGGCGGAAAGAGCCACGGCCAGCAGGTGGACGAGACGGCGGACCCATGAGACGAAGGGGCCCCGGCCAGTGACCTGAGCATCAGCCCCCCCCCCCCACCCAAGCCGGAAGAGCTTCCTGATGAAGGAGTTGACTGCCATGAAGGAGGTGATCAGGATAGAAATCCAGGTGGCGGTCAATGTAACGGTGGCAGAGGCGATGGCCACCATGCAGAAGACGATCGATGGTCTGGGGAAGAAAGTGGCGACTCAGGAGAGGACGATCCTCGACCTGGATAAGGCCTCAACGGATCAGTGACAGAGTCGTCACCCTGGAGGCAGAAGTAAAAAGGTTGGTGGCGGTCCAGGGGAACTTAAGGAGGAAAGTCGAGGACCAGAAGAACAGGTCCCAACGACAAAATATCCGGATTCATAGAATCATAGAATTTACAGTACAGAAGGAGACCATTCGGCCCATAGAGTCTGCACCGGCCCTTGGAAAGAGCACCCTACCTAAGCCCATACCTCCACCCTGTCCCCATAACCCCACCTAACCTTTTTTGGACACAAAGGGCAATTTAGCATAGCCAATCCACCTAGGATCGTGGGCCTGCTGGAAGGTATCAAGGGCAAAGACCCGACGGACTACATTGCCCAAATGCTGGGCAGCTTAATCGGGAGAGACAGCTTCTCCAAACCCCCAGAGCGCACAGGTCGCTCAGACCGAAACCTAAGGCTGGGAGCAGCTGAGGGCGATTATCGCAAAGCTCCACGGATAACAGGACTGTGAGAGGATCATGCGGTGGGCACACCAGACAAAAGCAAACACCTGGGAAGGACACAAAATCAGAATCTACCAGGACATTGGGGCAGATCTAGCAAAACACAGGGCCGAGGTTAACCAGGCGAAATCGGCCCTGTACAAGAACCGGGTACATTTCGGTATGCTGTTCCCAGCTAGGCCTGGGTCACACACCAAAAAAAAGAACACTACTTTAACTCCCCGGAGTAAGCAAATGGGTTAGTCAGAACCAACGGCCTGGACAAAGGACAGACACGACAACGATGAGAGTTGTGCAGGGAAAGACTCATTGGACAGTGTGCATGTTTGCGAGGGACTGTGCTGCCTTGTTGATCAGGGCTGGTTTAGCTCAGTGGGCTAGACAGCTGGTTTGTAATGCAGAACAAGGCCAGCAGGAGGAGGAGACGGTATGGCACAGTGGCGGGAAAGGGGAAAGCACTGGGAGACTAGGAAGGGGACGCAGGGAAAGGGGGTTTTGGGAGGGGAGGAACAGAGCAGGAAAAAGGAGTTGGGTTTCGTATGGGCTTTGGCGAGTAAGGAACAGGCTGAAGAACCAAGATGGCGCCGCAAGCAGCTACTTCAGAGCGTCCCTAAACTAAGGGAGACCCCGGAGTGCAGGGGCATACCCACGTGGCGTATACATAGTTGCCGGCCATTTTGGGTGCCCCCTGGACAAAGGGTAACCCCAAAGCGCAGGGGCCCGGCCTCATGAGGAGAACTGTGACCACCGCCATTTTGGACGGCCCCCTAACAAAGGGAAACCACTATAAGGATTATCACCTGGAATGTCAAGGGACTTAACGGCCTGGTGAAGAAAACCAGAGTCTTCCCCCACCTAAGAAGCCTGAAAGCCGAATAATCTTCCTGCAGTGTGAACACCTGAGGGAGAGGACTAAGGAAGGGTTAACAGACGTACCTTTTACGCTACGGGACGAGGGCTAGGGGAATAGCCATATTGATTAGTAAGAGGACGAGATTCACTGCGACAAGGGCGGTTACGGACCAAGGATAGCACAGGTAGACTGGTAATCGAATAAAAAGAGGTCAACCGAACCGAGCGTTTGAGACCTTTTACCGAGAGCTGTACACCTCCGAACCACCCGACGGGGATGTGGAGATGAAACGGTTTCTCGATGGATTGGACATGCCAGTATGGAAGACGAAAGGCGGGGGGGAGCTGGAAGCACCAATAGGCTTGGGAGAGATTATGCAAGCTCCATGCAGGTGGGAAGGTGCCGGGACCTGACGGATTCCCTGGGGACCTCTGTAAGAAATTTGCATCAGCCCTGGCCCCACACCTGCAGGACATGCTCGCAGACTCACTAGCGAGGGGCACCTTGCCTCCTACGGTAACACAGGCCATGATATCACTGATACCTAAATAAGACGAGGAGCTGGCGGACTGTGGATCATATAGACTCATTTGACTGTTGAATGTAGACTCGAAGATACTCGTGAAAGTCCTGGCCAAGAGACTGTAGAACTGCGTACTGGAGGTGTAACAGAGGACTTTGTCAATGGTAGGCAGCTAACTGTGAACATCAGGTGGCTGCTGAATGTAATAATGACCCCACACGGGGAGAGAAAACCAGAGGTGATCGTCTCCCTGGACGTAGAACAGGCCTTCAACAGAGTCGAATGAAGTACCTCATCAAGATACTGGAGTGGTTTGGGCTGGGGACAGGATTCACCTCGTGAGTAAAAACTCCTGTACAAACGCCTCCAAGGCGAGCCTTCGAAACAACACCACCAGCTCTGAATATTTCCAGCTGCACAGAGGCACAAGGCGGGGATGCCCACTGTCTCCGCTCTTGTTCATCCTGACAATCGAACCACTGGCGATTGATGCCTGCTCTATGTCTCGGACCCACAGATTGGCCTGAAAGCAATCATGCAACTTCTGAGAGTGTTCGGAGCCTTCTCGGGCTACAAATTCAGCTGGGCAAGAGCGAAAAATTCCCGGTGAACACAAACAAGAGGGGGGGGGACAGAGCTTGGAAGGTCTACCATTCAAACTAGCCCTCAACAAATTCCGCTGCCTGGGATCCAGATAGCTCATGACTGGACACAGATCCACAAGTGGAACCTGACCAGTCTGGCGGAGTAAGTAAAAAGGACCTACAGAGATGGGAAACACTCCCGCATTTCCCTGGTGGGGAGAGTGCAGACAATCAAAATGAACGTACTGCCAAGGTTCCTCTTCCTGTTAAAATCCACACTGATCTTCATCCCAAAGCCTACTATTTCCACAAAGTAGACAAAATGATTATGGCGTTTGTGTGTGTTTTGGGGGGGGGGGGGGGAAACGGACATCCCATTGAGACCAAAGTGCTGCCTCATTTGATTCCACATCTTCAAGTGGCTACCACCACTGGCTGGATGTATTCTTTGTTGTGAGGGGGATGGGAGCGCTGCCGTGGCGAGTGCTCGCAGGGCCGTTCCAGTGCAGGAGGTCTCTTCACCATTCCATGTTTGGTTCTCGTATCCATCCCCTCAACCTCTCGGCTATGGCCGCCCCGTGGTTGTACTGTAGATTTGGCAAGGCTAGACCGCCCACGTTTTTCCTCCTTTGCAGGTTCGACTTAGGGATCCTCTGGGTCTCTCTTCCCTCTTCTCCCCCCCCCCCCCCCCCCCCCCCCCCCCCCCCCCCCCCCCCCCCCCCCCCCCCCCCCCCCCCCCCCCCCCCCCACAAACACATACAAACGCCATAATCATTTCATTTTGTCTACTTTTTGGAAATAGTAGGCTTTGGGGATGAAGATCAGTGTGGATTTTAACAGGGAGGCCTGGCCAACCACGCCCACATGTTCTGGACCTGCCCCAGACCAGTCGGGTTCTGGACAGCCTTCTTCAAGGCGATATCCAAGGTTGTGGGGGTGAGGATGGAGCCGTGTCCAAGAGTGCTGTCTTCGGGGTATCGAACCAGCCAGATCTTCATGTGGGTAAGAGGGCCGACACCTGGCTTTTGCATCCCTAATCGCATACCGGAGAATCCTGCTCGGCCGGCGATCAGCAGCACCACCTTCAGCTGCAGGACTGGCTGGCAGACCTGGCAGAATTTCGTCACTTAGAGAAGATCAAGTACACCATCCGAGGGTCGGCGAGGGCTTCCACAAAGCGTGGGGGCCGTTCTTCAGCCTGTTCCAAAAACCTATTCAAGGCTAACAGCGACTAGGAAGAGTGGGGGGTGGGGGAAAGAGAGGGAGGAAGACAAGGGAAGGCACAGACGGAAAGGGTGGAGGGGAGGGAACAAAAGGGAAGCACAAAACGATGCATGGGGACAAGGGGAGGAGGAGAAGGGCCACATAGCGCCCCCCCCCCCCCCCAAACAATAAAAACTAAAAGCCCCAGCAGAAAGAAGCGGAGAACAATACGTGGCACCCAGCACCCAGGGTAGACGGCCACACTACAGAGCGGAACTAAACTACCAATGAGTGGGGGGGCGGGGGGGGGGGGGCTCATGTAAAAACCGTTGCAAATAAGACACAGACTTGTTTGTAAATACCAGATACATTTGAGCTGCTACTCTGAAAAACTGAAATACGTATAAAAATATTTTAAATTCTTCATTGGAAAGTTCAGATTTGTTTATGTTGTAGCTTCAGTTTGATGCAGTATTTTCACTTTGCATAGATGCTGCAATTGTAGTGTAAACCCCGTCTAACTTTGATGTATGAATCTGCACTGTATGCAGAGATAAATATTTCTGTAACTTTCTCCGTAGAGCTCTTGGAAGATGCATTTTACAATAAATCTGTATTTTGAGAAATGCAAAGGAAAAAGGTAGTTCTGAAAGTCACCTCAACATGTGTCATTTTGTGCTAGGGATTATCTTTGATCACTAGGATCATCCTGGAATAATTGGTTTTGTCAGAGCAGAGGAAAGCCTTGACATGCAGCAGGAGCTAGTGATGCATGGTTGAACTAGATGTGTGCAGAACCATTCGAATTTGTGCCTTTTGAGAACTCCTTTGACTTAGTGTCTGGTATTCCATTGTATTAAATTGGCAGTAGCAACGTGGATATAGAATTGGCTGAGCAATAGGAAATTGAGTAATGGTCAAAGGATATTTTTCAGGCTGGAGGAAGATTTCTTGCGGAGTTCCCCAGGGGCCATTATTGGGACCCTTACTTTTCCTAATTATATATTAATGATTTAGATGACGTCCGGAAGATATTTTCAAAGTTTGCGAATCATACAAATCTTGGGAGCATTGTAAACTGTGAGGAAGGCAGTATAGTACTTCAAAAGGACATGGAAAAGTTAGTGAAGTGGGCAAATAGGTAGCAAATGAAGTTCAGGTTGGAAATTTGTGAGGTGATTCATTTTGGTTGGAAGAACATGAGAGAAATTATATAAAATAAGGGGTACAACTCTAAAGGATGTGCAGGAGCAGAGGGACCTCGGTGTATACGTGCATAAGTCATTCAAGGTAGCACGGCAGGGGCGGCACAGTGGTTAGCATTGCTGCCGATGGCGCTGAGGACCCAGGTTCAGATCCCGGCCCTGGGTCACTGTCCGTGTGGAGTTTGCATGTTCTCCCCGTGTCTGCGTGGGTTTCACCCCCACAACCCAAAGATGTGCAGGATGGGTGGATTGGTCACGCTAAATTGCCCCCTAATTGGAAAAAATAAATGGGTACTCTAAATTTTTTAAAAAGGTAGCAGGGCAGATGGAAAGATTAGTTAATAACGTAAACCGGTTTGCTTTATTAAAAGGAGCATAGTGTACAAGAGCCAAGTAGGTTATGTTGAACTTGTTTAAAGAGCCAAGTAGGTTATGTTGAACTTGTTTAAGAGTCTAGTTAGACTTCAGCTGGAGTATTGTGTACAGTTTTGTGTCACATTGTAGGAAGGGTGTGAACGCATTGAAGAGAGTGCAGAAAAGGTTTACAAGAATGCTCCCAGGGATGAGAAACTTCAGTTATGAGAATAGATTGGAGAGGTTGCGACTGTTCTCCTTCGAGAGAAGAAGGCCAAAAGGATATTTGATACAGATGTTCAAAATTGAGGGGCTGGACAGAGTAGATAGTGAGAAACTGTTCCCACTCGTAAAAGAATCGAGAACGAGAAGGCACCGATTTGAAGTGATTTGCGAAATAAGCGAATGTGATGTGAAAAAATACTTTTCACACAGCGAGTGGGTTCGGGTTTAGAATGCTCTGCCTGGAAGTGTGGTGGAGGTTCAGTCGAGACATTCAAGATCATTTGAGTAGAAACAATGATGTGCAGGGGTACAGGGAAAAGGCAGGGGAATGGCACTAAGTCATGATGCATATTTGGAGAACCGGTGCAGACACGATGGCTCCTCCTGCAGCTTAAGGCTCCTCCTGCAGCTTAAGAGTTCTGTGAAATGCCCTGAGATTTCTTTCTTTATTAACGCCCTGACAATGCAAGTTGTCCTTGCCGTATTCACATTTTCCTTTCATTCCCCCTTTTCCCCCATCTCTAATATTGCCTCTCCCTGCTTATCTATGTCAGCTGAAGACCTGATTGCTCAAATGCTGGCCTCTCCTGAACTTTAATAGTTGAAAGTTATTGTTTCTTTGTTTTTCTGTCCACAAAACTCCAAGGCTAAATGTTCGTGGTTTCCTGTTATTCAGGAAGCTTCGTTGACATGTGGGCAGTTCAGTTGGGGCAGATTATCAAATTTCCAATATTTGATGCTTTCCAGTTTACTGCTTCCTATACTCAGCCCAAACATGCCCTCCACACTGAATGCTTAAGTGAGGAGCATTAAACCTCATGTAACATGATTGCTATTACTTTGGGGGTTGCAGGTCTGAAACATCCGCACTTCATATATTGACGGGTGTGGAGAAAAGAATGTTCAGAGGTCAGTATATACTGCGTTCTATAACTGAAAGTACCCCTCTGTGGCCCATGAAGAAACTTCCTTCATTCCTGTAAGCTATATTTCCTTAAGTGTTGATGAATGTTGTTTGATTTGACCATTTTCTTCTTCATTGCAATGTGATGAATGCTGTGTATACATGTCGTTTAAAGCAACGAATAGCAAGTTCCTAATTGGGAGTTACTGACCAGACAGTTCCAACTGCATCATGATTAAAAAAAAGAATTGGAAAAGTGTTAATCCCAGGCAGAAAATTGTGGCATTCATTGTTGTTGAAGCATTGCAATAGTGGCGTACTCTTTCAGATTAATTTAATGGTCTTGACCCTTTATCCGTGAACTTGATTTCAATGAGTGCATTCTTCATTGCATGCTCTGGTGCATCAGAACTTGCATATGTTATACAGTCACCATCGGTGGACGTGCCTTCAGCTACCTTGGCCCTGAGCTCTGGAAATTCCTCCTCTCTAACTTTCTTTCCTCCATTTAAGTGCTCTTAAAACCTACCTATTGACCCAGCTTTTGGCATCAGCCCTATTATTATTGACTTAATAGTGAAATTGCCAAATTGTGCTTTATAATGCTTTTGTGGAGCACCCTGGGAAGTTATTTTCTATTAAAGGTAGCATCTAAATAAGAGTTCTTGTTCTTCAGTTTTATTGTAGGCGGAAAACATAAATTTAATTGCACCCAGCTTTTAGCATGGCCAATCCACCTAACCTGCACATCTTTGGACTGTGGGAGGAACCGGAGCACACTGAGGAAATCCATGCAGAAACGGGGAGGAAGTGAGACTCCACACAGACAGACACCCGAGGCCGGAATTGAACCTGGGTCCCTGGAGCTGTGAGGCAGCAGTTCTAACCATTGTGCCACCATGCCACCTATGTCATCAGCAAACATAGATATATGGGTCACTTCACCATCATTTATGCTGTTAATAAATACAGTGAGGGACCCAACGCAGATCCATGCATTATGCCAATAGTCACATCCTGCCAATTATTCCTACCCGGTGCCCGGACATTCAACTAACCTGCTAACGAGGTCAATAACTTGCCCTCAATTCCATGAGCTTTGACTTTACCTTGTAGTCTATTATAAGAGACTTCATCAAGCGCTTCTGGAACATATAGATTGTGACTCATTTTTATGTTTAAAATTGGGGTTGATGTATCTGACTTACTCTTGGAAAATAAATTCAGCTCCTTGAATTCAACTTGGTTTGCATCATAAATTCAAACCTAAAATATCTCTGTTGCAGCTTTTCTTCTGAAATATGTAACTACACTGTTCCACCATGTCTTATGAAATCTATATTCTCTTTCTTTACAGATTATTGGATTCCTGATATGTTTGGAAAGAAATGGGACCAAGCAGGTATCTCAAAATAATTAATACTTCAGAACTGGCATCTGCTGGATAGGTATTTTGCGAGGGGTTTTACAATGCTACAATGTTAAGTCATCGCTCTTGGCCCTTTTGCACTATTCTGTTGCAGAACTTGAATGTTCTTTGTAGTACAATATTTTATTACTCCAGTTAAAAATGACACAGTTATCAATCCTGATTCCCTTTTGAATCTGGCAGGATGCTATGTAGTATCCAATCCTCAGTAATTACTTTAAATCATTGTAAAGAGCACCAAGAAATCTGAATCTGATAATTCACCTGTAACTCTTAAATGTTATGGCATCTTGGCTGTCTAAATTAAGTGAACATACCACAGCCAATAATATGAGGGTTCACGACGTGGAGGAGAGTGAAAAGATGAGTTCACCAATCAGGTGGCGTTCAGTGTTAAATATACAAGTGTTGTGTAAAAGGAGATCATTATTCCAGGTTGAGGAAGTTGTCAGGCAGGACTTGACACGCGAGCCGCATAGCGGTTTTTGGTGCAGCCAAAAAGGGGTGTGATTCGAGGGACATCGTGGAAGAGAATGACGGAAGGGTTTGAGGGGGAGATTTAAAATAATTGGCAAAAGAACCAGAGAGGAGAGGAGAATTTTCGAAGGCAGCGAATTGCTATGACCTGGAATACACTGCCTGAAAAGATGATGGCAAAAGCCAATAGATACAGTAAGTTTAAAAAAAATTTTTTTTTAAAGTTGCCCAATTCATTTTTTTTCCAGTTGAGGGACAATTTAGTGTGGCCAATCCACCTACACTGTACATTTTTGGTTTGTGGGGGTGAGACCCACGCAGACACGGGGAGAATGCGCAAACTCCACATGGACAGTGACTGAGGTCGGGATCGAACCCGGGTCCTCCGCACTGTGAGGCAGCAGTGCTAACCACTGCGCCACCGTGCTGCTCCCAGTAGATTCAGTAATAGGTTTGAAAAGTTAACATTTGTAAAGCTACTGGGAAAGGGTAGGAGTGGGACAAGTTGGAGAGCTCTTTGAAAAAGCTGATGGGCTGAATAGCCTCCTGTGTTGTAAGATTTGATGATTCAGCAGCCTTTCTTTCTAGTACCTCTTTCGGAGCTTTCAGTGATTGCCCTTTTCGGGTTTGATTTAATCCCGGCTTTAGTTTAGAGCTGAGCCCTGCAGGAGAGAAATTAGGCAACACTTTTCTTTTTAAATCTGAGATCGCAAGCCAAGGATGGGAGTTAAGATACAGGTCAACCATATCTCATTGAATAACGGAACAGGTTTGAGGGACTGTGTAGCCTACTCCTGTCCCTATGTTCCTATGGTTTCCTGTTGCTGCTAAATGCAATATAGACCTCTGATGGGCAAATCTTTCCATCCACTAAGTAATCACCCATAGCTGTCTCATTACCGATTCACCCCAAATGCATCCTACAAGGGAAAGAGACACAACTCCCATTCCTTGCACTTTCCAAAATTTTCCTCTCTTCTCTTCCTTCATTTTTCCCCCTCCTCCCCAGTTAGATTTGACTCTGAATTCCTTCCCAATGTCCCCAAACCCCACGGCCCCACGGGATGTGAAGGTCATTGAAGAGCTTCTCAATGTAATAACAAAAAAAATTATAGTGTATTATGTTTACTGCCACATGGTTGTTCGGTACAATACAAGTTTATTTTACCACAGGAAGTTTTTGTTCCATAAAGTTGAGTTACATTAACTTTCATCTTCAGCAATGTTGCATGGAAAAATAGCAATGTTTTAATTTCTTAGTAAAGGAATTATGGCTTGATTACCCTTTCTGAGAAAATGAGAGCTCAATCTTTTGAACCTCAACAGGATAATTATATCAGACACCTGCAAAAGCATTTGTGACAAAATTAGTATATTTATTGCAACTTTATTTCCTTAAATCCCCATTACATTTTATTTCATATTTCCCATGCCATCTGTCTCATGCCATACTTATCCCTTTTATTTCACCCATGTCATAACATGCCCATGCCATCCCCATCTTAAGAACATAACAAATAAGTGCAGGTGCAGACAATTCACTTGTTAGAGCCCACTCCACCATTCATTGAGATCATGGCTGATCTTCAACTTCAACCCCATATTCCTGCACTATTTCTATATCCCTTAATGTTTTAAAAAAAACATTTAGAAGTATCCAATTATTTTTTTTTCCAATTAAGGAACAATTTAGTGTGGCCAATCCACCTAACCTGCACATCTTTGGGTTGTGGGAGTGAGACCCACGTAGACACAGGGAGAATGTGCAAACTCCACACAGACCATGACCTGGGACTGGGGGTCAAAACCGGATCCTCAACGCCATAGGCAGCAGTGCTAACCACCGCCACCGTGCAGCCCTTCCCTTGATATTTTTAATATGTAGAAATCTATCGATCTCCATCTTGCACATTCTCTTTTTTATTTAAATTTAGAGTACCCAATTATTTTTTTTTCCAATAAGAGGCAATTTAGCGTGGCCAATCCATCTAACCACATTTTTGGGTTGTGGGGTGAAACCCACGCAGACACGGAGAGAATGTGCAAACTCCACCATCTTGCACATACTCAATGACTGAGCCTCCGCAACCCTCTGGAACAGAGAATTCCAAATATTTACTACCCTCTATGTTTTTAAAAAAATTTAGAATATCCAATTAATTTTTTCCAATTAAGGGGCAATTTAGCGTGCCAATCCACCTACCCTGCACATCTTTGGGTTGTGGGGGCGAAACCCACGCAAACACTGGAAGAATGTGCAAACTTCACACGGACAGTGACCAGAGCTGCGATTAAACTTGGGACCTCGGCGCCATGAGGCAGCAGTGCTATCCACTGAGCCACCGTGCTGCTCTTTACTACTCTCTGTGAAGGAACTTGTCCTCATCTCAGTCCTAAATGGCCTGACCTTTATTCTGAGACTGAGTCTTCTGGTTCTGGACACCCCCAGCCAGGGGAATCACCCTTCCTGCATCTGTCCTGTTAAGCCCTGTAATAAGTATGGGTGTTTGAATGAGATTATCCCTCATTCTTTCAAACTTCGGAGAATAAAGACCCACGCTATTTAATCGTCCCTCGTAGGATGATCTCACCGTCCCAGGATTTAATTTAGTGAACTTTTCTACTCCGCCTGTGGCAAGTACAGCTTTCCTTGGGTAAGGATACCAAAACTGCACACACTATTCCAGGTGAGGTCTCACCAAGGCTTTCAGGAAGACATTTTTACTCCAATACTCAAATCTTGTAATAAAGGCCAATCCATTTGTCGTCTTAATTGTTCGCTGTATCTGCATATTAGCCTTCAACGACTCGTGATCAAGGACACCAAATCTCCTTCATGTGTCTTTGCATCCTCCTCACCGCTCTCACTTCCACCTAGTTTTGTATCATCTGCAAACCTGGAAATATTACCTTAAACCCCAGATCCAAATCATTGATATAGATTGTGACTAGCTGGGGCCGAAGCATTGATCCTTTACCTCCCTCGTCACAGCCTGCCAAACTAAGTATTCCAATTTTATTTGCCAACTTTTGCGTCTGACCTTATCAAAAGCTTTCTGAAAATCTAAATATGCCACATCCACTGGTTCCCTCTTGTCTATTCTGCTTGTTACATCCTCAAAGAAACTCCCAACAGGTTTGCTAAGCATGTGTAAATCCATGTTGACTCTGCCCAATTTTACCATTAAATGCCTTGTTATCACATCCTTTATTATAGGTTATTGAATTTTTCCCTACTATTCTTATTTCATCCCCATTTCCCATTCCATCTCTCCCATGGAGTCAGCACCTCACCTGAACATGCTCTAGAAGAGAGGGAAAAAGCTAGCACCTCGCCTGACGTTAATCTGGAGAGGGGGATCAAGAGTCAGTAGGTCGCTTGATCATACCCCAGAGAGTTGGAACCTTCTCTGACCATACTTTGGCAAGAGAGTCGGCACCTCACCTGACTGAACCCAGAAAGGGGGAGAGGTTGGCACCTCGTCTGACTGTACCCCAGAGAGGAAGTCGGCACCTCGCCTGACCGTACACCAGAGAGGGAGGGAGTTGACACCTCGTCTGATCGTACTCCAGAAAGCTCACCTGACTGAACCACAGAGGGGAGGGAGTCGGCATCTCGCCAACTGTACCCCAGAGAGGGAATCGGCACCTCGCCTGACCATACATCAGAGAGGGAGAGAGTCTGTGCTCATAGAATACATAGAGTCTCTACAGTGCAGAAGGAGGCCGTTTGGCCCACAGAGTCTGCACCAACCTGCCGAAAGAACACCCTACCTAGGCCCATCCCTGTAACCTTGCCCAACCTGCACATTTTGGACTCTCGGGCAATTTTAGCATGGCCAATCCACCTAATCTGCACATCTTTGGACTGTGGGATCAAACCGGAGCACCTATGCAGACACGGGGAGGACGTGCAAGCTCCATACAGACGATCATCCAAGGCCGGAATTGAACCCAGGTCCCTGGTGCTGTGAGGCAGCAGTGCTAATCACTGTGCCATCGCACCACCCTTGCCTGACCCTGCTCCAGCGAGGCAAAAAGTAAGCACCTTACCCAATTGTACACTGGTGTGAGAGAATTGGCACCTTGCCCGACCATACACCAGGGGAGAGAGAGACATGTAACTGAAAGTAAGACTCTGTACGTCACCTGAATATACCCCAGGGTTGCCTTTCTGCTGTTTGTTTTTCTTGCAGTTAGCAAACCACACCATGAAACAATATTTTTGAAAATTTAGAAATCCATCCTATTAAAAAAAAAAAAATCACTTCTTCATTTGCTCACCTCCGTCCCAATCAAAAATAGCCCTAAACTCCAGCACTACCCAAAAAATAAACTCACGAGTACACCATGTTATACTAATTCATTTTTGCATTAATCTGCTGAGTGTATTAAATGTTACAAATTTTGATCCATTTGATATAAGCCACTTGGAATAAAATGGGCTGAACCTAACCACCAGACTCACTCGTTAAGCTGACCAATTATAACTGTACCGACAGACTACGTGTCACACATAGATTTTGGATTCGTGGTTTGTTGCAGAAAAAGCAGTCGAGCTGTTTCCATGTTACGACACCAGATGGTGCTCTAACTCTACACCACAACATTGTGAAATTAAAAACAGAAAATACTGGAAATACTAGGCAGCAACTATGGAGTGAGAAACTGTTCATGTTGCAGTCGATGACCTTTTATCAGAACCCACAGCATTGTGTCATTGATTGAATCGATGACTAGTGGGACCACTCAAATTTGCTCATCCGAATACAGTGACAGTTTCAAATTAATGACCAGAAGTGTGCATACTACGACATCAAGAGATAAAAGTGCTAGTAAAGCCCAATGACCGATTATAAAATTAAAATCGGAAATAGCAAGCAGACAGCATCTGTGAAAAGAGAAACAAGAATTGACGCCTATAAGCAATGACAGAACGGGGGAGGAAACAAAATAGCAAGGAGCTGAAAATATTGGCAGGCGTTGTTTATAGTCCACCAAACAGTAGTGGTAGTGTGGGGCATGGTACTAATCAGGAGATTGGAGTAGCATGGGTCATACAGTAATCGTGGATGACTTCAGTCTGCATATACACTGGGTAAACCTAATGAGCACCAATTTTAAAGTATATATATTTTTATTCAAACAAGATTTTCATTATAACAGAAACAACATAGTACAGTTTCAAATTAATGATCAGAAGTGTGCAGCACAATATTATGTCCAGTGGGCAGCCATGTAGCAGAGTGGTTAGCACAGTTGCTTCACCGCTCCAGGGGCTCAGGTTCGATTCCCAGCTTGGGTCACTGTCTGTGCGGAGTCTGCACTTTCTCCCTGTGCCTGCGTGGGTTTCCTCCGGGTGCTCCAGTTTCCTCCCACAGTCCAAAGATGTGCAGGTTCGGTGGATTGGCCATGTTAAATTGCCCTTAGGCTAGGTGGAGTTACTGGTTCACGGGGATAGGGTGGAGGTGAGGGCTTAAGTGGGGTGCTCTTTCCAGTGGCCCGTGCAGACTCGATGGGCCAAATGGCTTCCTTCTGCACTGTAAATTCTATGATCTTTGATTATATACACAAACTGCACCCACCCAATCCCCAATCTCCCATCATCCCTTAAAGAAAGCAAAACGTAACAAAAAGATAAAAACCCTCCCCCTTTTAAAAGCTGATGGTAGCCAGTTGCCTGAAAAAGGAGATGAAAGGCTGCCACCTCAAGTAGAACCCTTCCTCCGACCCCCTCCTGATATACTTGATCTTCTCAAGCACAAAAATTCTATCAGCTCTCCCAGCCAGGCAGAAGCCTTAGATGGCACCGGGGACCATCACCCAAGCAGAACTTGCCTCCAGACTTTTAGCGAGGCGAAGGCTGTGACACCAGCTTCGTCCCCACCTGCAGCACCTGCGAGGCCGAAACTCCAAAAATGAGCATGGCTCCTGCTGAACGCCCCAAATCCCTGATATTGCATTCAAAAAGGAGACCCAGAAACGAACAAGCTTGGGGCAAGACCAAAACATGTGCTTGTGAATCGCTGGCCCCCTACAGCACTGCTCACACCTATCCTCCACCTCCAAGAAGAACCCACTCATATGTGTCCTGGTCAGGTGCCCTGTGTACCACCTTGAACTGGATCAAGCTTAACCTCTCACATGCGGAGGTGAAGTTGACCCCCCCCCCCCCCCAAAAATCAAATACCAAACCCAGCTCACCCTCTCCACTTGCCCTTTACATTTTCCAATGAAGCCATCGCCAACATCTGCCCATAAATATATGAAATCTTACCCTTCCCTAACTCAGCCGAGGACAGGACCCTGTTAATAAGCGAGGGTGAACCGCCAGGGGAAACAAAGGAAACTCTTTATGTAAAAAATCAGGCATCTCAAAGTACCTAAATACACTACCTCTCGGGAACTGGACCTTCTTTAACAGCTCGAACAGCTAGTCTATGCTGGTGAACATACCTTGAAGAAACGTGTCCCAACACCTCTCCAACCCTCCCTCTCCCATGCCCTGAACAATGTATCTAAGCCAGATGGCACAACCTATGGTTCCTGCAAATCAGCAGCCCAACGATTCTTATCTTTTACCATCTGGAGCGGTTCTCCAGATCGTCAACCATGGCCGTTAACACGTTACCCTCTTCAGCCAGCAACGCCATCTCTGCCTCCAGGGAGACCATCCAATCGATATGATCAGAGACCGCCACCTCCACCGTGTATATCGTTGCATCTTGTACCTCTATCGGCTGTCCCATCTTTTCCAAGGCTGTCCGAATAGGGACCAAAACCACCGTTGACTTCTCCAGGTCCTCAGCAGCCCCTTGCCACTGCTTCTTAAATTCATCTGTCAAGAAGCTAGCCAACGTTTCAGTCAACCACTGAGAGGCCAACGATGCAGCAGAAGCCTCTGCCATGTCTCTAACCCCCTCCCCCATTGAGGTCGAGGAACATCTGAGTCTGATGACGATCCCTTACCTTGTATTATATTTACTGGACATTACTCATATGAGGGAATCCTATTCCATCGAACAATAATGATAATCTTTTATTGTCACAATTATGAAGTTGCTGTGAAAAGCCCCTAGTCGGCACATTCCGACGCCTGTTCGGGTAAGCTGGTACGGGAATTGAACCCGCGCTGCTGGCCTTGTTCTGCATCACAAACCAGCTGTCTAGCCCACTGAGCTAAACCAAAACTATTTTCCTCCCAAAACTCGTCCATAGACTGGGCAAAAAGGGCCAAAATTGGAGTACCTGGTGGGTGCGACTGCTCACCACATAGCCGCCATCGGAAAACCCTGATGGGCAATGATGGTGTGGAGGACGGGTTTTCAGGAGCGTGTTTGGGATGGTTTTCTCAAACAGTATGTTGAGTCACTGACTAGAAAAACAAGCTATGGTAGATCTAGTATTATGTCATGAAAAGGAGTGATTAATAATCTTGCGCTTTGGGATGAATGACCATAATATGATGTATATTGCATTATGTTTGAAAGTGAGGTAGTTCAATCTGAAGCCAGGGTATTAAATTTAGCGAAGGGAAATTAAGACATGAGCAACAAATTCGCTGAGGTGAATTGGGAAAATACAATAAAAGATATGACCGTACATATGCAATGGACACTCTTTGAAGAATTACTACATAGTTTACAGCAAGTATATGTTTCTTTACAGCACAAAAATGCAAAAAGAAAAGTCAGCCAACCGTGGCTAACAAATGAATTTAAGGATTGTATAAGAAAAGGGCTATAAAGTTGTCAGGAATAGTGGTAAACCTGAGGGTTGGGAGGATTTTAGAATACAGCAAAGGAGGATCAAGGAACTGATAAAGAGAGAATATAATAATATAATCTTTATTATTGTCACAAATAGGTTTACATTAACACTTCAATGAAGTTACTGTGAAAATCCCCTAATCGCCACTATGAATGTGAACCAGCAAAAAATCTCTACAGGTATGTCAAAAGGAAACATTTGGCTCAGACAAATGTGGGTCCATTACAGGCAGAGTCAAAGTTGTAAAGGCGAAGCTAAAATCTTTACTGATGGTATTAGAGATCCAAGAAACTAGGGAAAATGAGGAATTGAAGGAAATTTGTATTGGTAAGAAGGTCATATTGGAGAAATTAATGGGAATGAAGATTGCTAAGTCCCAGAGACCTGATGATCTACATCCCAGAGTTGAAAGAGGTAGCTATGGAGATATTGGATCATTTGGTGATCATCTTCCAAAATCCTATGGATTCTGGAATGGTTCCTGCAGATTGAATTATCACTTGACTATTTAAGAAGGGAGAGAAAACTGGAAACTACAGGTCTGTTAGCCTTGGATCAGGAGTAGGGAACATGCCAGAATCTATTGTAAGGCGTTGATAAATAGACACTTGGATAATAATGTTCTAATTAGGCATAGTAAACATGGATATCTGAATGGGAAACCATGTTTGACGAAACTGTCAGAGCATTTAGAGGATGTTACTAACAGAATTGATAAAGGGGATTGGTGGATGTAGTATACTTGGATTTTCAAACGCCTTTTGATAAAGTCCCTCAAAGGAGGTTGGCTAGTAAAATTAAAGCATTTGGGATAGGAGGTAATATACTGGCATGGGTTAAGGATTGCTTAACAGGCGGAGAATATAAAGTAGGAATAAATGGGTAATTCTCAGGTTGGCAGGCTGTGCCTAATGGGGTACCACAGAGATCAGTACTCGGGCCTCAGCTGTTCTTAATATATATTGATGATTTGGTTGTGGGACCCAAATGTAAAATTTCCAAGTTTGCAGATGACAAAAGCCTGGTGGGAATATGTGTTGTGAGGAAGATGTGAAGTAGCTTCAAGAGAATTTGGACAGACTTACTGAGTGGGCAAAACATGGCCGATGGAATATAATGTGGAAACATGTGAGGTTGCCCACTTTGGTAGGAGGAACAGTTGTGCAGAATATTTCTTCTATAAAAAAATATATATATTTTATTGAAAATTTTTGGCCAACCATCACCGTACATTGTGTATCCTTTACACAGTAATATAACAGTACACATAACAATGGCCTGTTTTATAAACAAAAAATAAATAATATATAACAAAAACTAAAACTAAATGGCAACTGCCTTGTCTCAGATAAACACTCTCCAAAAATATGATTTAACAGTCCAATATACAATTATCTATAACAACAACCTATACATATTATACATATATATATTAACAACCCTGAGAGTCCTTCTGGTTCCTCCCCCCCCCCCCCCCCCCCCCCCGGCTGTCGTCTTCTTTCCCATTTCCTCTATCTTTCTGTGAGGTATTCGACGAACGGTTGCCACCGCCTGGTGAACCCTTGAGCCGATCCCCTTAGGACGAACTTAATCCTTTCCAGCTTTATAAACCCTGCCATGTCATTTATCCAGGTCTCCACCCCCGGGGGCTTGGTTTCCTTCCACATCAACAGTATCCTGCGCCAGGCTACTAGGGACGCAAAGGCCAAAACATCAGCCTCTCTCGCCTCCTGCACTCCCGGCTCTTCTGCAACCCCAAATATAGCCAACCCCCAGCTTGGTTCGACCTGGACCCCCACTACTTTTGAAAGCACCTTTGTCACCCCCACCCAAAACCCCTGTAGTGCCGGACATGACCAGAACATGTGGGTGTGATTCGCTGGGCTTCTCGAGCATCTCGCACACCTATCTTCTACCCCAAAAAATTTACTGAGCCGTGCTCCAGTCATATGCGCCCTGTGTAACACCTTAAATTGTATCAGGCTTAGCCTGGCACACGAGGACGATGAGTTTACCCTACGTAGGGCATCAGCCCACAGCCCCTCCTCAATCTCCTCCCCCAGCTCTTCTTCCCATTTCCCTTTCAGCTCATCTACCATAATCTCCCCCTCGTCCCTCATTTCCCTATATTTTTCTGACACCTTACCGTCCCCCACCCATGTCTTTGAGATCACTCTGTCCTGCACCTCCTGCGTCGGGAGCTGCGGGAATTCCCTCACCTGTTGCCTCGCAAAAGCCCTCAGTTGCATATACCGGAATGCATTCCCTTGGGGCAACCCATATTTCTCGGGCAGTGCTCCCAGACTTGCAAACTTCCCATCCACAAACAGATCTTTCAATTGTGTTATTTCTGCTCTTTGCCATATTCCAAATCCCCCATCCATTCTCCCCGGAGCAAACCTATGATTATTTCTTATCGGGGACCCCACCAAGGCTCCCGTCTTTCCCCTATGCCGTCTCCACTGCCCCCAAATTTTCAAAGTAGCCACCACCACCGGGCTTGTGGTGTATTTCTTCGGTGAGAGCGGCAATGGGGCCGTCACCATAGCTTGTAGGCTAGTCCCCCTACAAGACGCCCTCTCCAATGTGCAGAATATTTCTTGAATGCTAAGAGATTAGAAAGTGTAAATGTGCAAACGGAGCCTGGTGCCCTCGTCAGTAAGTCACTGCAGACTAACATTCAGGGGCAGCAAGCTATTAGGAAGGCTAATGCTATGTTGGCCTTTATTGCAAGAAGAGTTGAGTACAGGAGTAGTGAAGTCTTGCTTCAATTGTATATAAGCTTGGTTAGATCACACCTGGCTTCACCTCAGAAAGGATATTATTGCCTTAGCGGGAATGCAATGAAGATTCACCAAACTTGTTCCAGGGATGGCGAGATTGTCCTTTGATGAGAGATTGGGCAAACTGGGTCTGTGTTCTCTAGCATTTCAAAGAATGCGAGGTGATCTCATTGAAACCTACAAAAGTTTGAGAACGTTCCTGTGAAGCGCTGTGGGATGTTTCATTACATTGCAGGCATAATATAAATATAAATACGTGTGCCCCCCCCCTCCAAAAAAAAGCCGAAAGCATGTCAATGGTAGTAATTAAGGGGATTGAAGAAGGCGGGCACAATTAAAGAGATGATATCGACAAGAGAAGAAAAGGTGGGAAGAAGGTTTTCGAACTGCGGTTTTGGATCTAATTGATTTGGAAGGGAATAATTTATTTTTGTTACAGTCTACACTGTCAAGACTAAATGGAACGTCTGCTGTTTGTAACTGAATGAATGTTAATGATGACACCAAAGTCTTGCCTTAACCTTTATCTCCTACCTTCTTCAAAAAAAAGCGATGGTGCAGCAGTCATATCAGACTGATTAAGCTCTATTTTTGTACAAAACGATGCATTGGAATAACCAACGAGGCTGAGAATGTTACTTGGAGCTGCCCCAATTTCTTGGCTCTTATCCAGTGAGTATCTGAACCGAGCAGGAAGGGATCAATTTCTGTGCTGAGCTAGCAAGATTCTGACAATTGGTCACAGCACCTCCATTTAGGAGATTACTATCCAGAAATCTGTGCTAAAACTGCTGGTAAACATCATGGATTAGATTGGATTTGTTTATTGTCACATGTACCGAGGTACAGTGAAAGATATTGTTCTGTGTACAGCTCAGACAGATCATTCCGTACATGAAAAGAAAATACGTAATAGGGCAAACATAAAATACACAATAGATACAGGCATCGGGTGAAGCATACAGGAGTGTAGTACTACTCGGTAAAGAAGATTTGTGAAGAGATTAGATCAGTCCATAAGAGGGTTGTTTAGGAGTCTGGTAACAGCGGGGAAGAAACTGTTTTAGATTCTGTTAGTGCGTGTTCTCAGACTTTTGTATCTCCTGCCCGATGGAAGAAGCTGAAAGAGTGAGTAAGCTGGGTGGGAGGTGTCTTTGATTATGCTGCCCGCTCTCCCAAGGCAGCGGGAGGCATAGATAAAGCCAATGGATGGGAGGTGGGTTCACGACTCTGTAGTTTCTTATGGTCTTGGGCTGAGCAGTTGCCATACCAGGCTGTGATGCAGCCGAATAGGATGCTTTCTATGGTGCACCTGTAAAAGTTGGTAAGGCTCAATGTGGACATGCCGAATTTCCTTAGTTTCCTGAGGAAGTATAGGCGCTGTTGTGCTTTCTTGGTCGGAGTGTCGACGTGAGTGGACCAGGACAGATTGTTGGTGATGTGCACACCTAGGAATTTGAAGCTGTCAACCATCTCCACATCGGCCCTGTTGATGCAGACAGGGGTGTGTACAATATTTAGCTTCATGAAGTCAATGACATCTGATAGGAGCAGGTGGTTGTGAGTCACTCCCTTCAGGACAATAGAAAAATGGTTGAGAAAATCTAAGTTGCTTAAAAACTGTTTGGGTGACTTAATAGCCATGGGTTGGTGCATGAATTATCTACTTAGTTAGTGTTGTACGCTGCTTGCTTATTCTCTGAATGCCCCCTTGGAGAGCAATGCAGTGAAGAGAAAGCTTGAGATATAATTACTGCTAATTCTCCCAGCTTCTGCTCAGTAAAGTACAGTGGTAAGTGAATCGATTGCTAGTAATGCTGCAGTTATAATGCTGGTGATGATTTAAGTTTAATTACGAGTTAAGATATGCAAGAATGCAGAAGGCAGCTTATTATTTATCTTCCTTTCTTACTCTGGTTGATTTACCAAGCAATTTAAAAGGTGAAAACAAACCTTTATTTGTGAAGAGGATTTGCGGTGCTATTTCACATCAATGACACTTGAAGCAAGTCTCACACAACACAAGGGGCACCTAATTGTATTCTGTTGTGGTACTTGGAATAAATTTTATGCATTTGTGTACTTACACTGCCAGCTACTTTTGTAAAATGCCTTCCACTCAGTTCTACTTTTTTTTTGTCAACGCTGACTGCTGTCGGATCTCCGGTGGCGGCTATGGTGTGAACGGTCGCACATTTGGCAGCTCCCGCTCGAGGCTGCTTTTTCAGATCTTTTCCCCGTTTGGAGGGTGGATGTGTGGCTGAAAAAGTGTAGGGCTCTTCAGAGAGAAGTCTGACTGCACTGGTGGGACTGGTGGATGGACCCACGGAGGACCAGAAGTGGGTCAAGAAGAAGGGAGCAGTTGGAGCAAGAGAATCTTTGGGCGCCACAGCTTAAGATGGTGGAGGGCCTGCGCTGCCTACCCAATGGTCGATGGAACAACTCGTGAACTTCTTAAATGAGAAGTTCAGCCAGCAGAGGAGAAAGGCCTACGAGGACGTAGCCAACGCTGTAGACCTGTTGAAGTCGGGAATCGACTGAGTGGAGCAGAGGCTGGAGTCCCAGGGCCAGGCCATTTGGAAAGTGGAGGAGGCGGTGGCTTTGTTGGCGGCGAGATGGGAGCAATGTGGGAGACCCAGAAGCGGCTGCAGGAGAAGGTAGAGGACATTGAGAACCACTCCAGGAGGCAGAACTTGAGGATTGTAGGCATCGAGGGATCGGGCGCGGCCATGTATGTGACTGGAATGCTGGAAAAGTTGATGGGGGTGCACCTTTTAGTCTGTTGGGAGTTTTTGATGTTTTTGTTCTGTTTTTTAATGTTGCACTGTTGGCTGCGAGGTGAGCTAGTGGGGGGGCTGGGGCTGCCAGGATAGCTTGGCGGGCTAGTTACCGGGAGGGCAGTGGGGGTGATCAGGTAGGTAGTGTAGCAGAGGGGGATGGGGGTTGTTGTTTTGTTTAGGGAAGTGGGGGGGGGCTGCTGACAAAGGTGTTGTTGCTGTTGCGTTATATGGGAGGGAGTGGTGACGGTGTACACCTGGGGGTGGGCCTGGAGGGTCGCGTGGCACGGGCGGGGGACTGGCTTAAGAAGGGGTATGGTTGATCGGCTGGGGGGGGGGGAAGAAGAAGGAGAATGCCTTCTGACCAGGCTCGCCACATGGAACGTGAGGGGGCTGAATTGGCCAGTCATACGGTCGCAGGTTTTCGCGCACCTGAGGAGTTTGAAAGCAGATGTGACCTTTTTGCAAGAGACGCACCTGAGGGTTGGAGACCAGACAAGGTTAAGGAAAGAGTGGGCAGGGCAAGCTTTCCATTCAGGGTTGGATGTGAGGACGCGTAGGGTGGCAGAACTGGCCAATAAGTGTGTGGCCTTTGAGGTGGGGAGTATTGTAGTGGATCCGGGGGTGGGGGGGGGGGGGGCAGGGTGTCATGGTGAGTGGGAAATTGGAGGGGTTGCCAATGGTCCTAGTTAATGTTTGTGCCCCAAATTGGGACCATGTGGAGTTTGAGGCGAGTATTGGGGAAAATCCCTGACCTAGATTCGCACCAGCTGATTATGGGGGGGTGGGGGGGGTGGACTTTAACACAGTCATTGATCAGGGGGTAGATCGGTCGAATTCGAGATCAGGGAGAGTGCCAGCAGTGGCAAAGAAGATGAAGGAGTTTATGGAGTGCATGGGGGGTAGTGGGTTTAGGAGGCAGAGGGCGAAGGAGTATTCATACTTCTCCCATGTGCATAAGGTGTACTCGCAGATTGATTTTTGTGTGGTGGGTAAGTCGTTGCTGGCGGAGGTGGTGGATTTGGAATATTCGGCGATCGTGGGACCACGTGCCGCATCGGGTGGACTTGCGAGTGGATCGGGGAGGGGCTCAGTGCCCGTAGTCGAGGTTGGATGTGGGGCTGCTAGCGGAGGAGGAGGTATGTGAGCAGGTAAGGGGCGCCATCTGGGGGTATGTGGAAGTAAACAGTGCAGGTGAGGTCTCGGCTGCCACTCTAGTTTATATCAATTCGGACTCACCGGGAGAAGGAGGAGCGAGCAGAGATGTCAAGGTTGGTGGACGAGATTATGCATTTGGACAGAAGATACGTGGAGGCACCGGAGACGAGACTGTTGAATGAGAGGCAGAAGCTCCAGATGGAGTTTGGGCTGGTGTCCACGAGGAAGGCAGTGGAGCAGTTGTGGAGGGCCAGAGCGGCAGTAGTGTATGAATACAGGGAGACGGCTAGCAAATGCTGGCCCACCAGTTTAGGAGGCAGGAGGCGGCGTGGGAGATTGGCAGGGTGAAGGAAGGCAAAGATGGAGTGGTATTTGATCTGGTGGAGGGGTGAGGAAATGAGGTGTTTAAGGAGTTCTATAGGAGACTTTATGAATCGGTGCCCCCGGCTTGTTTGGGGGGGGAGGAGGAGGAGAATGCAGGATTTATTTTTTGGACGGGTTGGAATTCCCTAGAGTGGAGGTGGGGCTAGTAGAGTGGCTGGGAGCTCCTGTTGGATTGGTTGAGGTGCTGGAGGGTATGGGGGCAATGCAGGCAGGAAGGCCCTGGGCGCAGATGGCCTCCCAGTAGAGTTTTATAAAAAGTTTTTGGGAGACCTGGGGCCCCTGCTGGTGAGGGCATTTAATGAAGGAAGGGAGAAGGGTGTGCTCCCCCCTATGTTATCGCACAGCTCAATACCTTTGATCCTAAAGAAAGATAAGGACCCGGAGCAGTGTGGGTCCTACCGCCCAATATCACTATTGAATGTGGATGCCAAGTTGCTGATTAAGATTCTGGCCTCGCGGATTGAGAATTGTGGGCCAGAGGTGATTGGGAGGGAGGCACATGTCGGCCAATATCAGGCGCCTGTTAAATGTCATAATGATGCCCCCAAAGGGATGGAATGTGGAGGTGGCAGCCGCAATGGATGCGGATAATGCCTTTGATTGGATAGAGTGGGAGTATTTGTGGGAGGTTTTGGGGCGGTTCGGGTTTGGACAGGGGTTTGTGGATTAGATCCGATTGCTATACCAGGCACCGGTGGCGAGAGCAAGAACGAATCACGTGAGCTCGAGGCACTTTAGGCTGTACGGGGGGAAGAGGCAGGAATGCCCACTCTCCCCATTGTTTTTTGCCTTGGCGATGGAGCCACTGGCAATGGCGCTTAGAGCGTCTGGGGTTTGGAGAGCGATTGTGCCGGGGGAGGGGTGGGGGGAAGCATAGGTTGTCCTTGTATGCGGCCGACCTGTTATTGTACATATATGACCCACAGGAAAGCATAGGGGATATTATGGACATTTTGGTGGAATTTGGCCAGTTTTCGGGGTATACATTAAACATGGGAAAGAGTGAGGTCTTAGTAATTCAGGCGAGGGGGCAGGAGATGAGGCTGGGCGAGCTGCCATTTAGGGTAGTGGGGGCAGGTTTTAGATACCTTGACATTCAGGTGGTGCGGGGGTAGCAGCAATTGCACAAGTTGAATCTGGCTCAGTTGGCAAATGAAGGGTGAATTTAGAAGATGGCATGTGCTTCCGTTGTCATTGGTGGGGCAGGTGCAGCCCGTAAAGATGACTGTGGTCCCGTGGTTTTTGTTTACATTCCAGAATCTCACGATTTTTATCTCCAAGGCCTTTTTCAAGAAGGTTAACTCTATAATATTGGGATTTGTGTGAGCAGGGAAAGCCCCTTGAGTAAAGAAGGCGTTGTTGGAGGGGGGGGGGAGTTGGCCTTGCCAGATGTAAATAATTATTGGGCGGCAAATATAGCCATGGTAAGGAAATGGGTAGTGGGGAAGGTGTCGGTATGGGAGCTGACAGAGGCAGCCTCCTGTAAGTTTACTAGTTTGGGAGCGCTGTTGACGGCGCCTCTGCCATTTTCGCCGATCAGGTACGCCACAAGTCCGGTATTAGTGGTGGCCCTGAGGGTGTGGGGACAGTGGCGACAACACTTGGGGCTTGAAGGGGCCACGGTTTGGGCTTTGATCTGCGGGAATTGCAGGTTTGCTCCGCCAGGACTGGACGGGGGGAGGTTTAAGGGTTGATCGCGGGCATGGATCAAGCGATTTGGGGATTTATTTGTGGCGGGCTGCTTCCCGAGCTTGGGAGTATGTTGTGGGAATGGCTTCCAATACTTACAGTTGCGGAACTACGTGAGAAAAGAGATGCCATCCTTTCCCGATCTGCGGCCCTGGGGTTGCAGGACAAGGTGGTGTCGAGAACAGAGGTTGGAGAGGGCAAGGTGTCAGACATATAAAAGGAATTGATGGACTGGGAGGGTGCCCCGTTAGGAGTAGTTGTGGGGGGTGAGCTGGAGGCTGGGGTATGAGAGGAAGCTTTGAGACGGGTGAATGGGTCCTCCTCGTGCACCAGACTGAGTCTCATTCAATTTAAGGTGGTCCATAGGGTGCATATGACGGTGGCTAGAATGAGTAGGTTCTTTGAGCAGGTGGAGGATAAGTGTGGGTGTGTGCGGGAGGGCCTGCGAATCATGTTCACATGTTTTGTGCCTGCCCGAAGCTGGACGGATTTTGGCAGGGGTTCGCTGACGTGACGTCTGAGGTACTGAGGGTGAAGATGGTTACGAGTCCAGAATTGGCAGTGTTTGGAGTGTCGGAAGTCCTGGGAATCCAGGGGGTGAGAGAGGCCGATGTTGCCTCTCTGGTAGCCCAGAGAAGGATCCTGTTGGGGTGGAGGGACTCGGAGTTTCCGAGGCCGGGGGTGTGGGTGAACGACCTTGTGGATTTCCTTAGGCTGGAGAAAATTAAATTCGCCTTAAGGGGGTCGATGGGTGGGGGGGTTTAGGGTTTACAAGAAAAAGTGGAGGGTGGGGGGTATGGGAGGGAGGGCGAGCTGCGGTTCTTGGTTACTCATTGAGTTACAATGTGATCTCCTGTTTGTTATCTTTTGGTTATCGTTTTGATCGTGGTTGTGTTTGATGTTTATTATAAATGCCTCAATAAAAATAATTAACAAAAAGCACTGGCTGCTGTCCAATCCATTAGAACAATGATGTAATCAGCAACTGAGAAACCCTTAAACTAAATATAATTTGGGGATAAGTATATTAGTTAACGTGTGAATTGGGAATAACTTATAAATGTTATTCAAGTTAGGAAGATTTACTTTGTTTATAATTGTTTTTTCCTCCTTTGGACCAGTGTTTGAAGAATCCTTGTGTTCTGGGATGGATAGGCCTCTTAAATACGAGCTGCTTGCTCAATCTTGTGCATGAAAATTATTTCATTCTTTCTAAAGGTCGATCTGCAGCCAGAAATTTACAAACAACTGGCAATCTGCAAGTTTTTTTTGCAGCCACTAATCTGCAATCATCCTGTTTAGATCCCTTTAGACCGCTGCGAGATCTAAAGCAGGCTTGTCCAACCTTTTTGCGTGGGGTCACATTCCATTTTTTTTCTAACTCTGGGCCGATAAGCAGATTTCGGAAAGATAAATGAATTTTTAAAAATTGAGCATGAAGAAAAGAAACAACTTGTTGATCAAAAATAAAGTCAAAGCAGCAAATTGAAAATGTTTTCTTACGCGCGCTCTCTTACGTGCGCTCTCTCTTCTTACGCGCACGCTGTCTTACGCGCTCTCTCTTCTCACGCGCGCTCTCTCTTCTCACGCGTGCTCTCTCTTACGTGCTCTCTTCTTACGCGCGCTCTCTCTTAGGCGCGCTCTCTCTTACGCACGCTCTCTCTTACGCGCGCTCTCTTACGCGCGCTCTCTCTTACGCGCGCTCTCTCTTACGCGCGCTCTCTCTTACGCGCGCTCTCTCTTACACGCCCTCTCTTACACGCCCTCTCTTTTATGCGTCCTCTCTTCTTACATGCACTCACGCGTGCACTCGTGCGCTCTCTTACACTTGCTCTCTCCTTTAGGCGTGTTCTCTCCTTACTTGCGCTCTCTCTCCTTTACACGTGCTCTCTCTTACGGGCGCCCTCTCTTCACGCTCTCGCTCTGAAGAGCCTCTCCCCCTCTAGAGCCTATCAGCAGCAAATTCACATGAGGAGTATCCTGTAATTGGAGGAGCAGCCCCTTTCAAAGATCTTGAACTTCACTCACCTGTCTTAATTGGCATTTTGAACAGTGGTTCAGGGATTACATAGAATGGGGTGGGGGTGGGGGGACCACATTCCAGCCTGTGGGGCGCCGGTTGGACAAGTCTGGTCTATAGTCTTTAAGGATTGGCCAGTTTAGCAGTTAGAAATCACACCCAGATTGTAACTCCAAAAAGACCTGTGAGGAATATAAAATCAACTGCTACTAATAATGCCTGTTTTCTGCAATGGAAACACTGTTTCCCCTTGTTCAATGTAACAGGATTGCAGGTTTCCTTTGTGTATGTTAGTGTTCGCGTGGGGCTATTTGGATGCTCAAGTGATGCAAAATGCACTTTATGCCTACACCAGGTTCAAACCTCCGCTTGCTAATGAATCAAACTGATATTTTTATATTCATTTCTGAAAGGTCAAGATGTTGGAAAATTAACATTCTTTCCATGTGGTGGGAAATGAGATATAGCCTCCTTTCTCCTTTGGCCATTGTACTGTTGATCTTGGGTGCCTTGGAATTTGTGATAAGGGATTGAAGTTTGTTGTCTGATCTCGTGCTTCCCACTGATTAACTGGAGGAAATTATAACACCTACAGGATTGGATGTTGGTCACGTAGTCTGATAAAAGAGGCATCAAAAGGAGAGTATTTTATCTATTGGGACAGACATCTTTGTTCTACTTCTGCTGGGTTGCTGAGAATTCAAAAGCTTGAGTAAAAGTACTGATGCTGTCTCGAAATGTAAAATTAGATTTGGTGAAATTAAACCCGAAGGATCATCCGATTCCTCGCCCACTGGACTAACTGTTCCTCGGTGGTGCAGTGGTTAGCACTGCTGTCTCACGGCGCTGAGGTCCCAGGTTCGATCCCGGCTCTGGGTCACTGTCCGTGTGGAGTTTGCACATTCTCCCCGTGTTTGAGTGATTTTCGCCCCCGCAACCCAAAGATGAGCAGGGTAGGCGGATTGGCCACGCTAAATTGCCCCTTAATTGGAAAAAATTAATTGGGTACTCTAAATTTATTTTAATAAAAGAGTTGCTTTTTTTTTTTTGCAGTTTAAAATTTGAGTCTTTACTCATTTTCATCACTCTTTGTCTTTGTAATTTTCATTTTTTAGCTTATTTCGCTGCAGTTATACAAGCTATTGCTAATTCATTATTAAAGATGTTTTTAGCTTTTTTTTCTATATGCTAAAACTCTCCCAAATATTTGACTTTCTACATCTCCATTTTCCTTCTTCTTTTATCAGTGACTGTGCCTTCAACTGCTTAGGCTCTCAGCTCAAATTTTCATCTTCAAGCACTCTGCTTATTATCCCTCTCTTTCTTACTTTAAAAATACTTTTTCCCTCTCTTTCTTACCTTAAAAATAGTTCTTTGACCAAGTATTTTGTCATCAGTCCTCACAGCTCTTAGCTAGGTGTCATGCTTGTTTAATCATGTGGCACACTTTGAACTTTTTACTACATTAAAGACGCTGTACAAATACAGGTTGTTTTATGATTGATGTGAATCTGTCCAAGCTCCATGAATTCCAATGTCTGCATGTCCTTTCCACCTTTTATGCTATCTTATTTCAGTTTGTATTTTAGACTGCTGTCAATGTATGCCTGAACTGCCCATACCGTCTGAGAATGTCCAAGATAGTGGTCAACAATATGCTGAGGATGATGCAAAAAATCATACCTGTGAATTACTTTTAGATATGAGGTGTTGCACCATTGTGAGATGTTATTAAAGACTTCAAAAATGGTAGCAGTAAGTTTGAAGATCTTTGGCTTTATTGAATAAAAGGCAAATAAGTGCAGTCAAAATGATCTGTTACAAATATGCTCACAGTTAACTCCTTGAACAGACAAAATCAAACTGTACCCTTATAGCATTTATTTTCCCTGAATTTTGTATCTGAGAACTTTGTGTTCTTTTGGAAATTCTTTTGGAAAATGTGAACTGATCCACTTTGACACTCAGAATAGAAAAGCAGCATATTATTTAAATAGAGAGAGATTGCAGAACTCTGCGTAAGGAGGGATCTGGGTGACCTGGTACATGAATCGCAAGCGGTTTGTATGCAGACACAACAGGTGATCAGGAAGGCAAATGGAATATTGGTCTACAGTTTACAGCTTTGGTCCCCTTATTTAAGTAAGGGTATAAATGCATTGGACGCAGTTTAGCTAGGGTTCACTTGATTGATACCTGGGATTGGGGCATTATCTTATGAAAAGAGGTTGGACAGGCTGTGCATGCATCCATTGGAGCTTAGAAGAATGACAAGTAATTGTATTGAAAAATGAGATCTTAAGTGGACTTGGATAGAGTAGAATCTTAGAATCCCTACAGTGCAGAAGGAGTCCATTCTGTCCATCGAGTCTGCACCAGCCCTCGGAAAGAGCACCCTACTTAAGCCACACCTCCACCCTATCCTCGTAACCCAATCTAACCTTTCAGATGCTAAGGGGCAATTTATCATTGCCAATTCACCTAACCTGCACATCTTTGGACTGTGGGAGGAAACTGGAGCACCCGGAGGAAACCCACGCAGACACGGGAGAACATGCAGACTCTGCACAGACAGTGACCCCAAGGCTGGAATTGAACCCGTGGCCCTGGAGCTCTCTCTCCCTCCCTCTCTCTCCTACTGTCGATACTGAAAGGACGTTTCCACTTGTGGGGAAAGTTAGAACTAGCGGACACAGATTAAAAAATATGGGGTCCATAGAATCTCTATAATGCAGAAGGTCTACCCCGACCCTCCGAAAGAGCACTCTACCTAGCCCCACTCCCCACCCTATCCCCGTAGCCCCACGCATTGATCATGACCAGTCTACATAACCTGCATATTTTTGGACTGTGGGAGGAAACCCACACAGACACTGGGGAATGTGCAAACTCCACACAGGCTGGAATCGTGCCCGAGTCCCTGGCGCTGTGAGGCAGCAGTGCTAACCATTGTGCCGTCTTAAGTGGTCACCCATTTAAGTGGGAAATGAGGAGGATTTTTTTCTGAGGGCTGAGGCTTTGGAACTCTGTTCCCCAGAGAGTGGGGGAGGCAGAGTCATTGTATATATTTAAGGCAGAGGTAGATACATTCCTAACTAACAAGGGAGTCATCAGGTAATCGGGATGGGTAGGAATGTGGAGGTGGGTAAGAATGTGGAGTTGAGGTCACAATTAGATCAGCCATAATCTTATTCAATGGAGAAGCAGACTCAAATGGCCTCCTGCTCCTAATTCTTTTGTTAAATGTTAATTGCGTGTTACCCGACTCCTGTGTAAGTGGCCAGTCCTTTGAGTTCCACAGATCTGATTCTTTTTAATGTGTAAATAAACAAACCTGTTTAAACAAATTGTCAGTAAGTTTCTGCACCTCGTTTTTGAACGAGACTGAAGACATAGAAGTTTTAATTAAAGCCAAAAGAAATTAGTATTATTTTATCAATTGATTATTCATTCAAGGATAAATATATCCAGCAGAGGGCGTTGAAGCATCTCTTGTGAAATACTGTTTCTGATGAGATATTACTGTGCAGCATTGAGCAGAATTTTTCACTCTTCACTCTTCGCGCTAGTTGGAGTAGAATGTTACTTGTGACATTGAACTTATTGCAATAGTAATTTTATATCGTCGAAAGATCTATATTAATTAGATAAATGACGGTACATGGTTTTAATCTAGGTAAATAAAAGGAAATCTATACTGTAACAAAGATCAGCAAATTACTGTAGATGACAAAATATGTCAGTAAATGTGGGAAGTGAAAAGGATTTGATAGAATTATTGAATATTCAAGAGCTTTCTGGCCAGAGCAAGGCTTGGATTAAAATATTGAAATACTTCTAAATTGGAATACTTAATGCAATTTTGAAGATATTGATTTCAAAGGAGCACTAATGCTTTAGAAAGTGCTCAGGAATGATGAGGATGATTCCAGCTCTTAAATTGTGAGGTAAGTCTGTTCTGCACTTGTTTGCACTGGACAAGAAAACATCAGGTCTTCAGAAGTCCAAGACGAATAGATGGTGTAGCTCTAAGCAGGTGTGAGTAAGTTATCTGGCATAACTGTGTCAGATTGTCCTGAGTGCAGAACAAGTAGACAAAATTAGACAATGGATATATGGACCAGATTCTGAACAAAAGCAATTAATGTTGATTAGACTGAATAAATATAATGGGATGATTGTTAGCTGTAGGGATAGGTGGATAGTGAGATGACAAAATATGGCAGGAGGCATAATGGTTTTCTGGCTGCTATGTGTTTGGGAGAAGGGAAGAATCCTTGGAAAGTGGCGAGTAGTAGAGAATGGGGGATGTAAATGCTTGATTACTTTGCAGACTTTTTATGCAGAAATTAAGTAGGCTGTTTGGATTCCAATACAGGATCAATTGTACGTCTCTTAAAGAAGTTGTGAATAACATTTTTGTGTTTCATGTTTCCTTGGAATGTAGATGAAGCAAATATGTGTATGATCTTTTTCTTAATAGTTAAAGATCTGCCCCAGTAATAGATTCCATTTCTGAAGTGTCTTTAATGTAGCAATACATTCCAAAACATCTCATAATGATGCAAGGAGAAATCAGTGCAGCATTGTAGAAGGGAAGGATAGAAGTACACGGGTGACCCAGAGAGGTGGGTTTCAAGTGAGATGCAGAGGCACATGGTTTCGGGAGGACATGGAGCCTAGGTAGCTGAAGGTATGGTTGTCGAGTGAGGTGAAAGGCATATGGATGCACAAGAGGTTGAAACAGAAACATTGGGATTGAGCGAGTTGTCCAGAGGAAGTTACAAAGGTGGGGAGAAGTGGGATTTAAACACTGGAACATGGCCTAAATGTTTAATGCTAAAAGTGGTTTTCATTAAATTTGAAGATGTTGAGCTAAACAGGCCCTTGATAATCTTGTTCACCAATTATTGTTTCATTCACATGTGCCAAAATCTGACTTTTATGATTTGTCAACATGGAGCAAACATCAGAGTTAGAGGATCCTCTTACTCATAAGAACTTAAGAACTAGGAGCAGGAGTAGGCCATCTGGCCCCTCGAGCCTGCTCCACCATTCAATGAGATCTTGGCTGATCTTTTGTGGACTCAGCTCCACTTTCCGGCCCGAACACCATAACCCTTAATCCCTTTATTCTTCAAAAAACTATCTATCTTGATCTTAAAAACATTTAATGAAGGAGCCTCTACTGCTTCACTGGGCAAGGAATTCCATAGATTCACAACCCTTTGGGTGAAGAAGTTCCTCCTAAACTCAGTCCTAAATCTACTTCCCCTTATTTTGAGGCTATGCCCCCTAGTTCTGCTTTCACCCGCCAGTGGAAACAACCTGCCCGCATCTATCCTATCTATTCCCTTCATAATCTTATATGTTTCTATAAGATCCCCCCTCATCCTTCTAAATTCCAACGCGTACAGTCCCAGTCTACTCAACCTCTCCTCGTAATCCAACCCCTTCAGCTCTGGGATTAACCTAGTGAATCTCCTCTGCACACCCTCCAGTGCCAGTACGTCCTTTCTCAAGTAAGGAGACCAAAACTGAACACAATACTCCAGGAGTGGCCTCACTAACACTTTATACAATTGCAGCAGAACCTCCCTAGTCTTAAACTCCATCCCTCTAGCAATGAAGGACAAAATTCCATTTGTCTTGTTAATCACCTGTTGCACCTGAAAACCAACTTTTTGCGACTCATGCACTAGCACACCCAGGTCTCTCTGCGCAGCGGCATGTTTTAATATTTTATCATTTAAATAATAATCCCTTTTGCTGTTATTCCTACCAAAATGGATAACCTCACATTTGTCAACATTGTATTCCATCTGCCAGACCCTAGCCCATTCACTTAGCCTATCCAAATCCCTCTGCAGACTTCCAGTATCCTCTGCACTTTTTGCTTTACCACTTATCTTAGTGTCGTCTGCAAACTTGGACACATTGCCCTTGGTCCCCAACTCCAAATCATCTATGTAAATTGTGAACAGTTGTGGGCCCAACACTGATCCCTGAGGGACACCACTAGCTACTGATTGCCAACCAGAGAAACACCCATTAATCCCCACTCTTTGCTTTCTGTTAATTAACCAATCCTCTACCCATGCTACTACTTTCCCCTTAATGCCATGCATCTTTATCTTATGCAACAACCTTTTGTGTGGCACCTTGTCAAAGGCTTTCTGGAAATCCAGAAGTACCACATCCATTGGCTCCCCGTTATCTACCGCACTGTTAATGTCCTCAAAAAATTCCACTAAATTAGTTAGGCACGACCTGCCCTTTATGAACCCATGCTGCGTCTGTCCAATGGGACAATTTCCATCCCGATGCCTCGCTATTTCTTCCTTGATGATAGATTCCAGCATCTTCCCTACTACCGAAGTTAAGCTCACTGGCCTATAATTACCCGCTTTCTGCCTACCTCCTTTTTTAAACAGTGGTGTCACGTTTGCTAATTTCCAATCCGCCGGGACCACCCCAGAGTCAAGAGAATTTTGGTAAATTATCACTAGTGCATTTGCAATTTCCCTAGCCATCTCTTTTAGCACTCTGGGATGCATTCGATCAGGTCCAGGAGACTTGTCTACCTTTAGCCCCATTAGCTTGCCCATCACTACCTCCTTAGTGATAACAATCCTCTCAAGGTCCTCACCTGTCATAGCCTCATTTCTCCCCTCATGCTAGTTTATATTTTGTTGTTATCTGTATACTTTAGCTATGCTCATACAAAATCAGAATACTGCAGCGCTGGAGATCTGAGATAAAAACAAAATGCTGGAAATAATCAGCAGGCCTGGCAGCTTCTGTGGAGAGCTAATCAGTGAAAACGTTTCAGGTCGTTGACCTTCCGTCAGATTCAGTTAACTCTGTTTTCCCAAAGAAACTGCCAGATATGCTGAGTATTTCCAGCATGTTCTGTTCCTATTATCCTTGGCTATGCTTTTCTCATTCTGATTACTTGTCAGATATTTTCTAGGTTAATATCATTGAAGGTCATGAAAGGGGGAGATGGCCATTAATTGCTGCAGTGCACAAATGCACTGATTTAATATATGTACTAGATGGTGACTTGAATGGTTTTGGACTTCCCAGGACAGATTCTGTCCGGCAACTGAGTGTTGATGTTGTTGAGTGATCAAACCCAGGGATTTTAGAATGCAGAATGTCTTGCTTTGGGAAAAATGTGAAAGTAGCGGACATAGAGGGAATAGGAACATGTGAACCAAATTTTGGAGTTAGCAGTGAAGGAACTTATACCATCATTCTCTACGCTGACAGCTGTTCATAACATTTTGAAAGCTTTTGAGGAGGCACTTGTTGTTACCAGACATCTGATCCAGTGTGGTCAGAGCAAGAAACAATCAGACTACATGTCTCAGTGAAGATTATTTAGAGTTTAAACCATAAAAGATGAATCAGGTATTATAAATTAATTTAAATCGTACAGAAAGCGAAATAAAAATGGAAGAAGCGATTAAGACACAAAGAGGGATAGAAGACAGACAGAAAAAAGTAAAAAGAAAATGAGTTTTGAAAAATATTTCCAGTACTGATTAAATTCTGAAGGAACGAGACACCATGGGTGGGATTCTCCCCTACCCAGCGGGGCGGGGGTCCCGGTGTGATGGAGTGGTGGGAACCACTCCGGCGTCGGGCCGCCCCAAAGGTGCGGAAGTCTCCACACCTTTAGGGGCCAAGCCCTCACCTTGAGGGGCTAGGCTTGCGCCGGAGTGGTTTCCGCTCCACCGGCTGGCGTGGAAGGCCTTTGGCGCCACGCCAGACAGGGCCGAAAGGACTTCGCCGGCCTGCGTAAGTCCACGCATGCGCGGGAGCGTCAGCGGCTGCTGACGTCATCCCCGCGCATGCGCAGAGGAGGGGGTCTCTTCCGCCTCCGCCATGGTGAAGACCATGGCGAAGGCGGAAGAAAAAGAGTGCCCCCATGGCACAGGCCCGCCCGCGGATCAGTGGGCCCCGATCGTGGGCCAGGCCACGGTGGGGGCACCCCCCCGGGGCCAGATCCCCCCCCCCCCCCCCCCCCCAAGGACTCCGGAGCCCGCCCGCGCCGCCTGCTCCTGCCGGTAAGGTAGGTGTTTAATCCATGCTGGCGGGAGAGGGTTGACAGCGGCGGGAATTCGGCCCATCGCGGGCCGGAGAATCGCCAGGGGTAGGCCCGCCGACCGGTGCGGCGCGATTCCCTCCCCTGCCGAATCTCTGGTGGCAGAGAGTTCGGGACACAGCGGGGGAGGGATTCACGCCAGCCCCCGGCGATTCTCCGACCCGGCGGGGGGGGTCGGAGAATCCCGCCCCATATTTGTAAAAAAAAATACATTTTCAGGATCAGGAAAGTTGCTTGGTAATAATTATTACTGACGGTGTCATGAAATATTCACTTATACCTGAATGAATGCTTATTAACCTTTTCTGGTGCCTTTCACGAGCACCCCAAATTATGCTGTTCAGTTCTTCATGTCACTACATTGATTTTGAATGATTTTGAAAATCAGTCAGCAAGGTAGTGTTAGAACACAGTTGTGGAGCAACAGGATAATTCATACATATGTGCGTTCTGTGGAAGTTGTCCATTTTATAATAATTATCTTTATCTTTAGTGTCACGACTATGCTTACATTAACACTGCAATGAAGTTACTGTGAAAATCCCCTAGTCGCCACACCCCGGCACCTGTTCGGGCGCACTGAGGGAGAATTCAGAATGTCCAATTCACAGAACAAGGACTTCTTTTGGAACGGAAACTGGAGCGCCCGGAGGAAACCCACGTAGACACTGGAGAACATGCAGACTCCGCACAGACAGTGACCTAAGCCAGGAATCGAATCCAGGTCCCTGGCACCGTGAAGTAACAGTGCTAAGCATTCTGCTACTGTGCTGCCCACTTCACTCCATAATAACTTGGTGGTGATAGCCTCGTTTGTAACACAACATCCAGACCATAGTGTTTGTAAATTTGATGAATGGGAGTGTTAAGTGAAAGTGTACACATTACACTGACAGCTGAAAAGATTGATGGTTTGACCATTCTGGGGGGAAAAATTGATAATTTTGTGCTCCTCCTCAGTGATACGAGAGCAATGTCAGTTGGATTGACACTGGACCAAATGTGTGGGGTGTGTTGGAATTTGTCCCTGGAAGAACCAGATTGTTGGGTGAAATTGGCATAGTGTGATGTGATGGGACATCACAAACACACAAGTGCGCACACACACATGGCATATAAACCTGCATCCGTAACTTGCACGTACCACTGACAGATTTCATATACAGCGTATTTCAGTTACAGGACGGTTCACTTGAACACAATTCTTGTTAATTTGAGGTAATTCTTACGTATTTCACTTCTGCACATTCCAGGAGCAAGGACACTGCAAGCTCTTTTGATCACTCTGGGGCTGCTTCTCGAGGGCATTATTCTCGGAATAAATTATTGCGCAACGAATCAACTAATGCACGGTTTTCAGGTTCCACAGTTTATGGCATACAATTTCAGGCAATTAAAGAACGCTCTTTACTTGTACTGTCAGGCTTTTCATGGCAAGTGCCTTTGAATAAAACAACATTAGAGTGTTTGTTATGTGACTGTGTTCAGTATTATTTGACCTGTCTGAGTGGTTTGCTTTAAAAGAGAGGCTTTCCTTAGGAAATACAGTATTTTAATTTGGTGAATGCTAATGACTATTATCAGCAGACAACTGCGACAGCCCCTGCAGCTGGGGTCATGCAGCAGGTATCATTTTCTTCATGTCTGCTGTGGTTGGTGTTCTTTGTGGAATTCTTAATACACTGGAATTAAAGTGGGAATATTCTGTTATGTAAGCAAAATCTCCCTATTAGTTTTACATAGTTTAGAGTTGGAGAAATGAGAAAGATTCAGCTTCTCGAAAAAGGGAGCCCATTTCTAATATTTAAAGGTAGGCTGTTTCGGGCTGATGTATTTCTTCATGCAAAGGGTAATGGAAATCTGGCACATTCTCCCTGTAAAGACTGTTGACTCTGGGGATCAATCCACAAATTCAGGACTGACATTCTGAGTAAAGCAAAATCCTGTTGGAGATTCGAAATAAAAATGGAAAATGCTGGAACCATTCGCCGTGTCTGGCAACGTGTGAAGAGAGAAATAGAGTTGATGTTTCAGGCCAGTGAGCTTCTATTAGAACCATGTTGATAGATTTTCTTTTTGTTGGGTAAGGATCTTGAGAGATTTGGAACAAGGTTGGTAAATGGAATGAGATGCTGATTAGTCATCTTGTCAAAGGAGCTGTAGTCTGAGCTGAAGATGTATGCCTACTTGGGAGAATTCTATTCAGTGCACAACATCTGAATGAGCAAGTGCAGTAAGTTACCGTTCTGGGGAATGAAGCAGATAATTCAAACATTCTGAACAATCCTAAGGAAATCTTACCATATACAACAGTAGTGACCATCCCATCCACGTCCAGGGAAAGGATGGAAGTTATTATAGAATTTGTGTCCACCACATTTCCATGTGTTCCAGATCTTCCACGCTGAAAATATTTCTAACTTCATTCTCATTCTTTTGCCAATTACTGTAAATCTATGCCATCTAGTTATCTACCAACTTGCGAAAGCAAGTAGTTTTGACTGCTTTATGAAAACCCTTTGTAACTTTGAATACCTCGATTAGGCCTCTCTGCTGGAACAGGTTCAAGGGTCTGAATGGCCTATATAGGGGTTTGTATAAATGGCCTGACCTCCTTGAGCCAATTACCACACTTGGCTTTACATAAAAGGCTTCTCTTTATGGTCAAACTGTGCCCATTCTGATAACTGTCCACCTTGGGTATACCTTGATCACCAGAGACTCTGGTTCACGAATGTGACATTGTTAATAGAACCCTGCTTTACTGTTGTAAAACTGGGCATTAATCACCACAAAATAATGCATCTTAGTTAAGTTTTCTGTCATTGTTTTTGGAATGCTAAGCTTTTGAGTCCTGTCAGCACCACTTGGATGTACACTATTTAATTGTGAATTGCTTGAAATATGGATACTCTGAATGTGGACGTGATGGTTACTTGCTTGCATATGCTGAGATTTCTGTCAGGTTGTTCAGAATGTTTGAATCATGCACTTTATCCCTGAATAGTAATTTACTGTACTCATCCTGATGTTGTGCACTCAATAGAGTTCCTCTAAGGAGTCATATGTATCGCATTCCGCTCAGTCTAAAGCTCCTTTGGCAAGATGAAAACAGAAAATGCTGGATAAACTCAGCAGGTCTGGCAGGATCTGTGGAGAGAAACAGAGAAATGTTCTGTGCAAGCGTCATTTAGACCCGAAATGTTAAAACTCTTGTTTCTCTCCACAGATGCTGTCAGACCTCCTGAGTTTATCCAGCATTTTCTGTTTTAATTTCAGATTTCCAGCATCTTTGGTATGATGTTGCTCCCAAGCATCATCATGCGCATATGCAAATAACTTTGCCGCCTCAAATGTATAGGATGATGGATGATCTTTTGTAGGGTAGCCAAAAATAAATTCTTCCAGACTTTACAGGTATAGGGAATTACAAATGTCACATTTAATGTAGAGGTTATTGAGACTGCCCCTGTTTATAACAGAGTAAATGGTTTGTGCATCGCTGGGAAGATTCCAAATTTTCTCTTAAGTGCTAGTCCCTATTATTACGATCCCATACCAGACCCCACCAGGTTCTAGGATACTGGACAGAAACCCCAATATTTAATTTGTAAGATTGTGAGGAAAGGATACTTGACTCCAGGAGTGATTTCAGGCACAAATAGGGATGTGGTATATTAAAATAAACTTTACTATGAACATAGTATTACTAACTTTAATGTCATAAAGACAAATAGCAGCAGCACGGCGGCGCAGTGGTTAGCACTGCTGTCTCACAGCACCAAGGTCCCAGGTTCAATCCCGGCTCCAGGTCACTGTCTGTGTGGAGTTTGCACATTTTCCCCGTTTTTGCGTGGGTTTCGCCCCCACAACCTAAAAATGAATTGGGCACTCTAAATTTATTAAAAACAATAAAGACAAATAGCTTTCAATTATCAATTAAACAATGCTTATCAATAGAATGAAACAAAACTTCAATAAACCCCATCTCCGGTCACAATCCATTTTAAATACAGTTAGTAGACTTAGGAATACTTGCTGTAAAAGATGTCGTGGATAAACCACTTTGATAAACCACTTTGAGAAAGAGAAGTCCTTCAGGAACCAGCTGCACATTCTTGACTGTCTCAAACTACTGTTTAAACTGTCAGCCTGCGACACTGCTCCTGCCCTGTACACAGGGAAATCTTTAACTCATTGTCTTGAGAACAGTTGCTTGTCTGGTCTTGCCCCAGTCAAATGTTTAACTGAACTGCTTTTCCCAGAAACTGCTAGTCTGTCCACAGACAGATCTAAACTCACTGTTTTGAGATCAGCTTCTAGTTTGTTCACATCCCAATCTAAAGCTAAAAAAACCTCAACGCCTGACTGCTTCAACACCGGCTCCTTCCATTAACTGCACCATCTTACCAAACTAAACACATTGTCTCTAATTATCTATTCCCCAGGGAACCTTCTTTAAACAAAAATCCATTAGCCCAAACTTTATCCATGGCTGGAATGAATTATGGTCTTTTTATGATTCTTTAATTGCATCTCAGCCTTTCAAGCCAGGATTTTGAAAAACATGACTGCAGTAATCATATACTGGGCAGCATGGTCGCACAGTGGTTAGCACTGCCGCCTCACTGCGCCAGTGACCCAGGTACAATTCTGAACTTGGGTGACCGTCTGTGTGGAGTTTGTATGTCCGTCCATTCCGTCAGATATTGTCATTGAAAATATGATTTGTGAGCGCCTGATCAGAATATTTCTTTCAAAGATTAATCTTGGTTACCTGAAGAGATTGGAGAAACTGGGATAGTTTTCATGAGCGCGAGAAGATTGAAAGGAGGACCTCTTGGAGTATTCAAAATTAGGTGGGGTTTTATAGCAAGCAAAGAGGAACTGTTTACTCCGGCAAGTGGGGTGGTAATGGGGGGTGGGGAACACAGATTTCCTCATCATTAACAAAAGAACTGGGTGGAAAAGTTGAAATATTTTCAGAATGAGAAGATCTGAAACACGTATGAAAAGTGGTGGAAGCAAATTCGAGAACTTTGACATGTACATGAAGAGGAATAATTTTCAGAGTTCGTGTAAAATGTTCATTGTAGCAAATTGATCTAAAATCATGATCTTTGTGATGTGTGTTTTCTTTTCATAATCTTTATTTTAATCTTTATTATTGTCACATGTAGCCTTGCATTAACTCTGCAATGAAGTTACTATGAAAATCCCCTAGTTGCTACATTCCAGCGCCTGTTCGGGTACACTGAGGAAGAATTCAGAATGTCCATTTCACCTGACAAGCACGTCCTTTGGGACTTGTGGGAGGGAAAAGCACCCGGAAGAAACTCACGCAGACACGGGAGAATGTGCAGACTCCACACAGACAGTGACCCAAGCCAGGAATCGAACCTGGGGCCCTGGTGCTGTGAAGCAACAGTGCTAATCACTGTGCTACTATGCCACCCCTTTTTTAAAACAACTTTGCGTTTGTTTTGGCTGTAGAAACCAAACTTTGAGTAAAAGGCAGTCGTAGTAATTTTCATTCATTGCAATAGTCAGTAAGCTTGCAGTTTAGTGCTCTTGGGTAGTGTGTCAAAAGCAGCTTTTAACTATAAGAAAACTATTAATTCGTGGGTGTTTGAAAATCTGAACCATTATGATAAGTAAAGCTGGTCGCTGTTTGTGAATTATGGTGTGAGTTTGAAAATGTATCATTTTATATGACTACTCCAGTGCTGCATTCTTGCAGATGACTGAAAATGTTCATAATGCTGAAGATGTTTGTCCTAACTTATTTTGAAAGGTGAATGGCAGAGGCTATAATGTGTAATTATATTAAAAATGTTAGAGTAATTAGCTCGAATGCTGATATTCTCCCTATTGTAGCCCTGGCAACTGAGATTGAAACTGGCTAGTGGTCCACTGGGAATAGAGAGAGAGAGAATGTGTGTGTGGGGGTGGGGGGTTGGATATATTTCCTACAAGTGCACACAAGCTAGTTCACATCACTTAAACAATCCCTCTGCAGGCAGTTTTTGTTGTGTCGTACACAGGAGGTAGTACACATGATGTCATAAGGGGAAAAGAATTATAATTGGATCCAAGCTTGTATCTTGTGTGTGTGTGTATGCTTTTCATCACTGGTTGGGGAGGTGGAGGGGCTAGAGGAATAAATGAGCTTACCAGCTCTTAATTGTACTGCTATTTGTCAAGAGGTCTCAAAATATGTAGGACTGTGTTTGAAGGTGAAACCCCTTTTGTTTGTAGCCCAGCTGGCTTTGGGTGGAGAGAAAGTGCAGTTGCTGCCTATCTCACATTATGAAGAAGCTGGGACTGTGAAAGAGCCAGAGCAGGGTTAACTGTCACCTCTGCAGGCGCGTGATAGCTTAAATGAATTGCTGTATTAATATACTTTGTTAAGTCAGACGGAGAGATTTAGCGCGCCACTGACCTGTTCAAGCTGCACAGCCAGCTCAGTGCTGTATGGCTTCTCTGCTGGCTGCGACACTCAACATGGGCACCTTTATTCATCTGGTCAGGCGCAAGTTCAAAAGGCGTCGGAAGAAGCGGTCAGAAAGGAAAGGTAGAGTTTAATTCCTACTTTTTTTTATTGTATGCTTGAAATCGTGAGAGCTGCTGGTTGAGCATATAGACGTATGATATCAAAGTGTTGATTCCTTTTGCACATTGCATACTTGTGTAGCATTGGGGGGGAGGAGGAGGAGGACAGAGTACAGTTATTTGTTGTCTTTCCAGAGGTTAATTACGATTTTTTTGGGGGGGAACTTGAGTAACATTTCACACAGAATGTTAAAACAGACTCAAAATTTATAGCCGTGCTGATGTTTGCACTCCTGTGGTTTGCCTGCTAAGAGACTGTTAAATGTTTCTTGCAACATTTCAACCAATTCTGAATGAACATTAAATGATCCTCTATATAACTAAATGCAGTTAATTGTTTTTAGTTGCACAGTAAAATAAATTGTCAATTTTCTGTAGACTATCTCAATAATTAGTAATCCTGCTTTTTCATATTGGACTATTTAAACCATATCATGACATCCAAATTTATATTCACCCCAGCTTGGATAATTAGGGAAGATGTATATTTGACCTTCTAAAGATGGGTGAAAGGGAATGTAAAAGCTTTTAAGTCAGGAGATGACCTCAGCTTGGGACCTTAAAATACATGCCAGGACTTGACCTCAACAGTTGATTTAATTACAGGATAAATGTGAAGGGAGGATGAGAATGTGGGATTTGAGGTCATGTCTGTTGAGTTTTCTGAAAAACACCAGGTTAATCTGTGTCGGCACAGAATTGAAGGGACTGGGATTGTGTTTCTGAGACTTAACCATGTACAGTGCTTATATTTAACATATCCTAGGAGGTGACCTTTCAGTAAATGGTGCTGTGCATGAGAGTAACCTTAGTTTGGCAGTGCAGGTGGGGAGCTGTCCGCCTTGAGTGCAGCAAGATGATTTATTTATTCACCTGAGACCTGCTGCCTTCTATCTTTTGAGGTCTTAATTGTAGTACTTAGCCTTATGGAGCTTTAATATTCAGCTGGATATAATCAGTCAGCAATAATTTTCAATTTCCCAAATCTCAAATCATTAAGGCAAGCATAAATGTAAATATACAGAATGAGAGTTCAGGACCAAGTGTTACATGAAAGATTTCTACCTGCCTGTATTTTCTGAAACTATTCCGCTATCTTTACTATGCCAGTGATCTTGGATCTATATCATCCTGTTCCTTGCATTAATTGAATTTCAAAATTACAAGGATTCTTTTGGTTGTTTTCTTTGGTGAGATTAATGTTAATTATGTGTCAAATTATCATGTGATTTGAAACAACATGTTCCATATCTCAGACCTGGAGCAAAGTGATTCCTAAAATTGAGGAACATTGGAGCACAAGTCATCCACAGATATTATGTACCTCCATAGGCCAGCTATTGTAACCATGGTCTTGAGAGCATTTTGCATGCTTGAATTCTTGACTGACGAATAATGTGTTACATCCACCAAAAGTAAAGGGTGTTAGGATTAATTTAAAGCTCTAAAACAAGCTCTAAAAATGAGATTGTCCTGAAATTAATCGTCCAAAAACTGTTGCGCAGTGATTTTCGCTCAAAATGTTCTCTGTTCTCGTGACTCTTAATTTATACATCAACGTTAACAGGTCAGGGTTACAAGAACTAGATATTTTATTCTTTGCAAATGTGGACACATTTCAGATCTTACTTTGTCTGAAACCTAGTGCATGGAGATCAATTAAAATTGCACTAAAATACATTTCCACTCAGTGCAAATGTCTAAATACAGTACCAGATGGGTAATTCTCAAAGAAATGAGAGAAGAGGTGCCTATATCTGCTTAAATATTTTAGGAGCCCAAGTAACACAGACGTATGGGACTGGCAGGTGCTTCATTTTATTCTGATCTATCCTTTTTTTTAAAAAAGGAGAGGGTTGATTGAGAAATATAGGTCAGTCAGTCAAATATCCTTAAGTAATGAAAATGCAGGTGCCCTAAAGAATAGGCAATTAGTCATATATCGTAGTCTGGTTGCTGTGGCTCTTAAAATAATTAAACTCAAATCGGGAACGTGGAGCTAGTTGTGGATATCCTTTATTTGGATATTCAGAAGCTAGCTGATGACATTTTAGCACTGGTTAGACTGCTGCCTCACAGCGCCACGGACCCGAGTTCAGTTCCGACCTTTGGTGACTGTTTGTGTTCTCTCCATGTCTGCATGAGTTTCCTCTGGATGTTCCGTTTTCCCCACAGTCCAAAGAATTGCAGGTTAGGTGGATTGACCATGTTAAATTGCCCCAAAGTGTCCAAAAGGTTAGACAGGGTTACTGGGTTATGGGGATAGGTTTGGGGCCTAGGTACAGCTCTTTCAGCGGGTTGGCGCAGACTCAATGGGCCGAATGGTCGTCTGCACTGAAGGAATTCTATGATTTTTGTGTCTTTTGGAATTAATGGCATGAGTAAAACTAGTTCGAGTCTGGGGTTGTTAGTCTGGCGATTATATATTTTTTTAAAAAGTCAAAATGACTGAATCTTACAGCGACATATTTGAAATTGCCATGAACCCCATAATCTAGCTTGACCTTAGAAGAGGATAATTTAAAGATAATAACCTTAAAGTGTAGTGAATTTATGGAACAGACTATTCCATAAAGCAGTGGAAAATCAAAGAGCTTGACGGAGTCGGGGATTGCACAGTCGTTTCAGTATCTGCCCGATGGATTGCATAACCTATACTGGCCAGATGGAGCTTTGCCTGGAAAAGGGTTATGACTTGACTTTAGCTGCCAAGAGATCTGGAGGAGAGCATTTTTGTAATATGAATTTTGCTGATTGACCCAAAATACATGGTCAGGTTCAATGATACAATAAGTGATTGATAGTCGACATGGTTCTGTGTTGGTTAAGTAAATAGGCTAAACAAATTAGATGTTTTCATAGACTGGTGTGAAGTGATGAACAATGAAATGGGTTAAAATAACTAGAACTATCAGTACATGGATGCACTTTTGGGAAAGGGAAAAAAGCATTTACTTGAAGTAAAAAAATTAAGTTAACATCCAAATAAAATGACATCAGCATAAGAGAAGCTACTGACTGCAAAGTACTTATTTAAGGCTTAAAAATATATCTCGAAGTTTAAAAAATATTTTGATAAATAGAAGCATGGTGAGGCACTTCAATTCCTTGGAATGCACATTGTGCCATATGGCAACTTCCTATGCCACCTCTCCTGATCTGGACTACCAGATGGTCAGCAAGTGTCATCAGCTGGAGGAGCTGGAGCTTTGTATTTGAGAACTTGAGCAACAGAAGGTTGTAACAACTGCAGTGCTTCCCCAATACTGAGAGATACATGGGTAGCATGTTTTTGGAGGTGGTCAGCCCCTCTGGAGTGAGCGTTGCATAGTCATGGAAGATCAGATGGAAGTGCAGGAGTTTTGAGTGCACTAGTGTTCAGTACTGGATATTGATGAGGGTGCGGGTTCCTCTGGGAAGCGCAGCAGAATTAGATCTATAGCATTGCAGGAGGTTTAACTTTGCAGAAGGGTTGGGGCAGGGGGGAGGACAGAATTTGGAAAGGCATAGGACAGGGGATAGAGGATTCTCTAGTGGATCAATTTGGATAGGGAATTTTATGATGAGGGAATAGGCAGGTGTTCCTGCAGCTGTAGCAAGGTTTACAGGATATGTTGCCTCCCTGGTGCCGGAGTCAAGAGTATTACTGAGCAGCTGCAGATCATTTTGAAGGACAGAGGGTGAACAGTCAGAAGTTGTGCTCCCAAGTAGATCGGAACGAGACCAAGAAGCAGTCATTAAAGGTGATAATCTCTGAATTATCCTGGTGCCTTGTATTTTGTATTTGTGAGAATAGAAATAGGAGACTAGTGTAGACAAATATGTGGCTGGAGAGATGGTGGTGAGGGGGGGAGGCGGGGGCTTGAGATGATGCCTGAGTCGTAGTGAATGAGAAAGTGCTGGGTGGCAGAGGAGGTATTAGAAAGGCTGGGCAGGTTGGGGGCACAGTGGTTAGCACTGCTGCCTCATAGCACCGAGGACCAAGGTTCGATCCTAGCCCCAGATCACTGTCCGTGTGGAGTTTGCACATTCTCCCCCTGTCTCACTCCCACAACCCAAAGATATGTAGGGTAGGTGGTTTGGCCATGCTAAATTGCCCCTTAATTGAGGGAAAACATTATTTTAATGAAAAAAAGGCTGATTGCAGTTAAAGCTGATAAGTCACCAGAACCAGATGGGATGCATATGAGGATGCTGAGGGCCGTTCGGGAAGACCTTGCAGAGGCACTGGTCATAATGACCTTATCCCCCTCAAATTTGGGGGTGTGGCCACCACTGGAGAATTGAAAATGATCTCTTGCCCAAAGAGGAGTGCAAGGATAAACCCAAGTACTGACCAGTTATTTTAATATATGTGATGGGAATGTTTTCAGAAACATATATCCAGGGCTAAAGTAAAACTATTTGGCCAAGCGTGGATTAAGTAAGGAAAGGCAGCATGGACTCGTTTGAGGCAAATCCTGTCTAATCCACTCGATTGAGCTTTGGTACTAGGGTAACAGGATTGATAATAACAAGAACAACTTGCATTTATACAGTACCTTTCACATGATAAAACTCAACACTTCAAAGGAGCATTGTAAACAAAGTATAACACTGAGCCAACACAAGAAGATAATATTTATTATTGTCACAAGTAGGCTTACATTAACAATGCAATGAAGTTACTGTGAAAAGCCCCTAGTCCCCTTGGAGCGCCTGTTGGGATACAGAGAGGGAGAATTCAGAATGTCCAATTCACCTAACAGCACGTCTTTCGGGACTTGTGGGAGGAAACCGGAGCACCCGGAGGAAACCCAAGCAGACACTGGGAGAACGTGCAGACTCCGCACAGACAGTGACCGAAGCCGGGAATCGAACCTGGGACACTGGAGCTGTGAAGCAACAGTGCTAACCATTGTGCTACCGTGCCTCACTCAGTTGATCAGTTGACCAAAAAGCTTGGTCAAAAAGATAGGATTTCAGGAGTATATAAGGAGAAAAACAAGGTATAGAGAGATGCAAGGAGGGAGTTTCTGAGCTTAGGGCCAAGGCAACTCACCAATGGTGGAGTGATTAAAATCTGGGATGCTCAAATGCCAAAATTAAATGCACCCAGCTATCTTGGAGGGTTGTGGGCCTGGAGGAGATTACAGAGACAGGGAGGAGTGAGGGCTTGCAGGCATCTGAAAATAAAGATGAGAATTTTGAAATTAAGATGATGCTTGACCGGCAGCCAGAACAAGTCAGTGAACACATGGGGGTGGTTGGGACTTGCTGTGAGATAGGAGCTGCAGAGTTTTGGTGACTTCAAGTAGAATGTGAGAGCCCAGCAGGAGTGCAGTACAATAGTTGAGTCCAGAGGCAACAAAGGCACAATTTAAGATTTCAGCAGCAGATGAGCTGAGACGGTCAAAGCTGGTTAATGTTTCTGAAATAGGCAATCTCAGTGATGTGGCAGAAGCTCATTCAGGGTTAAATATGACACCAAAGTTGGAAACCGCCTGGTTCAGTCTCAAACAATTGCCAGAGATTGGGACACAATCTGTGGCTGGGGAACAAAGTTTGGATTTGATTGGATTGGATTGGTTTATTGTCATGTGTACTGAGATACAGTGAAAAGTATTGTTCTGCGTGCTGCTCAAGCAGATAATTCCCTACATAAAAAGATGAGTACGGTTATAGGAGATGTAAGAAGAGGATCTGTGTGAGAGAGCTCACAGAGTCGCCAGGCTCCGGTGCCATCTTGGATCAGGAGAGGGAACCAAAAACAACTGCTTCAGACTTCCCAATTTTAATTAAACAAAATGCCTGCCCATCTAGTACTGTGTGTCAGATAAGCTATCTGCTAATTTTGCAACAGTGGAGAATTTGAGTCAGGTTCTTATTTGAGGGTAATATGGCTGATGTGGTGTATATGGATTTCCAAAACGTTTTTTTTTTAAAAAAAGATTTTTTTTTTTTTTTTAAAAGAGTACCCAATTAAGGGGCAATTTAGCATGGCCAATCCACCTACCCTGCATATCTTTGGGTTGTGGGAGCGAAACCCACGCAAACATGGGGAGAATGTGCAAACTCCACACGGACAGTGACCCAGAGCCGGGATCAAACCTGGGACTTCGGTACCGTGAGGCAGCAGTGCTAACCACTGCGCCACCATGCTGCCTCCAAAACAGGTTTGATGAAGTACCACGTACTAGGCTTGCTAGCAAAGTTGAAGTCCAGGGAATAAAAGGGACAGTGGCAGCAAACTATGAAAATGGTTGACTGACAGGAATTGCAGATATTCCAACAGCTGAAATGTCAACTGTGGTAGACTTGAAGAGGACAGCAGATGAAATTTAATGCAGAGACGTGTGAATTAATACATTTTAGTTGGAAAACTGAGGAAAGGCAATACACATAAAAGGGAACCGTTGTAAAGAGAGTTCAGTTTATCCAGCAGTTAATTGTTCATAGGTGGGGCTGGGACATTAATTCTTCTTCCGTGCAATTCTGTGGCCAGAAAGTGGCAGGTGAAAATTGTGCGTTGTGTCTGTACTGAAAACTCCCTTGGGCAATGTGACCTAACGACAACTTGCTCTACGTTTCACATTATCGGAGACCTTATGGTAGGGTTTAACATCACAGCAAGTGTTCAGAAACAATTTGTCTCTAATAATTTCCTATCCTGAGAACTGGGAACGTTGCCAGATCAGAACAACAAACAGAATACAAATTCAGCCCACTTGCAGGGTATGATGTAGAGTCAATGTGTTTCAGTCCAGATCTGTGTATAATGCTGCGAATTTCAATTCACTATCGGGAGCACGGCTTACTCATGTGTAATGATCAAAAAGGTTTCTGTATATGACTGAGCATGTGCACACAAATAATTTTGCCCATATTTGTACATTGTTGGCTTGTGGAGTATTTGGAGATGGAATGAATCTGATGCATATTGGATCTTGAATTTCTCGGATCTAAAGTTTCATGCTGGAGAACAATATTTGGTATGTTATGGCACATTACATCAATGGCTGCACTTCAAAAGTACTTTTGATTGTAAAGTACTTAGGGATATTCTGAGTGAAAGAGGCTATAAAATTGAAGTTCTTTTCTTTTAAGTTTACTGAAGGGCAGAAATTGGTTGCATAACATTGCAGCCAAAGCTATCCACATAACATTTCCTGAATTTAATCCTACTGCTGTTATAAATTATATAGGTCCCACCCTATAATTATAAAAATTGAAATGTGCTAAATCTTCTCATTGGAAAAGAAAACTAATTGTTGCAAGTCTCTCATTTTGATGAAGCTTCACACCCAAAGTATTAACTTTGCTTTCCGCTTCGGAGCTGGCCAAGTTGCTGTGCTTTTCTCACATTTACTACTTTATAATAGGTTTTTGAAAAGCATCCAGTTCTTGAATTTTATAAATTTATTTTGATCATATTTAAGAAACAGAAATGATTTTTATTTTTTGAGGCAATTTCTATATTTTTATTCTCTTTGTCTATTTCCTAACCTCTCCTTAAAGCATTTTGCTTTAGGAATGGAGAGAATGTTTCCTCTTGTGGGAATCTAGAACTAGTGGTCCACTGTTTAAAAATAAGGAGTCACTCATTTAAGACAGATGAGAATTATTTTCTTTGAAGGCCACGAGTCGCTGGAACTTTCAAAGCGCTGTGGAAGCAGAATCGAGGCAGAGCTAGATAAATTCTGGATTAACAAGGGGTGAAAGGTTATCGGTAGGGAGGAATGTGAACGTGAAGTTACAAGCAGATCAGCCATGATCTTATTCAATGGCGGAGCAGGCTCAAGGGGCCGAGTGGCCTACTCATAATTCAGATGTCTGCAAGTGAGGAATTGCAGTTCATTTCGCTCTAGACAGTATCATGGCTGAGGCTACTCTGTCCAGACGTACATGTGCATTTCGGGCCAGAATCATTAGATAATAAGAAGTGACAACCGTGCTGCTTTAAAAAAAAAAAAAAACACCCAAATGCACATGTGCTGAAGCTTTTAGTTCCTGCCACCTTAGAGGAGAAGTCGGCTAATTCAGCACTGTTACATGTCGTATTTATTGCTCAGGGTAGTCTATGGGCAGCCTGGTGGCACAGTGGTTAACACTGTCACCTCACAGCACCAGTGACCCGGGTTCAATTCTGGCCTTGGGTGACTGTGGAGTTTACACTTGCTCCCCGTGGGTTTCCTCTGGGTGTCCGTTTTCCTCCCACAGTCCAAAAGATGTGCACGTTAGGTGGATTGGTCATGCTAAATTGCCCCTTAGTGTCCAGGGTGCAGGTTAGGTGGGGTGGCGGGGCAGTGGGCCTAGGTAGGCTGCTCTTTCAAAAGGTCGGTGCAGACTCGATGGGTTCACTGGCCTCCTTCTGCACTGTAGGAATTCTGTGAATTGCTCAAAGGAGTATGTAATTAAGAGAATTGCAGACACTAGCTTGCACAGTATCTATACAGGAAAATATCAAACACATTGAGTTGACTCTTTTTTAATCACTTTTTTTCTGTCTCAGTTTATAAAGTTGCTGGTGATATTGGTTTAACATCCTTTTCAGTTATCAGGTTTACAGCTTGGTGACACAAACAAGATTAACGAGTTGTTGAGTCTCCGTTCAATTACTGCGCACTCTTCAAAGAGTTATTTGAAGACACTCCCCGTGTCTATGTGGGTCTCGCCCTCACAACCCAAAAGATGCGCAGGTTAGCTGGATTGGCCATGCTAAATTACCGCTTAATTGGAAAAAAATAATTGGGTACTCTAAATTTATAAAAAAAGGAAAAAAAGAGTTATTCGAAGACCAACCACTAAGCTGTGTACTAGATGTAGTTCAGAGGCAGACTTATCCTTGTTTCAGAGTATTAACAATTCATGGACTTTGCTCTCGATGTAACAATGAAAACTAATCGCCACCAGATCGAGCAGGCTGACTGGAAACTGTATGATATTGATGTAGTTAAAGTCAATGCGCAGCCAGGCCGGATAGTGAGAAGAAAGCCTAAATCTTTGGCACCAGACTACATGGGACCAGGGGGAAGGCCATTCAGCCCCTCAAATTTGCTCTGCCATGAGACCATGGACTTGCACATCATCTCTATTTACCCACTGTCTCCAGATCCCTTGGTACACTTTGTTAACAAAAATCATATTTATAACAGTCAAGGTAGTCCAAGGAAGTTCAAGTAGTCCCGGAACCCATAGACATTTGGATGAGAGAATTTCAGATTTCTATTAATCATTGTGTAAAAACTGCTTCCTACTTTTCCTTTTAAGTGGACTAACTCCAGTTTTAGGATTATACCTCCTCGTTCCTGATCTCCCCCAGAGGACTTGGATCAGATACCCCCCCTCCCCAATCATCTAAACTCAAGGGAACAATGTCTGAGCAATTGATCTTCACAGCTAAACTCTGGTGAATCTGCACTGTGCCCCTTCAAAGGTCAACATATCCTCTCTGACGGGTGTCTCCAGTATCCAATTGGGGTCTGACAAAGGCTGTACAGTACTGAAACATAACTTCCTTCCATTTGCATTCTAGCCCCCTTGAGATAAAGACCAATATTCCATTAGTCTTTTTGTTGTTTTTTGTACCTGCCTGCAAACTATAAATTACTTTTGTATTTGAACAAGGAACAATCTCCTTGTTCCTTTACATTTCCTAGTTTCTTACGATTGATAAAATACTCGGATGTACTTTTCCTGCGTCCAAAATGGATGACTTCACACTTTTCACACCTGCCTGTATTGAACACCATCTTCCATACTTTTGCCCAGTTACCAGTCGACCGACCACCACCTTTGATCTCCTTGCTCTGGCTGATCTTGTCCTACCCTAATCCGATTATTTTGGTGCTATCTCTTACTGCACAAACATAGCACCACATTTTATTTTCATTTGATCTTTATTTCTGAATTGATTTCGCTTCCTAATTATTCTAAATCTCCAGTCCAAAGGTTTGATTGGATCACCGAGAATATTTTTGATTACTTTTGTGCAGTGTTTGGACTTGGAAAGACTTGAAGATTTCCTTTGCATTGTTTTGTAAAATCCTTGTTGAATGCAGTTTTCACTTCGTTCTTCAATTAACGTTTCACTTTACCGTCTAATTTTACTATTGTGTTAATTTATAACAATGCAAACATTTTGTGATTTCCTTTTGGCTGTTTTGAAGTAATCTTTGTTGCCATCAAATTGGGAAATGTTTAAGATCAGAAAGTTGAGCGTTTTATTAATTAATGATGATTATCTGTTTCTCGTGACCATGTCTCAAAACAATTTAATTTAAACCGAGAATTCCTCACTTTCACATTATTCAACAATTGTCAATTAATATTTTGAAATCTGGTTTAGAGTTCTCAAGTCAAAATATTTCAAATTATTGCAAAATTATTTCTGATATGCAAATGATTTCATGCCTGTTATGTGGTGTTTATATAAGCTGTTTCTTTCTTTAGGTTTTCTGTATTTGTATATAAGACTAAAGGGATAAAACAATTTAGTTGAAAAACATCTTTGTGTCATTTGTTCAGTGTCCAAATAAAAGTACAAATAGGATTTGGTTATCAGCATACACAGAATCACCTACAATGCAGTGTCTTGAAGCAAATCGATTTAAAAATCAAATATACCAATGTAGTCTTACTGAAGTAATACCATTCATCCTTTTCTGTATCAAATCTAGTGTCCTCACCAGATGTTTGTTGTACTCCATTATTAGTTTTATATTGGTCGAAAAATAATTTTTAGATCTTTGCTATGCTCTTGGGATTTGAAATTAAATGAAAATCGCTTATTGTCACAAGTAGGCTTCAATGAAGTTACTGTGAAAAGCCCCTAGTCGCCACATTCCGGCGCCTGTTCGGGGAGGCTGGTACGGGAATTGAACCGTGCTGCTGGCCTGCTTGGTCTGCTTTAAAAGCCAGCGATTTAGCCCAGTGTGCTAAACCAGCCGCTGTTTGGAGGATTTGTAAAAAGCTAAGTTATTTAACCCAGTTTCTTTTGAATTTTATTTTCAATCTAGAGACTTTGGTAGCCCCCACGAATTGAATTAACCATCTACCTTTTTTTTCTATTTATCCAATTAAGGGGCAATTTAGCGTGGCTAATCCACCTATCCCGCACATCTTAGTAGTTATTTTGCTTAAAACAAGTTCAGTTTTCACTTTAAATGTTCACGGTTCTTAACTGGATCCTAATAATATGAACATGAAGAGCATTAATAACTTTAGATTCAGATAAATGCTATTCCAGAAATCTCAAGTTGAAAACTGCAAGGGTTAACAGCTCTTAGTTTCAGACTAACCATACATTATTGTTGATACCAGTTACAACAGAATGCATATTCCAATGTATCTGACACTAGTTTCAGCACTGTGATTAAATAGCAAACCATTTAGCATTAGTGTTAGTTATGCCACAATGTACCCTTGGAGAATAGGACAGGGAAGAAGAGAAAAAGAGTGTAAAGAATAACCCTTTTTAAGATCGTAGACGTCAAATTCAATACAGGGAAAGAAAAAACAGCAAATTTGGAGGCATCTGCAAGGTAACTATCATTGATTTGCAGGTGGCTTTTCATTTCTTAGAAGCCATGATTCATTGAAGTACTTTGTAAGCAAATCTGCTACACTTGCACAACACTGATTCAGATGTGTGGAAAATATACATATTAAAAACATTACTTTGTAACTTTGTTAAGCAAAAACTGTGCCCCTATGAGAAATAATACTTAGTTTCTGTGCTCTTGGTTCCAGAGTATATGAATGATCTTAAAAGACAGACTTGACATTAATCCGCATTTAAGGTAGAAGGTTGATTTGGGACAACACGGTGACACCGTGGTTAGCAGTGCTGCCTCGCGGCGCTGAGGACCCGGGGTTAATCCTGGCCGCAGGTCACTGTCCGTGTGGAGTTTGCACATTCTCCCCGTGCCTGCGTGGGTTTCACCCCCACAACCCAAAAGGATGTGCAGAGTAGGTGAATCATAGAATCATCATAAAATTTACAGTGCAGAAGAGGGCCATTCGGCCCATCGAGTCTGCACCGGCTCTTGGAAAGAGCACCCTACCCAAGCCCACACCACCCTATCCCCATAACCCAGTAACTCCACCAATTGCCCAAGGGCAATTTTGGACACCTAAGGGAGATCCACCTAACGTGCACATCTTTGGACTGTGGGAGGAAACCCACGCACACACAGGGAGAACGTGCAGATTCCGCACAGACAGTGACCCAAGCCAAGAATCGAACCGCGCTAAATTGACCATGCTAAATTGCCCCTTAATAAGAATTGGGTACTCTAAATTTATATTTTTAAAAATTCAACAGCACTTTGTCTTTTTTTAGCCTCGGCAAGGAATGCCACCCATGTCCTTTTTTCAAACAAAACATAAACTTCATTGTATGTAAAAGACTTAAACGTGCACTATTAACAATATGGTTTATAATTACATAAGTTATGCACTTGGGTTTGTTTACTTCCTCCAGAAATTGAAGCAAAAATGATGTGAGGAAAGATTTTTTCACATAGTGAGTGAGTTGGTACGGTCTGGAATGCACTGCTTGAGGGTGGAGGCAGATCAATTGAAGCATTCAAAATGGAATTACCTGAAAAGGAAGAATGTGCAGGGTTATTATTTTTCTTCATTTTTTCCAATTAAGGGACAATTTAGCATGGCCAAGCCACCTGGTCTGCACATCTTTTGGGTTGTGGGGGCAAAAGCCACACAAACACGGGGAGAATGTACAAATTCCACACGGACAGTGACCCAGAGCCGGATTGAACTTGGGACCTTGGCGCCATGAGGTAGCAGTGCTAACCACTGCACCATTGTGCTGCCCTAAATGTGCAGGGTTATGGGGAGAAGGCTGGGGAATGGCACTCAGTGAGTTCCTCATTCGGATAGCCAGTAGAGAGACAATGGACCACTTGGTCGCCTCCTGCAACATAACAATTCTGTGATTCTTAGAAGATACAACAATCTTAAAGTTATTTACTTCTGTAGAGTCCACCCAATAATATGCCACAATCCTCTGGCGACTACATTAATTCTCTCAACTCCAGCTATTCAGATGTGACACTTTCATTTACCATCTTTTCACTGTGAATGCTGTTAATAGTATGTTAATTATATTGTTAATCTACGCAGGTGAAGGGCCTTGGATAAGCACTTTGAACACATATGGGACAGTTAAAACACTGGGGATGTGAGAGGAGTGTTGAGACTGAACAAAGCCAGTACTGAAAAGCTCCATGCTTTGGTTTTAACTTCACCAACTAGCTTGGATCCTATTGACAAAAGCTCAGTCCCTTGTTCTGGCTAATTTTCCTTTCCTTTCAGTCATTTCCTGTCATTTACTTTGCCTCAGTAAACTCCAAACTGCGCACACCATTTTCACGCTGCAACTAGTCCTTGGATGGCTCTGCATTTTATAGCCTCAACCAGTTTAAGTCAGCCCAGAAGTTTGGTCTCCAAATCTGTGGTTCAGTTTTCATCTCATTAGGCTAATCTGCTGCTTGTTTTATTTGCCACAAGACTCTGTGGGGACCACTGTAGATTCTCCCACTAGTTTCAAGTGATACAATCTTTCAGCTTAGGTTCTCTCACAAAATTGGAGATTAAGCCTCAACTGATTCCATGTGGTGAATGATGAAGTTAGGTGTTTTTTTTTATAGCTCTGCTTAGAGTGCAGGTCTATATCTGTCATTTACTTTGCCTCAGTAAACTCCAAACTGCACACACCATCTTCACACTGCAACTAGTCCTCGGATGCGGTTTAGTCTGCGGTTTATAGCCTTAACCAGTTTCAGTGAGGCCAGAAGTTTGGTCGCCAAATCTGTGGTTCAGTTTTTGTCTCATTAGAAACAGTGAGGTCATTTTGCTTTCTCTGTTTTTGTTTTCAGTTTCTGACCTCATTTAGGTCATGCATTGTTTCTCCACCTGTTGTTGTAAAGCTCTGTCTCTCCTATACTGAACTTAAGTGTAGTAACCTCCCAGCTTCTTTGCTTGCATTTATCCCACTTTCTGCAGTTAAAACTGCAATTCTTAACATTGCAGGTTATATTCTAAAACACATAAACAATGTATTTGTCTAAATAAAACTCAATGGCCTGTAACTTCCTGGCTCCCTAGTTTTGGGGATACCCCAAAAATGTGCTGGGGAAGTCCTCCCTCTCAGAAGTTGCCAGATAAACATTCGCACTGCAATTGTCCAGAAGCACTAACTTGCCTGCACAATTACATTGCCCTGAAAATCATCCGACAAAGTGACAATATCATACGTGGGGTGGCATAGTGGTTAGCACTGCTGCATCACACTGCCAGAGTCCTGGGTTTGATTCCAGCCTTGGGTGACTGTCAGTGTGGAGTTTGCACTTCCTCCCTGTGTCAGTGTGGATTTCCTCCGGGTGCTCCGATTTCCTCCCAAAGATGTGCAGGGTAGGTAGGGAGTGGACCTCGGTAGGTTGCTCTTTCAGAGGGTCGGTGCAGACCTGATGGGCTAACTGGCCTCCTTATGCACTGTAACGATTCTATGGTATTCCCCATCTTCGACTGCCCCCACCCACACTGGATTGCACTGCCCAGCCCAACCTGACTCCCTCTCACCCGCCCGGCTGGACCCCACCCCTTGACCCCACCCTCACGTCGGCATGTCTGTCCCTATCTGTCAAATTCCAATCATTTACACGCTTACCTTCCTCCTGGCCTGTTATTAAAATGGGGCCTTTTAAACTTGCCCATTTTAGGGTCGCTAGTGTCCTCTTTCACTCCGATTCTTGTAGACTGCGGCGCTAACCCCCATGGATGCACTGCGCTGCATGGTTCCTGGCTGGCCTGAGTCAGAAAGGTTGGGCGAAATAGGCACAGATGAAATCTGGTGCAGGTAAGTGGGTACAGAATGGCAATTTGCCACTCCGAGGAAGTCATGGCTCAATGAGTTTTCATTTTAAAGCAAATCATTGAGTTTGCTGGTGGATTGATGGAGCAGTCAGTGTTGTCGGTCAGTTGATTTTGACATGATTTTGATTGTTGAAATGTAGAGCAGTATCAGAGATGTGTCTCTTTAAATGCTTTTCAGTTTGTTGACTATATGATATCACTGCTGTATTGCATTGTTTCTCCAAACCCCACCGGGAAGTACTTAACCTCGGCCTGTTTCCATGATACAGCACGGGCCGCAAAGTGGAATTGATAGAATGGTTACAGAGAGGAGAGACGCTCAGGGACCATAGTATAAATTAGACTTGTCAAAATGATTTTACAGCAGCTGGCTGAGAATAAAAAGGAAGGCAGAACTAAATATTCCAGAATATGAATTTAAAAGGATTTAATTTTTTTATTTCTAGTTTGATTTGTGCACACTAGCAACTTGGAGGAGTGTTTTTTAGACCATCGGTTTTCCCAGGAATTTAAGAATTTGATTTCAAACACATGAATACATCCTAATGTTGCTCTAAATTTTGTTTCATTCTGGTTATGATTTTTGGCACCAGGTGTATATGATGGGTTGGGTCTGTTTAGGTTTGGTTTTCCATACACTGGGCTACGTATTTTTCACATGGTCAGAAAGTGTCTGCAGAAGGGACAGGCAAACTAACGTTGAAGGTATGGACCCTTCACCAATACTTTGTTAATAGAGTTCTGACCAAGAGTTCACACAAGAAATATATAATTAGTCTGTTCTCTTCATAGTTGCTGCCTGATCTGCTGAGTATTTCCAACATGTTCTGTTTCAGCCTTCCAACTTATTTTGCATTTCACATTAGGGTTCTATTATATGTGGCATGTTTGTATTGGTTGGCATCCCTCACTTGCGTGTATGTGTGACATTTTAGTGTGGCAGTACGTGGTCCCTATATATGTATTTGTACGGAAGGTACCATCCCATGCCGGGAATAAATATTTTAAAAAAAATTTAGAGTACCCAATTCTTCTTTTTTCCAATTAAGGGGCAATTTAGCGTTGCCAATCCACCTAACCTGCACATCTTTGGGTTGTGTGGGTGAGACGCGGGGAGAATGCGCATACTCCACACGGACAGTGACCCGGAGCCGGAGTCAAACCCGGGTCCTCAGCGGTGTAGACAACAATGCTAACCTGTGTCCCACAACACGAAGCATACCGGAAAATGAGATGCCAACCTGGTGAAGCTACAACACAAGACTGCTTGCATGCCAAACAGCATAAGCAGCAAGTGATAGACAGAGCTAAATGATCCCACAACCAACAAATCAGACCTAAGCTCTGCAGTCCTGCCACATCCAGTCGTGAATGATGGTGGATAATTAAACAACTCGCTGGAGGAAGAGGCTCCACAAATATCCCCATCCCCAATGATGGAATAGCCCAGCACATCAGCGCAAAAAACAAACTGAAGCATTCACTGTAATCTTCAGCCAGAAGTGCCATGTGGATGATTCATCTTGGTCTCCTCCAGAGACTGCAAAGAACAAAAGAACAAAGAAAAGTACAGCACAGGAACAGGCCCTTCAGCCCTCCAAGCCTGTGCCTACCATGCTGCCCATCTAAACTAAAATCTTCTGCACTTCCGGGGTCCATATCCCTCTATTCCCATCCAATTCATGTATTTGTCAGGATGCCCTTTAAATGTCACTATCGTCCCTGCTTCCACCACCTCCGGCAGCGGGTTCCAGGCACCCACTACTCTCTCTGTAAAAAAAAAACTTGCCTCGTACATCTCCTCTAAACTGTGCCCCTCGCACATTAAACCTATACCCCCTAGTAATTGACCCCTCTACCCTGGGAAAAAGCCTCTGACTATCCACTCTGTCTATGCCCCTCATAATTTTGTAGACCTCGTATCAGGTCACGCCTCAACCTCCATCGTTCCAGTGAGAACAAACCGAGTTTATTCAACGTTTCTTCATAGCTAATGCCCTCCATACCAGGCAACATCCTGGTAAATCTCTTCTGCGCCCTCTCTAAAGCCTCCACATCCTTCTGGTAGTGTGGCGACCAGAATTGAACACTATACTCCAAGTGTGGCCTAACTAATACTGCTGCAACCTGACTTGCCAATTTTTATACTCACTGCCCCGGCCAATGAAGGCAAGCATGCCGTATGCCTTCTTGACTACCTTCTCCACCTGTGTTGCCCCTTTCAGTGACCTGTGGACCTGTACATCTAGATCTCTCTGACTGTCAATACTCTTGAGGATTCTACCATTCACTGTGTATTCCCTGCATTAGACCTTCCAAAATGTATTACCTCACATTTGTCTGGATTAAACTCCATCTGCCATCTCTCCGCCCAAGTCTCCAAACGATCTAAATCCTGCTGTATCCTCTGACAGTCCTCATTGCTATCCGCAATTCCACCAATCTTTGTGTCGTCTGCAAACTTACGAATCAGACCAATTACATTTTCCTCCAAATCATTTTTATATACGACAAACAGGAAAGGTCCCGGCACTGATCCCTGCGGAACACCACTAGTCACAGCTCTCCAATCAGAAAAGCACCCTTCCATTGCTACTCTCTGCCTTCTATTAACTAGCCAGTTCTGTATCCACCTTGCCAGCTCACCTCTGATCCCGTGTGACTTCACCTTTTGTACCAGTCTACCATGAGGGACCTTGTCAAAGGCCTTACTGAAGTCCATATTGACAACATCCACTGCCCTACCTGCATCAATCATCTTTGTGACCTTCTCGAAAAGCTGTATCAAGTTAGTGAGACACGACCTCCCCTTCACAAAACCGTGCTGCCTCTCGCTAATATGACCATTTGCTTCCAAATGAGAGTAGATCCTGTCTTGAAGAATTCTCTCCAGTAATTTCCCTACCACTGATGTAAGGCTCACCGGTCTGTAGTTCCCTGGGTTATCCTTGCCAGTTTTCAGCTAATTTGATTCATGATATCAGGAAATGGCAGAAGGCACTGGATAGTGCAAAGTCTATGGGCCGTGACACTATTCCGGCAATAGTACTGAAGACTTGTACTACAGAACTTGCCCCTAGCCAAGCCATTCCAGTTCAAGTTGCAACACTGGCATCTACCCGGCAATGTGGAAAATTGACTAGGTATGGCCTGTACACAAAAAATAGGAGAAATCAAACCTGGCCAATTACCACCTTATCAGTCTACTCTCAATCATCAGTAAAGTAATGGAAGAGGTCATCAACAATGATATCAATCGGCACTTACCTTAGCAATATCCTGCTCATTGCTTAGTTTGGGTCCTGCCACGATCACTTATTTCCTGACCTCATTACAGCCTTGGTTCAAACATGGACAAAAGAGCTCTTGCTGCATTTGCACGTCGACTGTTTCCGTTTTTGAGGAGTGGCGAATGGCACTGAATATTGTGCAATCATCAGCGAACATCGCCACATCTGAACTTGTGTTGGAAGGAAAGTCATTAATGAAGCAGCTGAAATATATCGCTGTTCTTTCATTGTCACTGGGAAAAAGTCCTGGAACTCCCTAACAGCAATCTGAGTGTACCTACACTGCATGGACTGCTGCGGTTCAAGAAGACAACTCATCATCTTCTCAAGGGCAATTAGGGGTGGACACTAAATTCTGGCCAGCGAGGCCCACATCCCTTGAAGGAATAAACAAAAATTATATTTGCCTCTCACAATGTGGTCTCTTCTATATTGAGGGAGACTAAATGCAGATTGGGTGACTGCTTTGCGGAACACCTACACTCCACCAAGCATGACCCTGAGCTTCTAGTTGTTGTTCAAAATTCATAATCGGGATGTGGGCGTCGCTGGTTCAGCCAGCATTTACTGCCCATCCCTAGTTGCCCGTCAGAAGGTGGTTGTGAGTTGCCTTTTTGAATGCTGCAGTCCCTGAAGTGCAGCTACAGCCTCTGTGTTGTTAGGCAGGCAGTGACGGTGAAGTAATGGCGATATATTTCCACGTCAGAGTGGTGAGTGACTTGGAAGGGTACCTCCAGGTGGTGGAGTTACCAGATAGCTGCTGCTCTTGTCCTTTTAAATGGTAGTGGTTGTGGGTTTTGAAGGTGCTGTCTAAGGCACCTTGGTGAGTTACTGCAGTGCATCTTGCAGATTTTAATTCACTACTTTTCTGTCATAACCCCGATTTTGCTCTTGGCCGCCTGCCATTTTCCAGTGAAGCTCAAGTCAAGTTTGAGGAACATTGCTGCACTGTACAGCCTTCTGGACTGAGAATTGAGTTCAACAGTTTCAGGCCAAGAGCTCTAGCTCCCATTTTGTTTCTGCTTTTGATGCAATGTGCCAGTTTGAAACTGTTTTTTTCATGCTTTTGCTTTCAGACAGAACTGTTCATTATTATAAGGGGCTGGTTTAGCGCAGTGGCTAAACAGCTGGCTTGTAATGCAGAACAATGCCAGCAGCGTGTGTTCAATTCCCGTACCGGTCTCCCCGAGCAGGTGCCGGAATGTGGCGACTAGAGGCTTTTCACAGTAACTTCATTGAAGCCTACTTGTGACAATAAGCGATTATTATTATTATGGCAGATGCATTCATTCCAACAAATGCTTGTCCCTTTACTGGAGCCATTACCTCTTTATTTGTCCACCCAGTACCCTGTGCTTGTGTACCTACACTCGCTCCTGTCTCACACTGTCTCAATTTTAAAATTCTGATCCTTTGCGAGTCGCTCCTACTCCTCTCTCCTCCCAGTCTCTTAAGCTGCAACCTGAGAACATTCAGCTATTTGTGCTCCTCCATTTCTGACCGCTTGAACATCCCCAGCTTTAATCACACCATTTTTGGCGGCCGTGCCTTCAGCGTCCGAGGCTCCAAGCTCTGGAGTACCCTCCCTATATCTTACTTTCCTCCTTTAGGGCACTTCTTAAAACCTACCTCCTTGACCAAACATTTGGTCATCGACTCTAATATCCCCTTGGGTGACTTGGTGTCATAATTTGTTTGAATACGCCCCTGTGAAACTATTTGGGACATTTTATTATTTAAAATGGGCAATATAAATGCAAGTTGTGCCTTGCTGCTCCCTTCCTCTTCGTTCACAGATAATAAATTAGCTATTGACCCACTTTTTCCTTTGATAACCAGGCATACAGAGTTTGCAAGAGCCTGAGCTGTGACCAGAAGAGTAGGTGTAATCACTGTGAAATGGAGCTTCAGTTTGATTTAATAGCGCAGATGGGCTAAGGCTCTCTGGTTTCATATTTTCAGTGTTGCCACCGAGCGACCTGTCATGATTAATTGAAGGTCTGCGTTTCACACTGCTCAAATGGGAGTGCTCTCTATTAATCGCTTGGTTAATCTCTTTTACCTAATGCTTTAAAATATGTGCGGTATTAGTGATCATTATTTTGGTGAAGTATGATTAAAAAGAAAGGACAGATGGTTAATTGGAGAAACTGTTTTTACCTGGAGTGATTTCAGCTGACAAGCTTCATAGAAAGTGTACTATCACGGAAGAGAGACTACCCCAACCCAAGTGAAGACTAAATTTTAACCAACATGTTTGTTCTGTAGAATTCCTCTTCACGATCCATTGGCTAATTTCAGTTTTCAATAGATTAGCAGTGTGTAAACAAATTTTATGGGCCGTTTTAGTTCCATATTCATTCTGATTTGCTTTTTGATGCTGGGTTGGGAAACTTGCCTTTCATTCAAAAACAACTTGCATTTACGTAGCACCTTTGAATGCAGTAAAACATCCCAAAGCACTTATCGAATCATCGAATTTACAGTGCAGAAGGAGGCCATTTGGCCCACTGAGTCTGCACCGGCTCTTGGAAAGAGCACCCTACACAAGCCCACACCTCCACCTTTATCCCCATAACCCAGTAACCCCACCCAACACTAGGGGCAATTTTGGACACTAAGGGCAATTTAGCATGGATAATCCACCTAACCTGCACATCTTTGGACTGTGGGAGGAAACCGGAGCACCCGGAGGAAACCCACGCACACACTGGGAGAACGTGCAGACTCCGCACAGACAGTGACCCAAGCCGGAATTGAACCTGGGACCCTGGAGCTGTGAAGCAATTGTGCTAACCACTGTGCTACCGTGTTGCCCGGTACCAAGGCCCAATTCTTCACAGGGACGTTGCCGAACAAAATTTGACCTTGGGTCAGATGGCCAAAAGCTTGGTCAAAGAGCTGTGTTTTAAGGATCACCTTAAAGGAGGAGGAACTGGCAGGAAATTCCAAAGCTTGAGACTGAGGCAGGTGAAGATACGGATAAACAATCATGGTCGAAGGAAAACCAGAGTGAGCATGAGGCCATAATTGAGTGCAAATATCTTGGAGGGTTGTCAGGCTGGACGAAATTAGCGAGGTAGACTGGGCAAGGCCATGGAGAAATTTGAACATTAGGATGTGAATTTTAAATCAATGGTGTTGCTGGACCGGGAGTGAGTGTATTTTAAAGCAGGCACTGGGATGATTGGAGAACGAGGACTTGATGCGATTTCGATGCAGACAGCAGAGTTTAGAATGAGTCTCAGATTAACCATCCGGATTTAAATTATAAACTTTGGCCAGTTTTTCAATGTCTGTCATCCTGAAAAGCTGCAAAAGTTATTCGCATGCTGAGGAGGCGTTTGGGTGGAGACTGCTTCTTCGACCTTTTTTTAAAAATATATTTTATTGGAATTTTACAAACAGAAATTTTCCATTTTTACAACTTAATAAAGGAATATACATTAAACGTTATTTAAATAATATATTAAACTAACAACAAATGAAAAAAGAGATAAACCAAAGAGCAAAGATCAACAACTGGCAAAAAAACAAAAACACGGAATAATACCCCCCCCCGGGTTGCTGCTGCTGTCTTTTCTGTTTTTCCATTATCGTTCCGCGAGATAGTCAAGGAACGGTTGCCATCGCCTGGTGAACCCCTGAGCTGATCCTCTTAACGCATATTTTATTCGTTCCAGTCTTATGAACCCTGCCATGTCGTTTATCCAGGCCTCCACGCCTGGGGGCTTCGCTTCCTTCCACCTAAGTAGAATCCTTCGCCGGGCTACTAGGGACGCAAAGGCCAAGACGTCGGCCTCTTTCGCCTCCTGCACTCCCGGTTCTTCTGCAACCCCAAATATAGCCAACCCCCAGCTTGGTTTGACCCGGACCCCCACCACCTTTGAGACCACTCTTGCCACACCCTCCCAGAACTCATGCAGTGCCGGAAATGACCAGAACATGTGAGTGTGGCTCGCCGGGCTTCCTGAGCACCTTCCACATCTATCCTCCACCCCGAAAAACCTGCTCAGTCTTGCTCCCGTCATATGCGCTCTGTGTAGAACCTTAAATTGAATCAGGCTAAGCCTGGCACACGAGGACGAAGAATTTACCCTACTTAGGGCATCTGCCCACAGCCCCTCCTCGATCTCTTCCCCCAGCTCCTCTTCCCATTTTCCCTTCAGCTCCTCTACCATCTCCCTGTATATTTCGGACACTTTACCTTCTCCAACCCATGCCCCCGAAATCACTCTATCCTGGATCCCTTGCGTCGGGAGCTGCGGAAATTCCCTCACCTGTTGCCTCGTAAATGCCCTCACTTGCATGTATCGGAAAGCATTCCCTGGTGGCAGCTTATATTTTTCTTCCAATGCTCCCAGACTGGCAAACATCCCGTCTACAAACAGATCCTACAGCTTCCTAATTCCTGCTCGCTGCCAACATTGAAATCCCCCATCTATCCTCCCCGGGACGAACCTGTGGTTATTCCTTATCGGGGACCACACCGAGGCACCCGTCACTCCCCTGTGTCGTCTCCACTGCCCCCAGATCTTCAAGGCTGCCACCACCACTGGGTTTGTGGTGTACCATTTCGGGGAGAACGGCAGCGGCGCCGTCACCAGCGCTTTTAGACTCGTTCCCTGACAGGAAGCCATCTCCAACTTTTTCCATGCCGCACCTTCTTCTTCCCTCATCCACTTACAGACCATCGACACATTAGCGGCCCAATAGTAGTCACTCAGACTCGGCAGTGCCAATCCCCCTCTGTTCCTATGCGCTGCAGGAACCCCCTCTTTACCCTCGGGGTCTTTCCCGCCCACACAAAGCTCATAATGCTCCTGTCTATTTTTTTAAAGAAGGCCTTTGTAATCAGGATGGGGAGGCACTGAAACACGAAAAGAAACCTCGGGAGGACCACCATTTTAACCGCCTGTACTCTGCCCGCCAATGACAGGGGCACCATATCCCACCTCTTAAAGTCCTCCTCCATCTGCTCTACCAATCGCGTCAGGTTAAGTGTATGTAGGGTTCCCCAGTTCCTGGCCACCTGAATCCCCAGGTATCGAAAGTTCCTTGCCACTCTCCTCAGCGGCAGAGCATCTATCCCCCTGCCCTGTTCCCCAGGGTGCATCACAAAAAGCTCACTCTCCCATATTTAATTTGTATCCCGAGAACGCTCCAAACTCCCTGAGTATCTGCATTACCTCTGACATCCCCTCTACCGGGTCCGCCACATATAGCAGTAAGTCATCTGCATATAGTGACACTCAATGTTCCTCTCCCCCTCTAAGCACCCCCCTCCACTTCTTAGAGTCCCTCAGCGCTATGGCCAATGGTTCAATTGCCAACGCGAACAGTAACGGGGACAGGGGGCACCCTTGTCTTGTACCCCTATGTAATCGAAAGTATCCCGATCTTTGCCTGTTTGTAACGACGCTTGCCACCGGGGCCCCGTACAAGAGTCTAACCCATCGAATGAACCCCTTCCTGAACCCAAATCTCTTCAGCACCTCCCACAGATAATCCCACTCCACCCTATCGAATGCCTTTTCTGCATCCATCGCCACCACTGTCTCTGCCTCCCCCTCCGGTGGGGGCATCATCATCACCCCCAGCAACCTTCGTACATTGGCATTCAATTGTCTCCCCTTTACAAACCCTGTCTGGTCATCATGTACCACCCCTGGGACACAGTCCTCTATCATTGTCGCCATCACTTTGGCCAGCAGTTTGGCGTCTACATTTAGGAGGGAGGTGGGCCTGTATGACCCGCACTGCAGCGGGTCTTTGTCTCGTTTCAGAATTAGCGATATCGTCGCCTCCGACATTGTCGGGGGTAATATCCCCCTTTCCTTAGCCTCATTAAAGGTTCTCGCCAAGAGCGGGGCCAGCAGGTCCATATATTTCCAATAAAATTCCACCGGGAACCCGTCTGGTCCGGGGCCTTCCCTGCTTGCATGTTCCCTATTCCTTTGATCACTTCATCCACCTCAATCTGCGCCCCCAGACCTGCCACCTCCTGCCCCTCCACCCTCGGGAACTCGAGCTGATCCAAAAAGTGTATCATTCCTTCTTTCCCCTCCGGGGGTTGGAACTTGTACAGCCTCTCATAAAATGTCTTGAACACCTCGTTCACTTTCCTTATTCCCTGCTCCATCTTTCCCGTTTCATCCCTAACTCCTCCGATCTCTCTCGCCGCTCCCCTCTTCCGAAGTTGTTGGGCCAGCAGCCGGCTCGCCTTTTCCCCAAATTCATACTGTATCCCCTGTGCCTTCCTCCACTGTGTCTCTGCCTCTCCCGTGGTCAGCAGGTCAAACTCCATCTGTAATCTTCGTCTCTCCCTGTATAGCCCTTCGTCTGGGGCCTCCGCATACTTCTTATCCACCCTCAAAATTTCCCCCACTAATCTCTCTCTTTCTTTACCCTCTTGTTTCCCCTTGTGGGCTCTGATGGAAATCAACTCTCCTCTAACCACCGCCTTCAGCGCTTCCCATACTACCCCCACCTGGACCTCCCCATCGTCATTGACCTCCAGGTATCTTTCGATACATCCCCTCACCCTTCCGCATACTCCCTCGTCCGCCAGTAGTCCCATGTCCAATCGCCAGAGTGGGCGCTGCTCCCTTTCCTCTCCCAGTTCCAGATCCACCCAATGCGGGTCGTGGTCTGACACAGCTATAGCCGAGTACTCCGTTCCTGCCACGTTCGGGATCAGTGCCCTTCCCAAAACAAAAAAGTCTATCCGGGAGTATACCTTATGGACGTGGGAGAAAAAGGAAAACTCTTTACCCATCGGTCTGGCGAATCTCCACGGATCTACTCCCCCCATTTGTTCCATAAATCCCTTAAGCACCTTGGCCGCTGCCGGCCTTCTCCCGGTCCTGGATCTGGACCGGTCCAGCACTGTGTTGAAGTCCCCCCCCATTAACAAGTTTCCCACTTCCAGGTCCGGGATACGTCCCAGCATTCGCTTCATGAATCCCGCATCATCCCAGTTCGGGGCATATATGTTCACCAGCACAACCGCCTCACCCTGCAATCTGCCACTCACCATCACATATCTGCCCCCACTATCCACCGCTCTGGTCTTAGCTTCGAACGATACACGTTTCCCCACCAGTATTGCCACCCCTCTGTTCTTCGCGTCCAACCCTGAGTGGAATACCTGTCCCACCCATCCTTTCCTTAGTCTAACCTGATCCGCCAACTTCAGGTGCGACTCCTGGAGCATAACTACGTCCGCCTTCAGTCTCTTTAAGTGCGCAAACAACCTTGCCCTCTTAATCGGCCCATTTAAACCTCTCTCATTCCACGTGATCAGCCGAATTGGGGGGCCATTTACCCCTCCCCGCCCCGCCCTCGTCGACTAGCCGTCCCCTTTTTTAAGCCATCTCCTCACCCAGGTCTCACGCACCCGTCTGTCCCCCAGACGGCGCCCTCCCGTCCCGACCACCTCGTCTCATATCAGCTCCCCCTTACCCTCAGCAGCAGCGACCCAGTTAACCCCCCCCCCGCTAGATCCCCCTCTAGCTTGATTACTCCCCCCTTATTGCTTCCAGAAGTCAGCAAACTCTGGCTGACCTCGGCTTCCCCCGTTCATTCTTTGACCTCCCTGCGTGTGAGGCTCCCTTCCTTCCTGCGCCCCCTTTCCCGCTATAATTTCCATAGCGCGGGAAAGTACCCGCGCTTTCCTCTCGGCCCCGCCCCTAATGGCGCAGTTCCCTTATTCCCCTTCCCTGTCCCCTTTTCCACCGGCGCCCACATTTCTTCGTGTGTCCCCCTTCGGGGGGAGAAATATTCCCCGTCCAACATTATTATACAGTAGCCCTCCCCTCTCCCCACTTTACATTTCCGTGCCACCACCGCGCTACTTCCCTCCAGACATCAATTTCTCAAGTCTAGTCCAATTTCTCATCCTGAATAAATGTCCATGCCGCCTCTGTCGTCTCGAAGTAGTGGTCTTTGCCCTGATGCGTGACCACAGTCTCGCCGGCTGCAGCATCCCAAATTTGACTTTCTTCCTATGGAGCACCGCCTTGGCCCGGTTGAAACTCGCCCTCCTTCTCGCCACCTCCGCACTCCAGTCTTGATACACGCGTATCGCCGCGTTCTCCCATTTGCTACTCCGTGTCTTCTTAGCCCAGCTCAGGACCATCTCCCTGTCCCTGTAGCGATGGAACTTCACCACTATTGCTCTTGGTGTTTTCCCTGCCTTTGGTCTTCTCACGAGGACCCAGTACACTCCCTCCACTTCCAGGGGGCCCGTTGGGGCCTCAGCTCCCATTAGAGTATGGAGCATCGTACTCACATACGCCCCAGCATCAGCTCCCTCTGTTCCTTCGGGGAGACCAATAATCCGTAAGTTCTTCCTCCTCGAGCTGTTCTCCAGGGCTTCCAGCCTTTCTATGCACCTCTTATGTAGTGCCTCGTGCATCTCCGTTTTTACCACCAGGCCTGTATCTCATCTTCGTTCTCGGCTGCCTTTGCCTTCACTCCACGGAGCTCCACCGCCTGGACCTTTTGTGTTTCCTTTAGTCCCTCGATTGCCAGTAACATCGGTGCCAGCACCTCTTTCTTGAGCTCCTCCACACATCGTCGGAGGAACTCCTGCTGTTCCGGGCTCCATACCACCTGGGCTCCCTCGGCCGCCATCTTGCTTCTCCCTTCTCTTCTCTGCCGCTGCTCCAAAGGACCCTCCGTAATCTGGCCGCTACTGCCGCTCCTTTCCATCCACCCCCGGGGGGACTGCTTCCTTTGTCACCTCACAGTGGGTTTGGCCAAAAAGAGTTCCCGTTGGGGCTCCCGATAAGAGCCCAAAAGTCCGTTGAAACGGGAGGTGCCAAAACGTGCGGCTTAGCGATGCATCGCTGCAACCCGAAGCCTTCTTCGACCTTCTGACCATCATGTTCACTTATTAGAAATAACACTGCTTTGCACATTCTCCCCATGTCTGCGTGGGTTTCACCCCCACAACCCAAAGATGTGTAGGTTAGGTGGATTGGCCATGTTTAATTACCCCTTAATTGGAAAAAGAAAATAATAGGGTACTCTAAATTTATATTTAAAAAAATAAATAACACTGCTGGGACCCATGCAGTGAGAAGTTATGTAATTGTTTCTCACCGATGAGCGAGCATGGCAAACGAACTTCAAGCAGCTATTTACAAACAGAACAATAGGGCACCCCACCTCTGCAACGTAGCAGATGTGCATTTGCAATGAGAAGTAATTGCTTTGTACTTCATCACAGCAGGTAGGGCATATTCCTGCTTGTGGTGATATGCATCACTGTAAATACACAAGGGGTTAATGTAAATACACCACAACTAAATAAACACTAGAGGGAGCACCAGAGACGTCATGACACACAGACATTCAATCAAAAGGTCAGTAAGATAGGACATGACTAATGGGCGGTCAAGACACCCAGAGGTGACACTACCACAAGGGGGCAACCCATATAAAAGGACAGGGCACACATGCTCTTTCTCTTTCCACAGGCAACACAGGGGCAGATCGGAAGCATCACACCCACCGCATGGCTTAGAGCAGACTGGTTAGTTAGACTGAGTTACTATAGCAAGATTAGCAGGAGAGTCAAACTCAAGTAGGAGAATTGTTAACTGTTCAATAAATGTGTTAAGCTTATCTCCAAGTCGGAACCTTCCTTTGTCAGAGTATAAATCAAGGAAGCAGCTTATGCTACATGAAGAAGCATAACACAACACTGCTGTTACACAAATGAGCTTGATATGCAAGTTGTGCAAGGAAAGTGCAATTTTTGTTCTGTTAATTTTGGCACAACTTCCAGATTTATGCTTGCCTTCTACTTGCTGACTGATATTTGTCCTACTTCTGATGGGTTCAGTTATTCACATTTCAAGCTCATTATGTACAAAAACGATGCTATGCATTATTGTATCATGCAAGTATTTTATGTGACAACACAAAGTATTGCACACATCATATACATTAAAATCTGAAGTGGATACAAGATCCTTTGGAAAGGACACGCTTGTTGAAGTGGGCAGTGATTGAAGATCAGACCTGTTAGAGAAGACTCCGAGGCAAGTTTATGCAATGCTGTTTTAAGGTGCCGGTACCAGGAAATTGAAATCCGATTTTTTTTCCCTTCATCTCCCTACTCAATACAACCCCACCAAATACCTTCTTCTTTCGCCACTAGTTCCCTAGATATGATCACAAGATTAGTTAATAAGTGACAATGTCCATTCAATATACCTTCGTTCAGCCATCTAGGAAGATCCTGCACGCCGACCTTTTCAAAATAATTGAATGCTGCGTTAAATAATACTCACTATTTTCACCTCGGCCGTAGAAGTCTACAGCACAGAAAAGGCTCTTCAGCCCATCCCGTCTACGCAAGTCAAAAACAACCACCTAAGTATTTAAATCCCTTTTTCCAGCACTTGACCCATAGCCTTGTCTGCCTTGGCATCACAAGTACATATCTAAATTCTTCTTAAATGTTATGAGGGGGAGTTCCGGTGGCGGCATGTAGAGGGGAAGTCGCATGTTGGGTGGCTCCTGCTTGAGGCGTGCTTTTAGGAGTTTTAATGTCCGGTCCTGGGGGCAATTTGCAAATGATTGACTAGGAAGATATAAAGAAGGCATAGAATGTCAAAACGTTTAAGGAAAACATCCGTGAAGAAGGGAAGGAGTGAAGGTTCACCGTCGAGTAAGAGGGCCAGCCCGGAAGCTGGACTGCTGGGTGGGGCCGTACTGCCTAACGGCAGAGAAGAATGAGCCGCCAAGGGCAGTCATCATCTGCTCCCACAGGTGCCACATGAAGGAGAAGGTTTTGAACTGGGCAAAGAAAAAGCGGGAGGTGCAGTGGGTTGGTGCTGGTGTTCACATTTACCAGGACTTTACGGTGGAGCTGGCAAAGAGGTGAGTGGCTTTCGGCTGAGTGAAGACAGCATTGTACAACAGTGGGGTGTGATTTGGAGTGGTGTACCCAGCGAAGCTGAGGGCGACCTAAATCGCCAGAGATTTCTATTTTGAGATGGTGGCGGCGTTTGTGAAGGCAGAAAGCTTGGGACAGACATGATGAATGGGACTGAATGTGATCTGTGAAAGGGGAGTTGGGAGAGTGTATAAATGTAGCTTTGACCTATATTGTTATTTTTTACTTCACGCTGTTATAGAGGTTAAGTTTTTTATTGTTATTCTTTGTTACGATGGTTTTATTTTGCTAGATGTTTGTGTTTGATTGCTTTTCATGGGACTGGGCAGGAGGGGAGGGAAGGCCTAGGCCAACTTAAGTTGGCTAGCGGAGGGGGGGGCTGCGGACATAGGAGCCTGGTGAGCAGATTTCGATGGGCGTAGGTGGTGTGAAAAGGAGGGGCGGTGGGGAGGGGTTTGATACTGGCTGAAGGAAGTGAGGGGCTGACAGATCCCCGGTTAAGGTAGTTACTTGGATGTGAGGGGGCTGGGGGGCCCAGTCAAGAGATCGAGGGTGCTTATGCATCGGAAAGGTTTGAAGGCCAATGTGCCGATACTGCAGGAGACTCATTTGATGGTGAAGGATCAGGTGAGGCTTAGGAAGGGCTGGGTTAGCCAGGTGTTTCACTTGGGATTTGATGAGAGTGCTCGGGGGGGGGGGGGGCGCGCAAAAGAGTACGGTTCCAGATATGTGATAATGACAGGGGTATTGGAGGGGAGGTTGGTGGCACTGGTAAGTGTGCGTGGTCCCAACTGGGATGACATAGGGTTTGTAAAGAAGGTGTGTGGGGCCATCCCCGACTTGGATTCACATGAATTGATAGTGGGTGGACATTGGAACTTGGCACAGGGGCCAAGATTGGCCAGGTCATAACCGCAATCGCTTGTCCGGGCCGTGGGGGTGGGGGCGGGGGCGTTGGCTGGACTAATGGTGGAAATAGGAGGAGTGGACTCTTGGAGGTTTTTGCACCTGGGGGAACGGAAGCATTCTTTCTTCTCTTAGGTTCATAAGGTTTATTCGCAGATTGACTTTTTTGTGGTGGGGACAACGCTGTTGGCTGAGGTCAAGGGGTCGAAATATTCGGCAATTGCGATATCACATCATGCGCCGCATTGGGTGGAGAAGGGGGCAGTGCAGAGGCTGGGGTGAAGATTAGATGTGAGGCTGTTGGGGGACTGAGGGTTTTGTGATAAGATTGAGAACGGAGTTTAATTGTACGGGGGAGGTTTCACAGACGGTGGTTTGGGAAGCTCTGAAGGCAGTGGTGAGGGGGAGGTGATATCGTTTAAGGCAAAGGCTGATAAGGAGGAGAGGGTGGAGCGGCAAAGGTTAAAAGATGAGATGTTGGAGGTAGACAGGCGGTATGCAGAAGACGGGAATCTAGCACTGCTGGAAAAGAGGAAGGATCTGCCTGTGCCCTTGCCGGGGGGGGGGGGGGGGGGATCTGCTGGAGTTCTTCACACTCGAAGGTGAAGTTCAAGTTGAGGGGAAGGATGGAAGCGTTCTACAATTCATGGGCTTTGTTCATTATGCATTTTCAAGAATTGGATGACATTGAACATTATTGGGGGGGGGGGGGGGGAAGTGTTGGGAGTGTATGTGTCCTTGATGACTATGTTATGGGGTGATGGTGGATTCCTGAATCTTTTCCTTTGGTGTTTGTATTTAAAATGCTGAGGGTTGTTTAGGGGTAGGCGGGAGGAAGGGATTGTTGGCCGGGGGATTGACATTGTATTTGTTACCGTTGATTATTTGTTGGTGGGTGTAAATTTGGATGAAAATGTGAAAAAGGAAAATTAAAATATTTCAAAAAATATTATGAGGGTCTCTGCTTTCACTACTCTATCAGGCGGTGAGTTCCAGACTCCCACCAACCTCTG